>NC_050097.1:102163374-102466405 GCF_902167145.1 Zea mays
TTCACGGCCATCACACAAATGCCTTATGGCAAGAGGTAAAACAAGTATCCCATCCTGTATTGATGATAGTGATGATGAATGTGGTGACGAGGGAAAACCCTCCTTAGATGAACTTGCGGATGCCATTAAATTTTTTGAGGATGTCTGCACTAAACAAAAGGCTCAACTTAAAACTTTGAAAATAACTTGATCAGCTCTGAAAATGATTATAAATGTTTGCTAGAAAATTTTGAAACATTTGCAAATTTGAATTGTGAGCTAACAACTAAAATTGAGCAATTAGAGTCTAATGCTCCATTTTCAACTACCGATGATAGCCTTATCAAAAAGAATGATAAACTTAAGGCTAAGTTAGCTATCTCTCAAGAAGCTATTGAAAACTTGCTAGAGAAAATGGGAATTCTTAGCATACATAATAATGAGCTAACTACTAAGATAGAAAACATCGGTAGCACCCCAGGAGCATCTTTAATTGAAATTCCTGAAATCATTAAGAAAGATGCTTCTACTTCTTGCTTTGATTTAATTGATGATTCTAATCCCTGCAATCAAGTTCTTGTTAAGAATGTTGTTATAGAAACATGTTTGGATGAGATTGCAATGGAGAATGAGCAATTAAAGCAAGAGGTGGCTCACCTTGGCAAGGCCTTGTATGACAAGAAAGGCAAAGCCAAACAAATCCAACCTCCTCAAGATAACACCACTGCAGGAGTGAACATGCCTGTGGAAGGAAAAACTGTGATTTGTAGGTTATGCCACAAGGAAGGCCACAAGTCTTACCAATGCAAGGCGAAGACCGGGTATGAGAAAAAGCAAGAGCTCAAGCCAACAAACAAAATCTCCAACACCTACATCAGCAAGATGGACAAGAAGGCCGCTACACCATATTTGATCAAGAAGAAAAAGAATGGAAAGGTGATAGCAATCAAGGCAACAAGCAAGCCAACAAAGGAAAGGGGGCCAAACGCATCTAGGTGCCAAAGGAAATTATCTCAACCATGAAAAGCACCAAGAAGGTTTGGATCCCAAGAGAGAAGTGAGAAGTCTGAAGAACTTCGGGAAATTTGGAGACTTGGTAAAATTGGGATGTATATCATGGGATGCATCATATTGGATCAAGTCTATTGCCAAGTGGGTTAGTGAATACTTTGGACCCAAATTCCCCACCCATGACAAAGGTAACTAGATTTATTGTATTTCTTTGTTTTTAAATATGAGTATCTATTCTCTTTTTTACCTTACATGCCTAGTATTACATGTGGTATTTACTTTTGATTATAATTGCATGTACACTAGGTCAATCATATGGTAGGAATGCTCGTTTTCAGTTCATATTCATGAGAAAACCTACTAGGTTTAAAATGTTTAGTTAAGCACGACACATAGCTTATTTAACATTCCTAAGTAAATGACATTAATGCTTCAAAGTTTATATTATACTAGTGGTATTCTCCAAATGATGTCATTTTGACTTATATGAGCCAATGCTCGGATTATAGATAATTTGCCCCTCTTGATATCAAAATCAATGTGTAAGTCTCCTACAAGTATTCAAAACTTGTATGCACACTTTCAGGGGAAGGTTACTCTATAATCTAAGTCTTTGAGACTAATACTTGTTTTCAAGTCTATTATGTGTAGTAGTCTCATTCAAGGAAAATGGAGTCCACGGAGAAAGACAATAATCTTCCACTGCAAATCTACAAGAATTTTTAATTGATTCCACAAGTGGTTTCATTCCACAATTGGTATCATTTACAGGTCTTCTCCTGAATTTGATTATGCTATATTACAAATCGTATGCTTCATGTGTTGCTATAAATGCATATGTTGTCAAAATGTATCTTTTACCTATGCATAGGGGGACTAATTCTAATCAATCATGTCATGTCCCTATCTTTCTCATGTGTTTTTCCTAAGTAGAGGATCTCCGACAGGGGGAGTATATCTTCGTCTATGATAAAGAGGGAGAATATTCTTTCAAAGGGGGAGAACACTCGTTTAAGGGGAGTAAGATTTTAGAGCAACAAGTAGTAAATCCTTTAGAGGGCAAGTCTTTTTGCTTCCTATTTGCTTTTAATGTCTTCCTTTTTTAGTGTTTGATTCCAAAGGGGGAGAAGTTTTAGGGACCAAAGCAACTCAAAATATATCCAACACCAAACACCAACCAATTTCAAAATTTTAAAATCTTGATCTTACAAGTGGTTTTGGCTCTATAAATATCTTTGGTCTAAAATAGGAAGTATGTGAATTATAGAGTTAAGCGGAGGCTTAAGTCCATAATCTCACATTGTGGGGACATTCATGCATCCTAGCAAGTAGATTGCACATTTTCATCAAAATGTTTTTTATATTTGCTTGCTTTGGTTGTGTTGTCATCAATCACCAAAAAGGAGGAAATTGTAAGGAAAATGAACCCCAGCCCATTTGTCTAAGTGATTTTGGTGTTTGATGATCAACATAACCTTGTGACTAATATTTCCTAAGTGTCTGTATGTTGTAGTTCACAGGATGCGAAGTGGATTAGACTGAGGCTCTAAGGATACAACACCTCAAAGAAGACATTATAAGACCTATATAACATATTAAAAAGTCGTATTGAAGACGCTTTATACATGCTAAGAGTCCAACACATCAATAAGTACAAGTGGGATGCAAAACTACAAAACAAAAGTGAAGTTGAGAAAGTTGAGAGGACGGGCTGACTAAATTTGAAGTGTTTCACAAAATCAAATCTACTCAAACTCACTCAACTCTGAGATGTAGATAATTTTATAAGCTTTCCAAAAAGTCTAAGGTCATCAAAATAGGAGTTCGGAGCTAAAAGTTATGCCCATAATACAAAGTCGAATTGTTGAAAAAACAACAGCAGCATATGGGATGTCCGGTGCACACCGGACTGTCTGGTGCGCGAAATTTGCTCAAAATGGTATGGCTTCAACTTTGGGATGTAGATAATTTTATAAGCTTTACAAAAAGTACAAGATCATCAAAATCGGAGTTCAGAGCTAAAAGTTACGGCCAAAATACGACAAGCAAGCATTGGCTGTCTAGTGCACACCGGACTATCCTGTGCGCCATCTTCAGAAGCTCCAACGGCTACCTTTAGCGGCTCGTACACGTGGCATGTCCGGTGCATTACTAGACAGTCCGGTGTTCCGCAGAAAGCTGCAGAACTGCTTTCAAATGGCTATATTTGAGTTGGGGCCTATATATACTTCACCTAACCGGCCATTTGGAGGTGTGGGAGTTCAAGAAACATACCAAGACATATTGTAGACATTTCCAAGTGCTCATACATCCAAGTGCTTAATAGAATCACTCGGTGATTAGCATGGGTTCTTTGCGAAGTGCTTAGGTTAGTTAGACCGCTTATGTGCTTGCTCTAGGTGAATCCTAGTTAGTTGAGTGAGTTTAGAAAAAACACACAACCCCTCGGCTCTTGCGCGAGTCGTTATAATTGCACCGAGTGGGGCGAGAGTCTTGCGACACCATGACAACCGAGCTTGTGTCACAGTCGCCACCGTGTACCGAAGGGAACGAGACCCACGGCGTTGCGGCAGAAAGCTCGATAGTGGAAATGGCGGGGAGTGTCCGAGAGGAGCTGGAAGGGGAGCACCACTTTGCGCATGGAGATGGCCCATAGCTCTCTACGGAGTTGCTTGACCGAGGTGCTTGGCTCTCGCGTGGGCTGCCCTTTGCATAGGGGCACCTACGAGGATTAGTCAGAACCTTGTGTGGTTCTGGATACCTCGATAAAAACACCGGTGTCATCCACGAGAATTTGTATCTTTACCTTCCACATTTATATTAAGTATTTAAGTTTCAATCTCGCCTTTCTAGTTAGATTATTTAGGATTGAAACTTAGGCTTTGCGATAGAGATAGAAACACTAAGACAAAACCTAGTTTGCACATTCTAGATTGTTTATTTGCATAGGTTTTGATCTACGGATTTAATTGTGGCCTAGTTTAGAGATAGTTTTTAGAAGTCCTAATTCCCCCACCCCCTCTTAGGCGTCATCGTTTCCTACACCTTGGTCAAAAGTGTCCTGCATGTCGTTTTCAAACGTATTTGGGTCCTCTACCACGAAATCAGCTTCTAATATAAATTCGTACATTGTACATACAAAAAGAAAAAATACACCAATAAATAAACATACATCATTACATAAATAAACATACACCAGGTACGACTACCCTTCTTGTTCCAGGCATACGACCCTGAGACGTGACGGTGTCACTTTTCTGGCTCGGTAAAGTGACAGTTATATAAAAAAGAATAAGAAAGAGAAGCGTGATGTTGTCAGCAATCAAATTATCGTAAATAGATAGTATAGTATGGTTGCGTTGTTTCAATTTCTGTTCGTCGGTCAATGGGTTACGAAAAAGAAGATGCACAAAGACTCCCATGTCTTTCTTTTGGTTGGAAAACCCAATCTGCGATTTCATATAAGTCTTTCTGCTTAGAGCAAGAAGCGGAGCTACAATCATGCTTTCTTAAGTATGGAGAACAATATTTTACTTAGTTCATTTGAAATGTCAGTACTACTCTGTGCTATTTGTACTATTATTTTAGCAGGCACGACCATGTGCAGAAGATTAAGGGGGGAACCGACCTCACTTGGTAAACGACCGAGGGAAGATGAAATTCTTGACTTACTCCAAAAGCGAACACATTTTGAAACGGGGGAGTCATCATCCTCCGGTCAACTCGGAAGCCCCACAAATCGAGGGGGTCCCGAAAGCCCCTCAATTGGAGGGCCTAGTATACGGCGATTTCTCTTTTGCTAGACCCACCGCTAAAAAACCTACTTTCTTACGATTATGGGGTTTATTTGAAGATGAAATTCATCTTGTAACCATAGCATTTCTACCTTTTTTCTACCCCAGGCTTTGTTTCGAAATCGGCAAATTGCGACAGGATCGGGTGCTATTAGAGAACATGTGGCGGAACCGCCCGAATTATTCCATCTTAAGTGCCCAAGTCGCGCCTTAGAGGCAGCAACACACTTAAATCGGAATAATCCATCAGTCCCTCAGATCTAGTCAAATGAAGCCACTTCCCTAGGATCAAATACCACTAGCTCACTCCAAGGCGAGTCACAGAGAGAATACAATAAAGCATGAAACCACAAATTAAGTACCGGAGTAATTACATAGAACAAAGTTTTAAGTGAAGGGAAACAAGTTCATAAAGAAAGTGCAGCGGATAATCGATAACGTCGAATACTGAGGAATAGGGCAAGGCCTGACCCACTACTCCTCCTGCTCCTCTCCTGCCGAAGTAGCATCCCACTCGACCGTCCAGCTCGGCGGCAGAGTGGAAGGCCAAGTCACACCATCAACCATGTCCTGTAGCGTACCAGCAAAAATTGTGCCACAAGCAAGGCTGAGTATACTAATACTCAGCTAGACTTACCCGGTGTGAGGAGTCTATTCCTCTACCTCTAGACCATGCAGCTGTTTGGATGAGGGGTTTGGTTTGCCAAAAGCACTAGCTGAGTCTAAAATCAATTTTAGCTTTTCTAGTTCTAGCATAATTAATTTAGCTAGGTTTGCTCCTTTCTAAGCATATGTGGTAACAATCATTTAGTACAATCAACATGTTATCTCAAGTAAAACCTCATTTCACTTCTTACTCAATGCAGTACAAGGGGTCAAGCAGTCTCATTAGCTGCGAGAAGCAGATGATCGAATCGAGTTTTCAAACCTTGCAAGGTAAACCAAAACACACGACATGTAGGGGCACTCCGTCCCCACACATATCAACCGTCCCCATTGATTTCCCGTTCGCGGTCAGGGCTCACCGCCTTGGCATACAATGCTCCATTGACCCCGGCTGACGTCGTGCAGTGACCACACTTGTACCCACCATAACTAGCATGGGAGACCCAGTCTTAGGACAAGTGAGGGGGAAAGTCCACGCCCGGCTTCACTAAGGTACTAGGTTTACCGGTTACCGTATTTCCCGATATGTGTTTAGTACTTTCAAACGCTTGACTCAGGTATCCACACATTAATCCTTAATTCCATTTCCGTCTCATGGACAAGGCATCCACCCTGGATCCAAGTCCATAGACCATCACAGATCCCATTATCAAGATGAATACAATCAATTCCTGACCTCGCGCGAGTGCTAGAAAAATCACTTGACTTCTACCGAAATCCTAATCAGCAAAGCAGCTACTCGACCTAGCATACTAGTATCCATCTCAAAAAGGAATCCTGAGTTCATGCAACTAAGGGTTTCAAGCAACTCCTAACCTTAGGTGCACATTACAAGCCGACAAACATTAAGTGTAGTAAAGTAGCATATATAAATTGATTATGCATTAAACTGGGGCTTGCCTTCAAATGCTGGAGCTGCGGGGAGATCCTCTATGGCAGGCTCAGAAGCTGGCTCCTGGTCTTCCTCGTGGACAACTCCTTTCTCGGTAATGAGCACGTACTCTCCGTCAGTGAGGTTGCAATCTAATGAATGCAATGAGTGAGATATATATATGCCATGATATGCAATGTGGTAGTAATAGGAATGATTAAATTGAAGCTGTAAAGTTTTAATCTTACTACGGGAATTCTAGTGGTATACTTTTAGTGCCAATTTAGGGTCAAGTATGGTTAAGTCAAATGGTCAGATTATTTTAAGGCCCCACTGATTTCCTTTTAGTGCCTTAGTGAAAGTTTATTATGATCCTTGCTGAATTCATTGGGGTGAGATTCATTATCCTTACTAATTCTCTCTTTTCCCCCTTTTTTCTATTATGCTTCTTTAAAGTAGGTTTTTGAACTACAACCTAGCTTTATAAATTTCCAAAACTTCTGTAAAAATTACATTAGTTTCTCACTGGTGCATAACTCTCAGTCTCAAAAATTTAGGCTTAAAATGTTAAGGGTTCATTCTGTACAAAAATATGAAGTTTTAGGGCAGAGAGGGTGCTTTGAACTACAACTCTCTTCTAACAGTGAATTATTCCCTAAATCTCATTTTTGCTGGCATTTAGGTGCAATAATAGACATTGTACCAAGTTTTAGCCACTGGTTCCTATTGGTCATTTTATTGTGATTTTTTAAAGTTCTTGGTCATAGGGGTGCTTTCTACTACCACTATATCTGAAAAATGTCAAACAACAAATTTCTAATTTTTCCTATCTTCTTTGTGCAAGAGCAATCATTCTAGAATTTGGCAACTTTTTGCTTAGGGGAAAGGGTGGTAGAAATTCTTGGAATATATGGTCTTTTTCATGGGGTAGTGGGTAATGTGTGTTACCTTGCATTTTTAATTGGGTTTCATATTTTTCTCTAGTGGTTTACTTCATAAGTAGTTGGGTAAAAATTTGTTTGCCCACTATTGCACAATTTTAGGCTTTCTCACAATTTAATTAAAACATAGGTCACATCTAAGTTTTAATTATTCCACTCACTCATTGTGATGGGTTGGGGTGTTTATTATTTTTTGAGTGGTGTTCTAGCAGGTAGGAGTCTACTGAATTTTTCTTGTCATTTTTGCAATGGTCCTTATATTTTTAATTATGGCTTTTTATGGTTTCTTAGTTCCTAATAAAATATTTAACCATGGATTGGCTCTGTACTAGGGTGTTGTGCATTTTTCCTATGTTCTTCATCACTTAGGTACTCTAGGAAAAATATGTTCATCCTCTGTTTATTATTTTCCATTACCTTTCTTAATTTTCTAAGTTTTGGGCAGAAATAGTTTTTAATATATATTCTTGAGTTATTCTTGTATACTGGGGTACTTAGTATTTTTAACCAGTGTGTATGTTAGGTATGTATCTCTACAATTTTTCTTCAGCTTAGTATAGAAGTATTTCTATTTTTCTCTGGTTTAATAGGTTTTGAGTATTTTCCTAATTTAAATCAAAACTCTAAAAAGTATTGCAGAAATTATGGGGTTTACTATTTTTGCTTGATAGTCTTTAACATGTAGGTCCTAGCGAAATTGATTTGACCAAATTTGGTTGAATAACACTCAAGTTATGAATTTTCTAGGTTCTCTGCTTATTTGAAAAGAATAAATACAAAAGGTTAAAGAAAAACGACTTTGCATCGGGGTCCTTAGGCTTATTTCTATCTGAGTCATTTAATCTGTGCCCCTGAAGAACTATTCACCTGAGTCACTGACTTCGCACTTAACCCCCTGGTCTTTAATCCCCTTTAACCCGCGCTCCTCCTTCGCCTGAACAGTGACCGAAGAAGAAAAACGGTGGCGCGACTTACTGGCGACGGTAGAGGTCCAGCGAAGGGTCGGGTGAGGTCCGGGGGTCTCTGGCGATCACGTCGAGGTGTGGATCGTCGACGATGGTGGTCGAAGATGGGCTGGCCGCATGCGCAGGTGGTTGGGCTCACCGGCAATGCGTGCTCCGGCCTGCTCACGGTGGCAGAGTCAAATTAAAGCGCTCGGGGGTCTTCAGGGGAGGTTAGCGATGGTGTGGGTGCAAGGAATCAGAAAATGACTCAACGAGCGACCTGGTCCACGCGCGGTGGCAGTCGGGCGAAGTTCGGTGAGATCGAGCTCGCTTCTCTGGTGAGGCAATGCCTCGGATCAAGCTTGGGAAAGCTTCTCCATCTCTCGAGGAAGCCGTCCAGGGGCTAGGGAGAGGCTGGGGGTTGTCGGGAAGAGCTGGCCACGGTGGCCGTGCTCGGGCAGGGATGGCAGGCGGTGGAGAGCTCGCGGGAGCTGGGGTTTTTTGCTCGGGCATGCGGCGAAGTGAAGAGCGGACTACTGCGCACCAGAGGTACTTATAGGCGCCCTCGAGCGTGGCTGGGAGCAAGCATGGGGGACAGGCACCGACCGTGCGCGGCACACGCGCAGATTGCAGCCAGTGCGCGGCCGAACAACCGGGCACGCGATCGAACAAGTGGAAGTGTGATTCTACCCGAGTTCAAACGCCTGCAGGGCGCAAATCTTCGCGAATTTGGGCAAGATCACCGTGTAGGATTTGTTCCCCCGACTGAGTTCTGTCGTTTGTGTGTGGACGTTGTGCGGTTTTGTGTAACACCCCAGTAATTCCCAGAGTTCTTCTCAGTGCTAACTCAAGAACCATTATTTCATGTGAATCAAATTGAGCAAAAGACACCAAAAACTTGAGAGCAAAAGTTCAACTAATTCTTTTGTCCTAAGACTCATGCCTAAATCATATCATGCATTCAAAATGGGAAAATGTTTAAAACCCTAGAACCACCCTAATTAGGCCATTTAAGTAGAAAGGAAGAAATTGGTAAAAAGGACCATGAAAAACATGGAATCATGGCTTAGGCCAATTATAAAAGTTGAAAAAATACAGTAATTAAGCTACAACAATTGTTATAAAAGTTTGGCCAAAATAATTGATTAAAATCTTCAAAAAAGGCCATCCAAGTGGAAGCTCTCTAGAGAAAATCTGAAAGCCCTCACCTAGAACTTGAGCACGTTCACCTTGATTGCTAGCTCAAATCCTTAAGTCCCCATTGACAAAATTGTTCTACACTAACCCCTCTGAAACGTGTGTGAAGATAGCATCGAGATTCGTGCCCTAGACACGCCAAATCTCAGAGTTCAGTAGTGAGACAAACCAAACTTCATCCCTCCATATCTTTTGATCCAGTCAACAAAACCCATAAGCCTCCACACACAAATTACAAAGGAATGTTAGAGGAAGAGATCTCTCAACAGGATCATGGCCATAATCGCGAAGATTTGGAGCCAATCCGCGCTTGAACTTGACCTCTCTCTGCGCTGCCTCGTGCTCGACGTCGTGCCCAGGCGCTAGAGTGCACACTGGCGATCGCCTGCGCAAACCCCGAGCACGTGGCAGAGCCATCCCTCGGTCGTGCTCGCCCGCGCCTTTAAGACCACTCCAGACGCGCCTCACCTCACTCCACACTCACCTTTGCTGGCCAGACAGCACCCTTAGCTCCGGCGAGCTCAGCGCCACCCGCCCGAGCCACCCGAGTGCTTGCCACCGCGGCTAGCCATTTCTAGAGACCCTCAGCCTCAACCGAGCCTTTGGACAGCTTCCCCGAGGAGCCGTGAAGCTTCTCCAAGCAAGGATCGAAGCCCTGCCTCACCGGAACAGCAAGATCATCGTCATCGGACTTCGACCGCCCGCCACCGCGTGTAGACCGAGCTATCCGGTGAGCCATTCTTCAATTCCTCGTGCCCATGCCTTCCCTAGCACCTAGTGAAGCTCACTAACTAGTTTAATTGAACTCTACCGCCCTGGATAGGTTGGAGCCCTCGCCGCCGACGAGCTCCCCCGTCTGCGCATGTGGACCGGCCTACTCCGACCATTCCTGGAGACGATCCGCACATCGGCGTGACCGTCACGACCTCCCCTATGCCCTCGTCCACCTCACCGGAGCAATCTCGCCACCGGTAAGCCCCTCCGCCCTTTCCTCCGCTGCGAGTACTGTTTATTTGGGAGAAGGACCTCGGGTTAGGTTTAGCAAAACCCCAAGGGGTTTTCTAAACTGTCAATGGCACATTTGAATAGTGACCCGAGGACTAGTATGTAAGGAAACTTAAAAACTTTCGCCAGGGACCCCGATGAAAAGTTAGTTTCCATTTAACCATTTCTGATTATTCTTTTTAAATGAACAGAGAACTTCGGAAATTCATACCTTGAAGAATATTTATCCAAAATTAGTCAAACCAATTTTGCTGGATTCAAAATAATATTAACCATCAAACAAAAATAATGAACCCCATGTTTTTGTATTAAATTTTAGAGTTTTGAATTAAATGGGGAAACTGCCTAAACCTTATTAATATGAAGAAAAATAGAAATACTCCTGTGTTAGGCTAAGAAAATTTGTAGAGATACATACCCAACTTAGGCACTCTTTAAAAATACTAAACACCCTAGTATACAAGATTAACTCAAGTTTCACTATTAAAAACTACATATGTCCAACACTTAGAAAATTAAGAAGGGTAGTGGAAAATAATAAACAGAGGAGGAGCATATTTTTCCTAGTATACTTAGGTGACGAGGAACCTAGGAAAAATACAGAGAACCGGAGTCCAAGACTAATCCAGGGTTAAATAAACTATTAAGCAATAAGGAAACAATGAAAACCATGACTAAAAATATAAGGACCATTTCAAAAATGGTAAGAAAAATTCAGTAGACTCCTAACTGCTAGGACACCACTACAAAAATAATAAACACCCCAACCCCTCACAATAAGTGAGCTAAACAATTCAAGATGGTTTTGGCCCATGTTCCAATTAAATCATAAGAAAGCCAAACATTGTGCAACATTAGGCAAATAAAATTTACCCAACTATTGATGAAGTAGACCACCAGAGAAAAATATGAAACCTAGTTAAAAATGTAAGGTAACACCCAATACCCCCTACCCTATGAAAAAGACCATATAACCCAAGAAATTCTACCCCTCTTTCCTTAAGCAAAAAAGTTGCCAAATTCTAGACTGATTGCTCTTGCACAAAGAAAGAGATAGGAAAAATTAGAAATCTATTGTTTGACATTTTTCAAGTATAGTGGTAGTAGAAAGCATCCTTTTTGCCAAGAACTTTAGAAAATCACAGTAAAATAACCAATAAGTATTAGAGGCAAAAATTTGGTACATAGTCATATTATAGCACCTAAATACCAGCAAAAATGAGCCTTAGGGAATAATCCACTGTTAGAGGAGAGTTGTAGTTCAAAGCACCCCCTCTGCCCTACAACTTGATAATTTTGTACAAAGAGAGCCCTTAACTTTTTAAGCCCCAATGTTTGAGACAGAGAGTTACACACCAGTGAGAGGTTACTGTAATTTTTGCAAAACTTTTGGAAATTTATAAAGGTAGGTTGTAGTTCAAACCCACCTTAAAAGCATAAAAGAAAAGGAAAAGAAGAGATAAATTGGAAAGAATAATGAATCTCACCCCCAATGAATTCAGCTAGGAATCCTAATAAACTTTCACTAAAACATTAAAAGGAAATTAGTGGAACACTAAAATAATCTACTAATTGGCTTAACCAAACTTGACCCTAATTGGCTAAGTGTACCACAAAAATCTCCAGTAGTAAGATTAAGCTTTACCTTATTAATTTAATCATTCACCATCCAATTATAATTGCTAAGATGCATATCATACCATACATATATCTAACTCATTGCATTCATTACATTGCAACCTCGCTGACGGAGAGTACGTGCTCATTCCCGAGCAAGGAGCTATCCACGAGGAAGACTAGGAGCCAGCTCCCGAGCCTGGCACAGAAGATCTCCCCGCAGCCATAGCATTCGAAGGCAAGCCCCGGTTTTATGCGTAACCAGTTTATATATGCTACTTTACTACACTTAATGTTTGTAGGCTTGTAATGTGCACTTAAGTGTAGGAGTTGCTTGAAATCCTTAGTTGCATGAACTCAGGATTCCTTTTTGAGATGGATACTAGTATGTTAGGTCGAGTAGCTGCTTTTCTAATTAGGATCTCGCTAGAAGTCGAGTGATTTTTCTAGCAATCACACGAGGTCAGGAATCAATTGTATTCATCTTGATAACAGGATCTATGATGGTCTATGAACTTGGATCTAGGGTGGATGCCATGTTCACGAGACAGAAAAGGAACTAAGGATTAATGTGTGGATACCTGAGTCAAGCATTTGAACCTACTAAACACATGTCGGGAAATATGGTAACCGGTAAACCTAGTACCTGAGTGAACCGGGCGTGGACTTTCCCCCTCACTTGTCCTGAGACTGGGTCTCCGATGCTAGCTATGGTGGGTACAAGTGCGGTCAATGCACGGCGACAGCCGGGGTCAGTGGACCATTGTATGCCAAGGCGGTGAGCCCTAGCCTCGAACGGGGAATCGATGGGGACAGTTGATATGTGTGGGGACGGAGTGCTCCTACATGTCGTGTGTTTAGGTTTACCTTGCAAGGTTTAAAAACTCGATTCAAATCGCCTGCTTCTCGCAGCTACTGAGACTGCTTGACCCCTTGTACTACATCGAGTAAGAAGTGAAATGAGGTTTTACTTGAGATAACATGTTCATTGCAAACCTAGCTAATGTTAATAATACTAGAACTGGAAAAGCTAAAATTGATTTTAGACTTAGCTAGTGCTTTTGGCAAACCAAACCCCTCAACCAAACAACTGCATGGTTTAGAGGTAGAGGAGTAGATTCCTCACACCGTGTAAGTCTAGCTGAGTATTAGTATACTCAGCCTTGCTTGTGGCATAACTTTTGCAGGTACGCTTCATGATATGGTTGATGGTGTGACTTGGCCTACCACCCTGCCACCGGGTTGGACGATCGAGTGGGATGCTGCTCCAGCAGGAGAGGAGCAGGAGGAGTAGTGGGCTAGGCCTTGCCCTATTCCTCATCATTCGGCGTTATCGACTGTCCGCTGCAATTTAAATTATGAACTTGTTCAGTTTACTTGAAAAACTTCGATTCATGTAATAACTCCAGTACTTTAATTTGAGGTTTTCTGTTTTGTTGTATTTTCTCTGTGACTCACCATCAAGTGAGTTAGTGGTATTTGATCCCGGGGAGTGGCTTTATCAGACTAGATCTGAGGGACTGACGGGTTATTCCAATTTAAGTTTGTTGCGGTCTCTAAGGCGTGACTTGGGCACTTAATATGGCATAATTCGGGCGGTTCTGCCACAGCTTGGTATCAGAGCAAATACCACCACAGAGAAAGCAATAAATCATGAATACCAACTTTTCAAAAATAAAACTTGCTTAGAAACCAGTATGGGAAATCGTCAAGACTAGAACACTAGACCTAGGATGAAAGGCCTTAGGAATAGTGGGGAAACAAGTGGCTAAATAAGTAGGCCCTATTGGCCCATCTTAGATTTCAAGGATTCCCTAAAATGCACCCTTCTAATTCGGTGAGGAGACGCTCTTTTCAGCATGCATGCATTTTAAAACATGAAAGGATTAGAAATTAAAGAAGAAAAAATTTGATCTAACCCACTTCCTTTTGACAACCCGAGCTCGCATATTTTTCTTTCTTCTACCATAACCTTTACGTCTGATCCTCTTCCACAGATGACTTCACCCACCCCCACCAATGGAGGAGACACTCATTTCAGTTCCGATTTCCTTTCTCACGAGGGTTTTCCTTCCATCTTGTGGGAGGTGCTCAACTCCGCCGGTTACCCTACGCCCCCTTTGTACACGGTGCAGCTGTACGAGGAGCATCGGGTGCCATGTTGCCGAGTCTGGCTGGCCTTGGAGGCACACCCCCTTCAGCCGGGTTGGCATTCCCTAGACTCTGAGACAATTAGATTCGGGACAGACGACACCACCGAGGCGGCAGCTTTGAAGACCCTTACGACTTTTTTGGCTACCATCCCCTGGAGATGGTGATGCACCCACTGGGACTCTTCCCCGTTGAGAAGAGGGATGACCCCATATGGTGCAACCGTGTGAGCCATGTGAAGCACGTGTGGGCTATGTATCCCGACTTGGTTGGGAGGATCACTGTTTAGTGCATGAGCGCACTGTACCGCCTACAGGCCCTGCAGAGCGACGCGATGGCACATCTTGCTAACCTCGCTCAGACCACTAAGCTCACCCTCGTCAGCCGAGAGGACTTCATGGTCGACATGTCCTTAGAGTTGGTGGAAAAGGACCTACAGGTGGAACGGTTGAGCCAGCGCATCGCCACCCTGGAGCAGCAGGTGGAGATCCGGGACAACACCATTGATGTCCTGGAAAACCAACTCCACGATGTGCAGCAGGAGCTTGAGGAAGCTAACGACCACCTAGACATGCACCACCTGGAGATGGAGGCCAACGAGGCCGGAAGCGAGGGAGAGGAGGCTCCCGAGGAGTTAGGACCAGCACCTGGTACCAATGCGACTGCCTCTGAGATGCCCCCTTTGCCCGTATCCAGTGTCGCTTCCACTACTCAGGGTTGATGGGTCATTTTGACGCTTTAGGAGGATAGAAACCCACGCGAGCTTAGTTGACGTCAGATTTTGGACTAGGCTTAAGGGTATTTTCCCCTAAATTGATGTAACCTATGAGAACTTTTGCGAACAGTGAAGTGATTGTAACCATGTTATCCTCGTTCGAATTGATGTTATGTTATGACATATTCTTTCTGTATGATATATAACATATTTTTCGGAATTATGAGTTGGGATAACAATGGCGGCAATCTCTGTTTTCAGATGGCAGCTAGGCAGCGTCGCGGGCAGAACGAGCAAGTTCCCCCGCCACCTCCTCCAGCTCCCACGGTGCAGGAGCTGATGGCTCAGCAGAACGAAATTCTGCGACAGCTCTTGCAGCGTCAGCCCCACCCTCAGCAGCATGGTGGAGGTAGCCGCAGCGACCTCCGGCCGCGGCGACCTACCAGGAGTTCCTGAGCACGCAACTGCCTTTGTTCACCAAGGCAGAGGATCCGTTGGACGCCGACGTGTGGCTATGCGTCGTGGAGTCCAAGTTTCCCCTCCTCACGGGAGACTGCCCTGATGACACCAAGGCTCGCTTCGCCGCGCAGCAACTTCGCGGACCTGCTCGAACATGGTGGTACCATTTCCATGCCATGCTACCTGCTGGTCATGAAGTTTCTTGGGGAGGAATTCAAGACTGCCTTCAGGGGACACCACATTCTAGCTGGGATTCTTGACCGCAAGTTGAATGAATTCCTAGCACTTAATCAAGGGGCCCGTACTGTGTTGTAGTATGCCCAGGCCTTCAACGACCAGTGCCAGTTCGTGGGGTATCATGTTGACTCTGATGAAAAGAAAGAGTCCGCTTCCACAGGGGTCTCAACACCTGTAACACCCCAGGTGTTACCCAAGGCCCTGGCTGAACATATGCGCCTATGGCTTGTTATCACATGTGTGTAAAAGGGGAGAAGGGGCACTAAAACTTCAGAAACCATGGTTTAATTAAGTAATAATCATGATAGAAGAGATACCCAAGCCTTTCATATATCTTCACCTTTGAAACAGGTTCTAAAACCCTAGACCCCCTCTTGAGCCATTAGACCCCCAAACATAGGATTAATGGGAAAACTATGCAAATGACCATTCCATGACTTAAACCCTTTACCAAAGTTGAAGTACATTTCTATATCTACAAGTAAGAGTAAGGGAATTATTCCAAAAGGGTCCCACAAAACCCCCAAATTCAGCCCCCAAGCGGAGAGCACTATAGAGTAACCCACATTTTCTCTAAGTCAAAAATCAGCCCATTTCTAAAGGTCAGAGATATTCACTTAGTTGCTGGTGCCAAATCCTTAAGGTCCAAATAACAAAAAGGAGCCAAATTACCCAAGGCACACCCCTGAAAAATTTGAAACCAAACCAAAACTGTTTGACATGGTTTGACATCAGTTTTGTCGCGGTTTGAACAGTGCCGACACCACTGACTTGGCGCCACCATATCTCCCAAACTAGACCCAATCTTCCCTTGGAACTCACATGAACTAGGTAGCCCTAGGTATAGAGAAGAGATCTCACAAGAGTCTTATGGCGAGATTCGCACATTTGGCTGCTCAGAATGGGCTAGAACTTGGGCAGAAAGAAATGGCCACGTGTTTGACTCGCCCTGGCAACGCCAAAGCACGCCCCAGCGCTCGGCCCCGCTCGCTCCGCACCGTGCAACGCCCGACCCCATGCCCACGCATGCGCCCGCGCCTATAAAGCCAACCCCGGCCTTGACCATACGCCCTCGCTCGCTCTCAGCCCCGCCCAAGAGCAAGAACGCCGGAGTTCGCTCTGCGCACGGCGTGCCAGCGGCCGCCCGAGCCCCGACCACCATGGACCGGCCACTTCAGCCCTCCTCCACCCCATCCAATCCCTCGGCTAGCCTCCCCGTAGCTTAGTGAAACTCCCCAAGCCCTTGGACCGAACACCACATCGCCGGAGGTGCTGGATTGACATCGCCGGACTTCGTCCTACCGTCGGCGCACAAAGACCGAGCTACACGGTGAGCCACTGGTCAATTCCTTGCGCATAGATCACCATTGACCTCTAGTGAAGCTCCCCGTGCGGTTTGATTGAACTTTACCACCGTGAGCAGGCCAGAGCACGCGTCGCCGACGAGCCCGACCGTCTGCGCACGCGGCCAGCCATACTCCGACCATCACCGCCGACGATCCACCCCTCGATGTGACCGCCAGAAGCACCCGTACCTCACCCGACCCTCCACCGGACCTCTCCTACCGCCGGTAAGCCGCGCCACCACTTTTTCTCTCTGCGGCTACTATTCTGGCGAGGAGGGAGCTCGGGTTAAGAGAGGGAAAAGACAGGGGGTATTCACGAAGTCAGTGACTCAGTTAAACAGTTTCTCAGAGGCATGGTTTGAACGGTTTAGTTAAGGAAGAACCCAGAGACCCCGATGTAAAGCTGTTTTTCTTAAACCTTTAAGATTTATTCTTTTTAAATAAGCAGAAAACTTGAAAAATTCATAACTAGAGTTTTATCCAACCAAATTTGGTCAAACCAATTTTGTTAGGACCTTCATATTATGAACTATCTAGCAAAAATAATAAACACCATGGTTCCTACAATACTTTTTAGAATTTTAATTTAAATAAGCAAACTTCCCAAAACTAAATAAACAGAGGAAAAATAAAATACTTTAGGACTAAGGCTGAGAAAAATTGGAGATGTCCTTAACTAGTAACTATACTGTTTAAAAATGTTAAACTCCCTAGTATACTGGGTTAAGGGAAGATTACCCATTAAAACTTGTATTAGACCAAACCTTGTATTAGACCAAACCTTAGGAAAAGGGAATTTAAAATGAGAACTAGAGGGCAACCATATTTTTTCTAGCTTGCATAGGTGATGTAGTTCACAAGAAAGTTTTGTGAACCCTCATTTAATACAAAGCGAATGCACCACTTTTTATTTAATGAAAACAGTGAGAATTTAGAAAAATCCTAGAAAATAAACCTAAGGAGGAACCACCCCAACCCTAGGGATAACTACTATTATGCTAGTATGAATCTAGGAAAAGACAAATTCTGTTGTTTGATATTTTTCAAATGACAAGTTAGTTATAAGTGTCTTTTTGGCATTAAACTTTAGAAAATCACAACTAAATAACCATTAAGTCACCTTCTGTGATTTTTGGCATAGAGGCATGTTATTACCCATAGATGTTAGCAAAAATATTTTTTAGTATAGAACCCCCACCTAAATCATAGTTGTAATACTTTTGTTATTTTTGCCTAGAGTTTATCCTAATTATTCCTAACCTCAAATTTGTAGAATAGACTACAGTGACCAATATTAACCAACTGTAATTTTTATAACATTTTTGGAAATTCCTAAATCATTATGGTAGTTCAAGCTCACTTTAACAGCATAAATAGAAAATAAAAAGGGGAATTGTGGAAGGAATTATTATTACACAACTAGATCTCTCTAAGTGTTCACTAAAACTTTAATGAGATGATTAAATTCTTAATTCCACTCAAGATCCTAAAATAGGTAAGTATAAAACACTAAGAACATCGTACGATAAAGGAACCTTAATTTAACCACTACCTTAGTGTTGCTTCACCATACATCGTGTTTACTAGATTTGCATATCATTAACATATATGTATCTTATTCATTGCATTCAATAGATTGTAACCTCGCTGACGGAGAGTATGTCCTCATTCCGGAGCAAGGAGTTGCTCGGGAAGGAGTCCAGGAGCTAGCACCAGAGACTGCCACTGAGGATCTCCCTGCCACAGCTTTTGAAGGCAAGCCCCGGTTTTATGCATAACCGTTATATATGCTATTTTACTGCACTTAATATTCGTAGGCTTGTACTGTGCACTTAAGTGTACGAGTTGCCTGAAACCCTAGTTGCATGAACTCAGGATTCCTTTTCAGATGGATACTAGTATGCTAGGCCGAGTAGCTGCTTCACTAATTAGGGATCTCGGTAGAAGTCGTGTGATTTTTGCAGCACTCGCCCGAGGTCAGGAATTGATTGTATCCACTTTTATATCGGAATGATGATGGTCTATGGACAACGATCCATAGGGATGCGTTGTCTACGAGATGAAAAATGGAAATAAGGATTAAGGTGTGGTACCGTGTGTCAAGCGTTTGAACGTACTAAACACATGCCGAGAAATATGGTAAATCGGCAAGCCTAGTACCTGAGTGAACCTGCCCACAGATTGCCCTCCTCATGTGACCTGAGACGTGGTCTCCCATTCCGGTTATGGTGGGTACAAGTACGGTCACTGCACGATAGCAGTCGGGGTCAGTGAGGCATTGTACGCCAAGGCGGTGAGCCCCTTTCTG
Source organism: Zea mays (assembly GCF_902167145.1). Lineage (NCBI taxonomy): Eukaryota > Viridiplantae > Streptophyta > Magnoliopsida > Poales > Poaceae > Zea > Zea mays. The sequence goes on from NC_050097.1 coordinate 102,182,616, forward strand.
TTGACGGGGAATCGATGGGGATGGTTGATGTGTGTGGGGACGGAGTGCCTGATATGTCATGTGTTTAGGTTTATCTTGCAAGGTTAAAACTCGATTCGAATCGTCTGCTTCTCGTAGCTAATGAGACTGCTTGATCCATGCTGCTACATTGAGTAATAAGTGGAAATGAGGTGACTGGCAAAAGTTGTTGATTGATAAAATGTTTGATACCATGTATGAATAGCTAGGTACTCATCTAGTTTAAAAAGGATCATACAAAAAAAACTAGAAAAGCTAAAACTTGATTTTAGACTCAGCTAGTGCTTTTGGCAACCAAACCCCACAGCCAAACAGCTGCATGGTCTAGAGGTAGAGGAGTAGACTCCTCACACCGGGTAAGTCTAGCTGAGTATTAGTATACTCAGCCTTGCTTGTGGCATAATTTTTTACAGGTTCTCTAGAGGATCTGGTTGCTGGACTGACTTGGCCGTCCACCTTGCCACTGGGTTGGACAGTCGAGAGGGACCCTACCTCAGCAGGAGAGGAGCATGAGGAGTGATGGGCCAGGCTTCCCCGTCCTCCCTTTTTTACTGTTAGTTAATTTCCGCTGCATCGAGAACCATGGTTACTACTTTTGCAAAACTCTGATGATGATGTAATAACATTAAGTACTTCTATAACTTATGGTTTTATGCTTTATTGTATTTTCTCTGTGCCTCACCTTCGAGTGAGTATGTGGTACTTGATCCTGTTAGTGGCCTTATCGGACTTGATCTGAGGGACTGACACTTTATTCCTATTTAAGTGTGGTCTAGCCTTTAAGGCGAGACTTAGGCACTTGAGTTGGATTAATTCGGGCGGTTCTGCCATAGCTGGTATCGGAGCTTGTACCACCTCAGAGAAATCAATAAATCATAATTAGCGACTTTTTTAAAAGTAAAACTTGATTAGGAACCAAGTGGGATAGATGTCAGGATGATAAGGATATACCTTGGACATGAAGCCTTAGGATACAAGATGGGTAGCTAGGTGGCTAATTGAATATGTCGTACAGGCTACTACGATATAGATGGGGGATTTCTGTACCCCTATGCTTGATGTGAGGTCGCTTAGGACGATCATGCATGCATCATTTTTATTTGTTTTTACCATCTTAGTAAAATGTCATTATTAACAATATGCTACATAAATAAAGAGTCTCCCATAACAAGATTTAAAAATCTATATGAAAGATCTCAACTTAACCCTAGAAAAGCCAAGTCCTCAGAAATTTTTTTAGTCTTTTGCACTAGCTCCTTTTATTTTTGGTTCTTTTTATTTTTCGCTTACACTTGCCCTTGCACAGATGACTTCCCACGTACCCACTGACGGAGGGAATGCACATTCCCACACAGATGGTCTCACACGAGAGGGTTTTCCCCTCATCTTGTGGGAGGTACTACAGGGAGCGGGTTACACTACACCTACCCAGTATGCGGTGCAACTGTTCGAGGAACACTGAGTACCTCGTTGTAGGGTGAGGATGACCTTGGAGCCTCATCCCCTACAGCCCGGCTAGCGTTCTCTAGACTTGGAGTCTTTTGGTTTCAAGGCCGATGACACTATAGAGGCCACAGCTCTGCAAGTGCTGACGACCTTCTGTGGATTTCACCCCTTGGAGATGTCAACCCACCCCATTAGCTTGTTCCCCTCTGAGAAGGAAGATGACCCGATGTGGATGGACAGGGTGGAGCACGCCAAGGATGTGTGGGCTCTCTACCCCGGACACACCGCTCACCAGACGGTTCGATGCATGAGTGTCATGTATCGTCTATAGGCCTTACGAGGTGAGGCGATGTCCCAAATTATGGGCCTAGTGGAGTCTACTAAGATCACCCTTGATAACACGGAGGATCTTATAGTAGATTTGTCCACTGAACTGGTGGAGAAGGATCTCCAGGTGGAGCAGATGGGCAACTACATACAAGAGCTCGAGGATCAGGTGGAAGCCAAGGAGAACACCATTGAAGTTCTGGAAGATTAGCTCCAGAACACCCAGCAGCAGCTCGAGGAAGCCAACCAGCATTTAGATCTGCACCATCATGAGATTGAGGACATGGAGGCAGAAGGGGGCGATGAGGACGTAGATATCGAGGGAGGAGAGTAGCCGGAGCCTGTATCTAGCTTGGACATTGCTGCCTCAGGAAGACCACCTTCCCCCGAGTCTAGCATTGCCTCATTTTCTCGCTAAATTTCAGGGTTAAGTAGAAGTGTTTAGCAGTAGCTTTCCTCAAAACTAGCTTAGCTTTTGCACATTGGATATACTAGGCTAGAAATTTAAGTCTTTTCGGCCTACTGTATCCAAGTGGAAACTCTTTTGTCAAGATAAATGATGAATGGTTTTAAGTTTCTTTAAATTCACTAATCAAATTTTATCCTGTTGGTACCAGTTGTGAAAAGCGAGGCAAACTTGGAATCTTGCAAACCTCGCTGTTTAAGTTATTTTATCATATGCGATCACGGATTTTAAGTATGACAATAGAACCTCCTAAATTTCAGATGGCAGGAAGAGCACGCCGTGGACAGAATGAGCGCTGTTGGGGGTCTGCTTCGTCGCAGAAGGTCCTATAAGAAGAAACACCTTCGGAAGATTAACACAGAAGCAACGCTGAAGCTACTATCCGGGGAGCTTCGACATAGTGACACCTTGAGACGAAGGGTGGCACCGACTTAAAGATGAAAAGACTGATCGGCCCATGATAATCTGTGTCATTATTGTAACCAGTTATAAAGGACATGAATGTAAATCCACACAGGTTGTGCCCTGTGTCTATAAATAGATGAACAGTACCCCCGTACTATTCACGATGACTGGTACTCGCTTGTGCATCGCGCTTGTACTTTCTGTCTTCTGTCAAGCCGAAGGTACAAATGTAATTCAATATTGCTCTCATTCATTTATAATTATATAATAGAGAACATATTATGATTTCATATAATTATCCATGTTATTTCTCATGTTTCATATGCTTTGTCTTTCATTGATATATACTGTGATGGTGAAGGTACGTCCTTCATAACCTTCGTCCGAAGATCGTTATATCCTTAGGGAAGTAATGCTTCGAAGGACAAAGGACATTAACCATTAACCTATTTTTGTGTTGCCTTGTTCTTAATTCATAGTATTTGAGAACAAGTCCCCGACAAGCGCATTCCTCCACCGCCGCCGCAGCCTCCTACCATGCAAGAGTTGATGGCTCAGCAGAACGAGATTCTGCGATAGCTTGCTCAGTGTCAGCCACCGCCTCAGCACTATGGGGGTGGTGATCACCACCAGCGTGCCCCGGAAGCGGCCACCTACCAGGAGTTTCTCAGTACTCAGCCGCCGTTTTTCACCATGGCGGAAGATTCGCTTGATGCTGATGTCTAGCTCAGGGTGGTGGTATCAAAGTTCCCACTGCTTAATGGAGAGTGCTCAGATGCGGCCAAGGTCCGTTTCACCGCCCAGCAACTTCGTGGGTCCACTAGGACATGGTGGGACCATTTCCTCGCCATGTAGCCAGCCGACCACGTGGTTGAGTGGGGAGAGTTCAAAGTGGCATTCAGAGGGCATCACATAGTAGCAAGCATCATGGACCGCAAGCTCAATGAGTTTCTGACCCTCGCTCGGGGAAGTCGTACCGTGTTGCAGTACGCCCAAGCTTTCAACGACCTGTGTCAGTACGCAGGCTACCATGCTGACACTGACGAGAAAAAGAGAGACATGTTCAAGAGGGGCCTCAACACTAAGCTCTGTGACCGTCTCAACACAGTCAGAGCCCACAACTACAACGAGTTGGTCAACTTGGTCATCTCCCAGGAGGATTGCATCACAGCTCGCCAAGCAGAAAAGAAGAGGAAGACCCCTGTGGCAGGGCCATCAGCACAGCCTCAGCGCTTCAGGATTGTGTTTGACACTCAGAACAGAGGACCTCAGTAGCAGCAGGAGCGATGGGTGATTCGGCCACAGCAGCAGCAGGAGGGACCCAACCGCTCTCAACCCCTAGCTTCGAGGAATAACAATCAACAGCAGCCGCAACAGCAGCAGTACCGCCAGGGCAATGATAACAGGTGTTTCACTTGTGGCAGCACCAGACATTATGCCAAGAATTGTCCCAGAAACCAGCAGAGGCAGGGTCAAAATGCGAATCAGAAACAAGGCAAGAGGCATAGGGTGCAAGTGAGGAAGGGCAGGCTGAACTCACCACATTGGCTGACATTCTGGAGGGAGCACCCGTCATGACTGGTATCTTTTTTGTTTTAAATTACCCTGCAGTCATTCTTTTTTATTCTGGTGCATCACATAGCTTCATCAGCGCAAAACTTAGTGCCAAATGTCAGCTACCTTTTCACCACACAAATGGGGCCATTATGATTGCAACACCCGGAGGCAGGGTTGCCACCTATCAACTCAACCGGCAGGTGCCAATAAAATTGGGTAGTATCATATTTAGAACCACCCTCCTTATCATGGGATTGGAGAGTGTGGATATCATCTTGGGGACTGACTGGTTATCACGGCATCATGTGTTAATTGATGTCGCAGCAAGAGCCATTGAAATACACTCACCAATTTGTGGAGAAATCACTTTGTACCTACCCAACCAGGGCTGTACCCATTCTTGTGCCCTCACCATGATAGAATCGCCTGTGGAAAGAATTACAGTAGTCTGTGAGTACCCCGATGTCTTCCCAGATGAATTGCCAGGGATGCCATCCGACAGGGATATAGAGTTTGCCATAGAATTGCAACCAGGGACCGCACCTATTTCTAAAAGGCCATATAGGATGCCTCCAGCAGAGTTCGCAGAACTGAAGAAACAGTTGCAAGAGTTGTTAGACAAGGGGTTTATTCGCCCAAGTAATTCACCATGGGGATGTCCGGCCTTGTTCGTAAAGAAGAAGGATGAGAGCTTGAGATTATGTGTTGATTACTGCCCTCTCAATGCGGTGACTATTAAGAACAAGTATCCTTTACCCTGCATTGATGTTTTATTTGACCAATTGGTCGGAGCCAAGGTGTTTTCCAAGATAGACCTTCGCTATGGCTATCACCAAATCAAGATCAGGGCCAGCGATATTCCAAAGACAGCTTTCTCTATCAGATATGGGCTTTATGAGTACTTGGTCATGTCATTCAGGCTGACCAATGTGCCGGCATACTTCATGTATTTGATGAATTTAGTGTTTATGCCAGAATTGGACAAATTCGTGGTGGTCTTTATTGATGATATTCTGGTATATTCAAAAAATGAAGACGAGCATATTATGCATTTGCACATAGTACTTCAGCGACTCCGCGATCATCGCTTGTATGCCAAGCTCTCCAAATTTGATTTCTGGCTAAGGGAGATCAAGTTCTTGGGTCACACCATTTCTCAGGATGGGATAGCCGTTGACCTTGAGAAAGTACAAGAAGTGATGGATTGGAAGCCTCCTACCACTATTCGGCAGATTCAGAGTTTTTTGGGTTTGGAAGGATACTATCGACGATTCATTCTGGATTTCTCCCGGATTGCTAAACCAATGACTAAGTTATTGAAAAAGGAGTGAAATTTGATTGGAGTCAGAAATGTGAAGATGCCTTTCACGCCTTGAGGCAGCATCTAACAACAGCACCCGTGCTAGCACAGCCTAACAACACCAAATCATTGGATGTGTATTGTGATGCTTCGGGCACTAGACTAGGTTGTGTTTTGATGCAAGACAACCGAGTTATTTAATGGGAGCACTCAGGCCTCATGAGCAGAATTATCCCACACATGATCTGGAGTTAGCAGTGGTAGTCCATGATCTGAAGATCTGGAGACATTATTTAATGGGAGCTCATTGTAATATTTATACTAACCATAAGAGCCTCAAGTATATTTTCACTCAGGCTGATCTTAATGTGAGGCAGAGATGGTTAGAATTGATCAATGATTATGATCTAGAAATACATTACCATCCTGGCAAGGCAAATGTTGTGGCAGATGCCTTGAGTCGGAAGGCCCAGTGCAACTATCTAACCATGGGAGGACATTTGCATGGATTTTATTATGGGATTGCCCAGCACCTCCCGGCACCACGATTCCATTTGGGTCATTGTGGATAGGCTAACCAAGACAGCTCATTTTTTGCCTGTGCATACCACCCACAAGACAGAAAAATACGGAGAGATCTATATTGACCAAATAGTGCGCTTGCATGGAGTCCCAAGGACTATCGTGTCCGACAGAGGAGCACCGTTCGTAGCACGTTTCTGGGAACAGCTACAAAAGTCACTTGGGACAATTGTGATTAGAAGCTCGGCATATCATCCTCAAACTGATGCCCAGACAGAAAGAGTAAATCAGATTCTCGAGGACATGTTGAGAGCATGTGTGATACACTATGGCAAAGATTGGGACAAATGTCTTTCTCTGGCAGAATTCTCTTACAATAACAGCTACCAATCCAGCCTGAAAATGGCACCTTTCGAGGCCTTGTATGGGAGAAGGTGTAGAACACCGCTAAATTGGTCACAAGCGGGAGAAAGGGAAGTATTTGGACCTGACCTAGTGCTTGAAGCCGAGGATAAAGTCAGAGTCATTAAGAGGAACTTGGAAGCTGCTCAGGCCCGGCAAAAAAGCTATCATGATAAAAGGAGGAAGCCTCTACAGTTCGAAGTGGGGGACCATGTGTATCTCAAGGTCTCACCCACCAAAGGTGTTCAAAGATTTGGGATTAAGGGCAAATTAGCCCCTCGCTATATCAGGCCCACCCTTGCTGTCTCACATCCCCCCACAGGAGAAGTACAGGTGGTTCAAGAGGAGACGCATGATGAGGAGTTCGATTTGATCTAGGTGGTGTCTCCCTGTTGACTTTATGGCACCAAGGATGGACTTTAGTTCGATCTATATTTTATTTTGTAAAGACTTCTGGAATGTAAAAATACTCTAATTATATTGTGACATTTATCTCTATACACTCTGTTATTATATGTGTTGTCTTCTTTGGTGCATATATGAGATGCACCCGACTTTGTCCCTTAAAACCGGGTGTGACAGATATGGAGCATGAAGGATGCCGTGATGAGTTCGTGAGAGGTCTAGGCTATCGTCTCTCAATCAACTATGGTTGTGGAGGATCGTTGTCTTTGTATGATGTAATTATTTAGTTATTTTGTACAAAACTCCTATTATATATTAAATATGTGACATTCGTTTCTATACCATGAGTCATCATATGTGTGAGACTTGACCCTAGCACACATTTGATTCACGCCCGGATTTGACCTTAAATCCGGGTGTGACAATGATTGACTGATCCTTTTGGTTTGGTGAAGACAACGTCTTTAGGACTAAAATCAAATTGAGCAACTGCAAGTTCATCGTCACCATTAATCGTGTAATCAGCTAAAAATGTAATCACATTAACATCAATACGTAGGTGCTCGGGCGAGGCTCTGTAGTCGACCAGGTCCTCTCCTAGTAAGTCATCCTCATCAACAGGTATTGGCGTGCCGTTGGAGGCTTCTCGGTGAGGTGCTGATGGTCCAGACTCACGGGTTAAATAGTTCGCGCCTGGTTCGGACGGTCTGGCTGCTGGAGCCAGACTGTTCGCGGTAGCTACAGGAGATTGCATAGCTGCTGTTTCGTTTTCTATTTTTGTGGCCACTTGAGTTGGTTTTGCGGCCTTTGGTTTTCACCTCTTATGTGGTGGCAGGTACTGTGTATGTGTATTTTTAAATGTTTTGTCTATCACCTTTTCCCTGCTTTCTTTTGCTCTTAGGCGCTGCAATTTGCGCTTTTGAGAACATGTTAGTCTCGATGGGCACCATCAGGGCATAGAGTATGTTGGGGGGCCTTCGTCCTCCGAAGGTCCTCAAAAATGTGATTTAACAATATCTTCCAAGTGTGACGTATGAACAGGTACCTTCGGACTTGGGCTAAAAGCATGTATAATGTAAAAAGCATGATCGTGACGAAGGTTGGAGTTGCTCCGAAGCTACGCGCAGGGGAGCTTCGGCTAAATGGCGGAAAAATGAACCGACTTAAAGGGGAAAAGGCTATCTAGTCCTCATAGAATTATATATAAGTCAATAATAAATGTAAAGGGCATGAATGTAATTTCTCACAGGCTGCGTCCTGTGCCTATAAATAGATGAACAGTACCCCCGTACTGTTCACGCTAACTTGTAATCACTCGTGTGTCACGCTCGTACTTTTACTTTCTGTCAAGCCGAAGGTACATTTGTAATTTAATATTGTTTCTATTTCTCCATAATAAGATAAAAAAGTTATATTAATGTTGTTATATGATTATTCCTGTTATCTTTCACGTTACCTCTTCATGTTTCATATGCTTTGTCTTACATTAATGTATATTGTGATAATGAAGGTATGTCCTTCGTGGCCTTCGTCCGAAGATCGTTATATCCTAAGGGAAATAATGCTTCGAAGGACGAAGGATATTAACATTTAACATTTTGTGTTGCCTTGTTCTTAAACTCATAGCATTTGAGAATAAGTCCCCAACATTGGCGCCCACCTCCGGTGAACCCTTTTCGACCATCTTCGGCAAGCACTAACCTTCGTCATGCCGCCGAAGAACGTTTCAGCGCCAGGGGCTGCCGCACTACAGCCACTGGACCCAAATCAGGAGACTCTCTCCCTCCGAGAGGCCCAAAGCCAGAAAAGGAAGGCCACCAGCTCAACACTCTAGGAGGAGGAGCTGGACCAAGAAATCAGAAACATGGAGATCATCCATCAGCAAGTACAAAGAAAAAAGGAGAAGATGGCGCGGCTGACTGATCTTTAGAGGAAAATTGACAAAGCCACTGAAGAAGTACGTCATCTTGCTCAAGATGAACAAGAGCAAAGGCCCCAACACAGGGAGCTTCGTCAAGAAGGCGTATTCAACGAGGACGGATGGTATGATGATTTTAATCATGATGCCTTTACCTTTGATGATGCTTCTCCCTTGGCAGTAGAAGTGTAGGCTATCCCATGGCCACAATCTTACAAGCCATCTCAGCTACCAATGTATGATGGGCATTCAGATCCGAAGCAGTTTTTGATGAGTTATGAGGCAACAATATCCTCATACGGAGGCAATGCGGCTGTCATGGCTAAGTCCTTCGTCATGGCTGTCCGGAACATGGCCCAGACTTGGTATTCTTCCCTTCGGCCAAGGACAGTTACGTCGTGGTAGAAGCTCAAGGACATGCTTGTGACTAGTTTCCAAGGCTTTTAGACGAAGCCAGTCATAGCTCAGGCCCTGTTCCAATGTACGCAAGACCATGAAGAATACCTTCAGGCCTGTGTACTAAGGTTCTTGCGAATAAGGGCACAAGCACCTACAGTACCCAATGAGATTGTCATTGAGGCCATGATTAAGGGCCTTAGGCCAGGAACTATGGCTCAGTACTTCGCAAGGAAGCCCCCGCAAACCCTGGAGAAGCTGCTTTAGAAGATGGATGAGTACATCCGAGCTGACAACGACTTCCGCCAAAGAAGGGAGGAAGCTTACAGATTCTCTGAAATAACCAGGGGCTTCGGAGGAGGAATCCATCCGAGACATGTCAGGTCAATCAACAATTCCACTCAAAGTGATGACAAAGGAAGTCAGTCTCAGAGGTCACAATATACCTCACAATCTTCGGGGCAACAGCAAAGCTCCTTCAGACCACCAGCCCCAAGGGGCAGAGGCGCCAGGGGCTTCGGAGGAAGGTTTGGGGATCAACCTAGAAAGATTTACTCCTTATTCTGTGGTGAGGACAAGGGCCACACTACAAGAATGTGCCATGTCACCATTCAGAAATAAAAGGAAATTGCAGAAGCCGAAGCCCGGTAGAACCAGCCGAAGCTAGTCTTACACACTGCTTCGTGTCACTCTCCTTACATACCAGAGTATGTGAACAATCATCCTGCAGCTTCTGTCGCTTCGGCTAATTCACATGCTTCTTGACCACAACTCCCGCCTCTGCCACCATTACAACCAACCTATTCCCGAAGCCAGCAGCCAGAAGGGCGCCAGCATTCCCAACAGCAACGGGAATTTAGGGAGGAATCCGAAGCCCGCACAGTCAACAGTACTGTGCCAGAATCAAAGCACACCTATTGAGAGATATCCTACTTCTGAAACATTTTTATGCTTATTGTCATTTTGTTTTCAATAAGGAACAATAAATGTAAACATGGTCTTGATTTCTTGTAATAGCTTCATTTCTGCCAGAATGAAATATATCTTCTCCGCAGACCTACGAAGCTCAAAAATTGTTGAAGCTCAAAAGACGTTCCTAAGGGAATGCAGAGCTAAAAATCATAGTACAAGTTTCATCGAAGCTACAAAAAGTCGTTCCTAAGGAGCGCAGCGTAAGTTGACGAAGCTACAAAAAGCCGCTCCTAGAGGAGCGTAGTGTAAGTTTTCTGCTCAAAAGTCATTCCAAAGGGAATGCAGAGCCAAATACCGCCGAAATATAAGGCGAAGCGCAAAAAGTCAACGAGAATACCGCTGAAATAGGAGGCGAAGAAGTTCAAAAGACGTTCCTAAGGGGATGCAGAACTTACACCGAAAAATAAGCGGTGAAGCCGAAAAATAAACGGCAAAGAGATTTTGATCGTTCTTAAGGGGACGCAGAGATTGAGTTTCGGTGTGCGTATGTGTCTTCGGCATTAGCATCATTCTTTGCATCATATCATCGCATCATATCGCATAGCATCACATCATACATCATATCACATCATTGACATGAATTGGAAATGATCTTCGGAGAGTGCTTTACAAAAATGAAAAGGTGCCAGGGCACAAAGTAAACTGAGAATTGCAGCTTCATCAAATCCGATGTGGAAGAAGGGATCTATTGTTTACAAAACATTGTTGTTTTTACGAAGTTTGGATGTTCTTTATGAAGTATGGATGTTTTCGCGAGGCATAAAAATTCTTCTTTACGAAGCATGAAAAGAAGGGAAGGTGTTTTTTCGCCGAAGGCTCAAAAACGGTATGTATATAAAAGTTTCATGCATCGCAAAGAAGTGCATTGCAAAATAGTTTACATGTTTGATTCAAAACTATACACATCGAATATTACAGACTTGGTTTAGCAAATGTTACAGTAATAGTCTAGAAATACTTTTACAATAACTACTATTCTTCCTTCAAAACTTTCTCCGCAGCTTCGATAAGCAGCTCATTAACAACTTCGTCAACAATAGCTTCGGCCATATTGATGATTTCAATTGCTTTCTTTGTTTCTGGGTCGGCCAGTGGGTCGAATGGCTCCGGTGGAGGAGGTAATTCAGCTGCCGTAGAAAAAATCAATCAGTTCGAAGCTACAAAAACAAACAACAAAGCTAAAAATCATTAAACAATACCTATCCGTCTCTTGAGTTCTGTAGCTTTCTCGGCTTTTTTCTGTGCTTCCCGAGCATCGTAAATATCTTTTTTGCTCTTTTTCATTATTTCATGGGCCATTTCTCGGCCACCATTCTCCCAGATATCAGTGAAAAATTTCCCGCCCAGAGAGCTTGCTTCAGCCGAAGGATCCTTAGTTTCATCCACGGAGAGGGTAGCTTCGGCCTAGGCCAAAGTTTTGACATGATTACAACCCGCCTTCTCCAGGATAGCTGAAACTCCTCTCGCACCAGAGAACGTGCAGACGTCCCCGCGATCACTTAGAATTTCCTCAAAAGCTTCAGCTTCTCCGCTGATCCACTCGATGACGCCTTCAGCGTCGCCTCGTATAAAGTTATCTTCGATTGAATAAGCGCCCACGTTGGCGAAGCTAGTCTTTATTTTCTTCACGCACTCCACAGATTTTTCAAAACATCTTTAATTGGATGCGCGAAGTTCTGCAACTGTTTTTTCTAAATAATTTTTCCAATATTCGCTGGCATCTCTATCAGCTTCAGCGATAGCGCATTTTACGTTGGCCTCAGCTAGTTGTTTCCGAAGGTCTTCGATTTCATTCTTCTGGGCCTCAGCTTGAGCTTTGGAACTAGCTTCGTCTTCTTTTATTTTGTTAACCAGCGAAATTAATATTTTGTCTTTCTCAAGACCTTCGTTCCTTAGTTCAATTACCTCTGAACGAAGGTTGTTCAGAGCCATTGTACACCCTTCATCTTCGATGTTTTTCTGGGCTCTGAGGGCATTGCTAAGGATCAAGCCCTGCAAGAGGAGTACAACATTAAGTATAAACAAATGAAGTAATTCGTTTTGAAATACAAAATTGATTTTCATACCTTTATGCTATTATATGCTAAACTGTCAGCCAATTCATCCTTCGACAGTACTGAGAGGCCATCTTCTAACGTTGGAAATCTGAAGCTTCTACCCATCTCCCGCCAAACAGATGTCTCTTTGCTATCCGGGAGACAGTACAAAAAATCTTCCTCCCCGCTACCATTGAACACTAGTGCCCCCTTCGGATATTTCAGTTTTTGGGCATAGTGTTGAGCCTCCCATTCTTCTTCTTTAGAGAGTCTTTTTCCCGAAGCATGCCGGATGATATATTCAATACTTTCTTTTAAAGCTTTGGGAGCAGGAGTAGCAACTTTTTCATGCAAAGTCTGCTCTATAGCCTCTTCCTCTGCTGCCTTCTTTTCAATTTCTGAAGGTTTTTTCTTAGCGGACTCTGAAGGCCCAGCTTCGGTATCAGCTTGGATTATGGCAACTCCAATTTTGGCCGGTTTTGTTTCAGTTTGGGTTTGCACTTTTAAACGTTCGCCGATTTCCCCTGAAGGAGTAGAGCTTAAAGCCTTTACTGTTTCTAGCACGTCTTGTACATTTGCCATCCTTCTTCTTTTTGGAGTTGCCGCAAGACTTTTTTGTGCCTTCGGCACTGTTACTTCTACCGAAGGGCTTAAAATTTCTAACGTTTTTGTTCCTTCGATTTTTGGCTCTTCGGCCTTACCTTTATCAGTCTTTGACTCAGCTAGCTCGGTTGAGGGTACCTTCGGCATTATGGCCGGTTCTTCGGCCTTCTGCGTAGGAGCAATGGGCTCCTTTGAATCAGCAGCTGAAGAAGTCTCCCCGCCAAACTCAGGCACCACAGCCGGTTCAATATAACGTGGCCGGTGGGTAAGGACTTTCAACTTTTTGCTCTTCGGTGCAGGCTCATCTGGAATGGCCGAAGTAGCAGTCTTGGCCGAAGCAGCAGTTTTCCTCTTTTTTCCCCGTCCCTGCAGCGGGTAGCAGTAGTCGGGATAAACAGAACCAATGGCATCAAAAACTTTGTTCAATCTCTTTTTTCCTCTGCCCCCGAAGGATGTGGATAATGTGTTATCTTCTACCTTGGAGTAAGACCCAAGCAGTTCATCACTTGTGGCTTCGATACATTTCAGTCAGTCGTCATTTGGTTCATCAAATTTATCTCCATATCTAAAGGTATACTTCAGCCGGACCAGTTCACCTTCATTAGATTCGGTGATGGTCTCTTTCGGCATTTCCCGGCTATCTAAAAGCGGCCATATTCTGTATGCTATATGTTCTTGAATCAAGTCTCTTGTACCAATGAAGAAGCATACAGTACCAAAGGCCTTCTGGCATGCTTCGACGGCTTCATCGATTTCAACCTTCGGCCTTCGAAGGCCGAAGCGGGACCAAATGCGGCGCATAATAACTTCCTTAATATTCTCTCTTGCCTTCAAGTCATTCTTCACGTAAAACCATTCCACCATCCAGGCCCTAGGCCACCTTTTTCAGTATGTTGGCACTGGATAGCTTGCGTTGGGGTGGGCAGTAAATCCATAATAGCCAAAGTTATTGTGATATTGTACCTTGACCATGGCCTTCGTCTCATATGTAAGTTCATGCATACTGTAGAAACATTTCGCGCTTGGTTCCAGTCCCTGGCTTCACACAGCCCAGACAAAAATTCCCATTCTAATAATAGCTTCGGGGGTTATCTGATGAAGGAAGATCTGATAAATTTTCAACACTTCGACCGCAAACCTGCTCAATGGAAACCGAAGCCCAGCTTTGAAGAAGCTTCGGTAAATCACAACTTCGTCTTCCTCCGGGCAAGGGACGTTGTTGTCTCCGCCAGCTCCCACAATAGACTTATCTCGAAAGTATCTTCCTCTCATGCTCTCAAGGTGACTTTGCTTGATGGTCGATTTTCCGATAATCGAATGACTTGGCCTCCAGGGCCAGTCCTCCGAATCTTCACCCCCACTTTCAGCATCATAACTATCACTGTCACCAGTATCTTCAGACAGGCCTTCCAGAATCTCCTTAGTTATCTTCTCTCTATTTGTTTTTGCCATTGATTCTAAAAACCCAGCTATATAAGGATTCACAGCCTTCTTTTGCTCAAAAAGCTTCTCCTCTTCGATTAGCTTCGTCTCATAAACAACCTTCTTGTCTTGAGACATCTCTTCTTCGGAAATGACGAAAACGTGTCTTTCAAACCGAAGCTTAGAAAGCTTGAGAAACTAAGCAAGTGGTGGTGAGCAAGAGCTATAAAATTGAACAAATAAAGCAAGTGGCACAAACAGCGTACCAAATGTGGGCAGGGTGAGTTCTTAATTATACGCTCGACGCGCCCCGAGTTGGAGGGTCCCGCCTGTCATTGACTGTTGCTATTCTAGCAAAGGGAAGGTGTTTTTTCGGACCTTCGGCTTAAGGCCTTCGTCCATGTCGCAGTTTTAATTCGTTATCCTAAACAAATTAATGTTGTGAGGGGCTACTATTGGGGGCCTTCGTCCTCCGAAGGTCCTCAAAAATGTGATTTAACAATATCTTCCAAGTGTGACGTATGAACAGGTACCTTCAAACTCGGGCTAAAAGCATGTACAATGTAAAAAGCATGATCGTGACGAAGGTTGGAGTTGCTCCGAAGCTACGCGCAGGGGAGCTTCGGCTAAATGGCGGAAAAAGGAACCGACTTAAAGGGGAAAAGGCTATCTAGTCCTCATAGAATTATATATAAATCAATAATAAATGTAAAGGGCATGAATGTAATTTCTCACAGGCTGCATCCTGTGCCTATAAATAGATGAACAGTACCCCCGTACTGTTCACGCTAACTTGTAATCACTCGTGCGTCACGCTCGTACTTTTACCTTCTGTCAAGCCGAAGGTACATTTGTAATTTAATATTGTTTCCATTTCTCCATAATAAGATAAAAAAGTTATATTAATGTTTTTATATGATTATTCCTGTTATCTTTCACGTTACCTCTTCATGTTTCATATGCTTTGTCTTACATTAATGTATACTGTGATAATGAAGGTATGTCTTTCGTGGCCTTCGTCCGAAGATCGTTATATCCTAAGGGAAATAATGCTTCGAAGGACGAAGGATATTAACATTTAACATTTTGTGTTGCCTTGTTCTTAAACTCATAGCATTTGAGAACAAGTCCCCAACAGAGTACTTTGGTCGGATGTCCTACTGGTGGTTCTGATGTCTTTTCCCTCATCTATCTTGGCCGATTTACCAAAAAGCATTGGCCCTTCGTTATTGCCCTGAATAATGACATTTGTTGTGCTTATCTTGATGATATCTTCGTTTGTCGTTCTTTTGGCATTGGTAGGTGCACTCATGAATATTTTCTCTACATGAGATTGGTTGGCCTTTGTGGCCAAGTAGTCCGGCATCCTTGTTGGACCTGTGCCTGGTGACCAAATTGAGGCGAACTCAATCATTCTTGTACTCGTGGTCCCAACCAATTAGGGTGCCCCCCAAGCATGGTATTGTGGCATCCCATATGGATATGGTGGTAGGCCCAACATTTGATTTGGGACATATGGTGGTAGCAGGTATGCATACTGATACGACATAGATGGATATGGGGGTGGAGGTGTCCACGTGGTTATATTGGGTATCAATTGGACATTGTTTTAAGGTGACTCAATAGATCCTACATGTCTCTTATGGGAAGGTGAATGGGGTCGTTTTGTTGATCGATTGCAGGGACTGGGATTCTTTTTGACATATTCGGATAATGATTCATCAATGGCTGGGCTAGCTTTGATGTGTTTGTCTTCCACGTACCTATCTCTAGTTGACATGGCTTGAAGGTACGTGGTCATTGCTGCTCCTAGGTACCACCGGATTGTCCGCTAGACCCGTTCGGACTGTCTAGCGGTGTCTTAGACAATCCATGTCTACGAGATGGACTATCCGTGCCTACATGATGGACCATATGCGGTGCGTAGAACAGGGCGCTACACTTGGTCATCCGCCTGCGCCTACCCCCTTAGTGTTGGAGGCTAAGATGGTGATCTTCAATGTCTCCCTCCATCGAGGGTCTTCTCTACAACCACTTTCCTACATGAAATTTTGGTGATTTCATTGGCCTCTCGCGAGTCACCATGATGTTCTCTTTGCCTTGGCCCTTATCAGTCGTATTAGGCCGAACGATGACTTTTTTATCGTCAAAACTGATCATGTTCATTGAAAAGCATTCTGTGTCCACCTGCATTTCTTGAAATTTTAATCGATCCTTGTTAATGGCCGATTGGACCTATCGTCGAAATATATTACAATCATTAGTGGCATGAGAGAACGAATTATGACACTTGCAATAAGCACGACGTTTAATCTCATCAGCATATGGAATAGTATGATTTACTTTAATATTGCCACTTTTGAGTAACTCATCAAATATTTTGTCAAACTTGCCAACATTAAATGTAAATTTAACCCCTTCTTATCATTTCTTTTGAGCTGGCTGTAGAGAGGAACAAACTGAGGATTTGTCCGGCATTGGCCAAACCATGCCAGCGGTGTACACTTGTTGTGGCTCAATGTCCGAGCCACTTAGGTCACAATCTACCATATGGACGTTGTGACGAGCCATTTTAGTAGTGTCTTTGCTTCGTCTTTCACAAGCCAAATCCCTCAGGTGTAATTGAGCTAGCGTAAAAAATTGAATGCCTTCTAATCTTTATTTTAGGAAGTATCGCATTCCATTAAAAGTTAATCCTGCTAGTTGTTTTTCTACAAGGTGAATTTGGAAACATCAGTTTCTTGTGTCTCGGAACCTCCAAATGTAGTAATTAACCGACTTGTCCTTCTCTTTCCACAGAGGTACTAGGTCTACCAAGTCTATATCATAACCGCCAGAGAAAAAATGATCATCAAATTTCTGCGCTAGATCCCCCATGAAAAATAGAGTTAGGAGGTAGTGTGGCGTACCAAGCGAATGCAGTCCAAGTTATAGACAATGCAAATAAACGGACGTGAATGCCTCTGTATCATGCAATTCTCCTAAATGTGCTAGGAATTGGCCTATGTGCTCATGTGTGCTTATACCTTGATCACCCAATTTTTTTGAAAAATCGGTTACTCTTATTCCTTGGGGTATAGGTGGTAATCAAATCGACTATCATAACGTTTCTGATATGTCTGTCCCATTGGGGTCATGCTAACTCCTAGCTTATCTCAAAACACCCCAGCTATATCTTTCCTTATTATGTCAATGGCGGTAGGTGGGCGTTTGGGTGTTCTGTTGCCTCCTTGCCATGGGTTTGGGTTCTGTAGTGCATTAATATTTGCCCTTGGCAACTCATGCTGCTGGTCTTCATTTTGCGGCCTCTTGGGCGGGCCGAAAAGTGCTTGCTCCCACACATATGTGGGGCAAAACTATTGAGAGCACCTAAAGGGCGGGGGGGTGAATAGGTGATCCTGTAAAATTCAACACTAATAGCCACAAAACTTAGTTATGAAAGTTAGAACGGCTAAGTAGCTTGAGACGAGCTCCTGTGAACACAGACAATCAAAGAGAAAGCACACAAGAGACACGCGATTTAATCCCGTGGTTTGGCCAAGTAACACTTGCCTACTTCCACGTTGTGGCGTCCCAATGGACGAGGGTTGCACTCAACCCCTTTCAAGTGATCCGATGATCGACTTGAATACCACAGTTTTTCCTTTCTTAGTCTTTCTCCCGTTTGCGAGGAATCTCCACAACTTGGAGCCTCTTGCCCTTACAATGATGATCACAAAAGAAGCACAGAAGTAAGGGAGGGGAGAGCAACACACACAAGACTCAAATCCACAGCACAATCACGCACACAAGTCACAACTTGAGCTCAAAACACAACGCACGGAGTTCTCAACTCAAATGGATCTCAAGTCACTATTTCAAAGAATTGAATGCGTGAAGTTGGAGTCTTGGAGTCTTAGAATGTTTCTCGTAAGCTTGGGTGGCTCCTCCATACGCCTAGGGGTCCCTTTTATATCCCCAAGGCAGCTAGGAGCCGTTGGAGGCCAACAAGGAAGGCTATCCTTGCCTTCTGTCGGGTGGCGCACCGGACAGTCCGGTGCGCCACCGGACAGTCACTGTAGACGGTCCGGTGTTGATCTCCTTCCTATTCTGGCGTAGACGACCGTTGCATCTCTGGGCCAGATGGCGCACCGTACACTGTCCGGTGCCCCCTGCCGACCGTTGGCGCGGGCCACGCGTCGCCCGCGGATTACGCGGCCGACTGTTGCGCTGGCGACCGTTGGCTCACCGGACAGTCTGGTGCACCATCGGATAGTTCGGTGATTTATAGCCGTACGCCGCCGATTTTTTCCGAGAGTGGCCTGTTCACCGAAGGCTGGCCTGGCGCACCGGACACTGTCCGGTGCACCACCGGACAGTCCGGTATGCCAAGCCGAGCTGGACTTTGGTTGCACCAAGCCAAGTCTTTTGCAATTCTTTTCTTTTCTTCTTTTCTCTGTTTCTAGCACTTAGACAATATATGTTAGTACTCCAAAACAATGTACTAAGTCTAGAAACGTACCTTGTTACATGATTTGCACTTCTTGCTTGTTTGGCACATAATCAACTCACTTAAAATGTGTTGGACATTATAGAAATGGCCCAAGGGCACATTTCCCTTTCAATCTCCCCCTTTTTGGTGATTTATGCCAACACATCAAAAAGCAACAAAAATAAGTGCAACATTGATGCAAATAAGGACCAAATTGTTTTTGACTCTAATTTGGCATATTTGGATCATTATTTGCCACCACTTGGTTTGTTTTTGCAAATCAACTTCATTTTCCTATCTCTAAGTCAAACTCACTTGGGCATAAAAAGAGATATTCCAAGAGTGAAATTGATCAAGATCCAAAAACTCCCCCTTTTCCCATAATCATAAATTCTCCCAACAAGAGACCAAATTTTGCAATAAGAATATTTTGGACAAGTCAAGAGTTCTAACTCTATTGTTTTCAAAATTCACAAGTGATAGCTGATTCATTTGCTTTGGCCTTAATTTCTCCCCCTTTGGCATTAAGCACCAAAACAGGATCATTTTTGGCCCTTTAACCCCATTGCCTCACCAAAAATGTCAATTAAGAGCAAAAAACAATAAGAGCATAAGAATGAACTTGGAGGTGAGTACACTAATACCGGAGTGCAGTGGAAGTCTTTGCATGGTCCAAGTTCACCTTTTCCCTTTCAATGCACCTTTGAGACTACATCAAGTAACTCAAACACAAGGGTTAGTCTCAAAGTGTCAAGTTATAACACTTCTCCCCCTAAATATGTGCATCATTCACACATGGACTTGTGAGGTCTGGGGATCCCTTGCACAACTTGAGCACCAAAAATAAACAACAAATTTCATAAATGCATAAAGTAACATGATCAAAGGCATAAAACACATGTATGCTATAGATCAATCCAAGTTACGCGAATCTAAGACATTTAGCTCACTACGCAGCCTGCAAAAGGTTTTCTCATCTAATGACTTGGTAAAGATATTGGCTAGCTGGTTCTCGGTGTTAATATGGTACACCTCGATATCTCCCTTTTGCTGGTGGTCCCTCAGAAAGTGATGCCGGATGTCAATGTGCTTAGTGCGGCTGTGTTCAATAGGATTATCCGCCATGCGGATTGCACTCTCATTGTCACATAGGAGTGGGACTTTGCTCAGATTGTAGCCAAAGTCCCGGAGGGTTTGCCTCATCCAAAGTAGTTTTGTGCAACACTGTCCTGCGGCAACATACTCGGCCTCAGCGGTGGATAGGGCAACAAAGGTTTGTTTCTTTGAGCTCCAAGACACCAGGGACCTTCCTAGGAATTGGTACGTCCCTGATGTACTCTTCCTATCAACCTTGCATCCAGCATAATCGGAGTCTGAATATCCAATCAAGTCAAAGGTAGACCCCTTTGGTTACCAGATCCCGAAGCAAGGCATAGCAACTAAATACCTAAGAATTCGCTTAACGGCCACAAGGTGACATTCCTTGGGGTCGGATTGAAATCTAGCACACATGCATACACTAAGCATAATGTTCGGTCTACTAGCACATAAATAAAGCAAGGAACCTATCATAGACCGGTAAGCCTTTTGATCAATGGACTTACCTCCTTTGTTGAGGTCGATATGTCTGTCGGTTCCCATCGGTGTCTTAGCGGGCTTGGCATCCTTCATCCCAAACCTCTTGAGAAGATCTTGAGTGTACTTCATTTGGGAGAGGAAGGTGATGTCCTTGAGTTGCTTCACTTTGAACCCAAGGAAGTAGTTCAACTCGCCCATCATTGACATGTCAAACTTTTGAGTCATCACCCTGCTAAACTCCTCACAATACTTTTGATTAGTAGAACCAAATATTATGTCATCGACATAAATTTGGCACACAAAAAGATCACCATCACAAGTCTTAGTGAAAAGAGTGGGATCGGCTTTCCCAACCTTCAAAGCATTAGCAATTAAGAAATCTCTAAGGCATTCATACCATGCTCTTGGGGCTTGCTTAAGTCCATAGAGCGCCTTAGAGAGCTTAAACACATGGTCGGGGTACTTGTCATCCTCAAAGCCAGGGGGTTGTTCCACGTACACTTTCTCCTTTATTGGCCCATTGAGGAAAGCGCTCTTCACATCCATTTGAAACAACCTGAAAGAGTGGTGAGCGGCATAGGCTAATAATATTCTAATAGACTCTAGCCTAGCCACAGGAGCAAAAGTCTCCTCGAAATCCAAACCTACGACTTGGGCATAACCTTTTGCCATAAGTCGAGCCTTGTTTCTTGTCACCACCCCGTGCTCGTCTTGTTTGTTACGGAACACCGGACAGTCACTGTAGACGGTCCGATGCCGATCTCCTTCCTACAGTCCGGTGCCCCCTGCCGACCATTGGCGCGGGCCACGCGTCGCCCCCGGATTGCGCGGCCGACTGTTGCGCTGGCGACCGTTGGCTCACCGGACAGTCCGGTGATTTATAGTTGTACGCCGCCGATTTCTCCCAATAGTGGCCTGTTCACTGGAGGCTGGCCTGGCGCACCGGACACTGTCCGGTGCACCACCGGACAGTCCGGTGTGCCAAGCCGAGCTGGACTTTGGCTACACCAAGCCAAGTCTTTTGCAATTCTTATCTTTTCTTCTTTTCTCTGTTTCTAGCACTTAGACAATATATGTTAGTACTCCAAAACAATGTACTAAGTCTGGAAACGTACCTTGTGTCACACCCGGATTTTAGGGGGTCCAAAACCCGGGCGCGAACATAATCACCAGGTGTGCTGGGACCAAGTCTCACACATATGATGATTCATGGCACAGGATCGAATGTCACATCTTTACTACATAACAGGAGTTCTATACAAAATAAATAAATAATTACATTATAAGGAGACAACGGTCCAGCAACCCAAAGTTGACTGGGAGACGACGGCCTAGATCTCTCTCACGAACTCATCCCAGCATCCTCCATGCGCCTCATCATGTGGTACCTGTTCTTGACCTGTGGGGGGTGTGAGACAGCAAGAGTGAGCTCACATACGTTCATCGCTCAACAAGTTGTGGGGAATAATGTGCATGAACTCGCCAAAGGTGGGAGATCACGTGAAGTGTAAGGCTTACCAAAGAGGATGGTTAGAGCTGAGCATTGCTTTTAAAGTTAGTCAAAATTTTATTAGCAGTTACTAAGTATAAGTAAATACCAACCCAATTTAGTAGTAGAACAAAAGTAACAACATCACCTGCGATGCAATGCATATGACAAATTGAATTTAGTTCCATAAACTAATCATGTGAGGGTCCGAGCTGCTCATGACCGTGAGCACGGCTAGTATACCAGTTTTACACTCTGCAGAGGTTGCGCATCTTTACCCACAAGTCATGTTACCCATCTGCCAAGGGATCGCGACTTCCCATACACCTCTACCGAGGAGGCGAGGCAGGGTAACACTACGAGGCCTTTACAAAGTTCCACTAGCTTCAGAAAACCCGCTACAGTTTATAGGAAGCTCCAATGCAGGTTTCTTGCCTGACCGCCATCGCAGCAAAATCAACGAAGGACCTCCCTACACTGACCACTCCCCTACTGCCCTTGCCCCTTTCGGGTAAGGTAGTCCTCCACTAGCTTTCCTAATTAATCAGCCCAGGGCGTCCATAAACCCTTGTGGTAGCACTGTTTTCCCGGGTGGTCGCTCCATGTTCCAATTAACATAATGATCTTATCATGAACAGTGATAATAAGCAGATAATAAAAGTGTGATCATGAATAATGTATCTTCATACCCAAACCCACATAAAGCACTAGCAAGTACTACCCAAAAAGTTTAGTGGTAAACAAGGTATAAAGATAGACAAACTAGGGTAACCTATTGGGTCCCATCAAAATTAACCTATGCAGATCATTATGATTAATTAGAACATGAGTGGGTAAAAAGAAGTGATCAAGGGCACAACTTGCCTAGCACTTGAGATTCCAGTTACCAGGGTGATTCTTCGGATCCTCGTGACCGCACTGCTAGTGGTAGCAATACAAGCAAACATGGTATAGATAAAATTAACATCACACCAAACATAAGAACTGTAATATCCCAAAAAAATGTTGACCAAAAGTTAATCTCTGGTGCGTGGATGAGGTAAAGGGTTGTGGGCCATTGGATGCAAAGATAGAAGTCATCTGAGGCGTCGTTTCTTTCTCCCACAAAAACCCTAGGTGGCCACCCCTTTTTTTCCCTTCACCCCCCCCTCTTGGCCGCCACCCCCTTTTCTCCCCCTTGGCTGGACGCCCCCTCCCCCTATGGCAGCCATCATCCATTGCTTCCTCCCCCAAGATCTTCCCCTACGCAGCAAGGATCGAGAAAAGGAGGGGCACGTTGAATTGAAGAGGAAGAGAGGATCAAGGAGATGTTCTTCCCCATCTCTTCTTGAAGATTTCTTGGGGAAACCCTAGGTATGGATGAGATCCTTGTTCCTCCCTGTAATTATAGGCTTTTGGAGGTTGTGGATCATGGGAATTGAAGGATTAGAGGTTGGATTTGATGTGGGGTTAGGTTTTGATCCCGAATTTAGTTTTCTGCAGAATGGCAGATTCGACAGTTTCTGTTCATGCCAGTTTTCCGTGGTCTTAGTGGCCTCAAAAAAATGAAAAGTCTATGTATGAGTCGTAGATGATTTGTAGATCTTTCCGTGGCCGCGAAGAACACCTCAATCGGACATCCGACCAGAAAGTTATTGCAGTTTTACTATAGCAGTTTTTCAGTCTCATAATTCTGTGCAGAATCTGTTCTCTTAAGATTTAGGAAATTTTATCAACAGAATTAAACTGTGGGTTGGTAAAAGAAGTTGTAGATAATTTCATAAGCTTTCCAGATTGTTAAAGAGTGCATTCATATGATTTGTGAAACTCCAGTTATGTTTGTTTTACTGTGGCTGTTCCTGTTTACCTGACAAAAATGAGTGGGTCTGTTCACTGGTGGGTTTCATCTAGTAAATGGCCGAATTGGCTCTTCCAACTATGGAGACTTTTGTAGAAGGATAACAGTTCTTACTTCCAGCAGAATTTCATAATTTTTGGTTCAGTAGTTTGGGAGATATCGAATTTTAAAGTTAACCATACTGCTGTCTAAAACAGGTTCAGTCAGTTATCTTGTTAGATGTTTTAGAACTTGTAGATGGCAGAATTTAATTATCTATTGAATACTAAAGTTGTAGAGTATTTTGTGTAGATACTCCTAGAATATTTGTTTGATATCACTGCTGTTTTAATTTTAAAGATACAAAATTAACAAACAGCGTTGTTGCTGTATGGCATGTGGTTCAGGGTGGGAGTCTTTCCACTGGGTCTTGGTTTCAAGTGTAGGAGTGTTTTGTTGATTGATGGCAAATGTTTGTGAAATATTTGTACTAAGTTTTATGCCCACTAGCAGGTGGCTACACTCCAGATCATGTCTAGTACATTTCTTCTTCTTCGATGAAGGCAAGTGAATGTAGCGGTGGTTGCTTCCGTTCTGACCTGTTATTTCTATTGCCTACACTCTAATATTCAGAAGTATCAGATTCTTTCATAATTGGACTCTATGGTGATGCTTTACTTGCTTGCATTATACTGATGCTCAATCATATATTGATGATGATTATGATTTGAGTATGACTCACGAGATTAATTCACATATCTGAAGGTAAATGAAGTATTATTTGAGGTTGGTATTGTATCTGAAGGTAAATGAAGTATTATTTGAGGTTTGTGTTGTATCTGAAGGAAGTGAAGTTTATTGATAAATGTAGCATGCCATATACATTGCATGACTCATTTGCATATGAAGTTTTGTCGTGACCTATGGTCCGACCGTACCGGTACAACTTAGCATCGTACGTTGCCCGAGAAGGGGTACGATGCGGCTTCATACCCTTAGAGGTATGAAGGCAGAGGACATATGCATTGCATTCATATGCATTCATTGAAGTGATATTTGCAGATGATGTGGTTTTATACCCCCAGAGGTATGAAGATAGAGTACCTACACATTGCATTCCTATGCATACATTGAAGTGATATTTGCAGGTATTGTTGACGCAGGGAAGTGTTATAGAACCTATTGTGGTTGTTCGAGGAAATGAGATGGTATTGGTTATAGTGGGACTACTGAGTTCTATATCTACAAGTATTTCTGATTTTTTTTATTGTTGTGACTCTTTTAAAATGTTGATGAATTCAATTTGTGGTTTAGATATCTCGTCAGAACAATTAGCTTGCTGAGATGTTTCATCTCACTCTTGCATTACTCAATGCAGGTGCTTGTTGCTCATCAAGGGGAGTGGGAAGTAGCAGCACATCCACCTTCACTCTCATAATAATGCAACCCAGACACAGCCATGATTTAGTTAGAAACTTCTTGTCAAAGGATGTTTGTTTTTAACTAGTCGTGCACACTGATTAATTCAGTTCATTGTTGTTATGGTTGTCTTCCCATTGCTAGCAGATTCTTAATGTCTTATATGTTTTCTTATCATGATATCTATTTATACTTTGTTGCTTCCCCCGTTTATGCAATTTTCAAAGGAGATGCTGTCGAAATTTTATATATGAATGTTAGATGTGTAGTTTAGTAGCATCCTGGGGTGTTTGTGGATCCCGGGGTGTTACAGTTGGTATCAAAGCATAGGCTTTAGATTCTTGGCAATTTGAAGATAAATTTGACACACTTGCACATATAGGAAGGGTATGGGTTCAAATATCTTTGATATATATTAATGTCTTTGGAGTGCAGATGACAATAGTTTCACCCCTCCCTATTCCTTTACGGTGATGTGGTAAGTTGTTTATGGCTTAATGCTTGATATAATTTATTTCTGAAATTTTGATATTGTTTTATTAATGCGGTAGGTATCGCTGGTCATTGGTGAGAATGAAGTTGTTATTATGCTTGTGATATACAAGTATGCCTATGTTGTTTTCACCATGTTTTTCATGGTTGAGTTTTATTACAATAATATTGTTATATATGCTTGATTGTGGATGTTTCTAAGAGGAGTGTGAATTGCGTGTTTTGGGGTACAAGGTAATCATCAATTTGAATTTAAGTTGTTGAGCGGTTGGTGGATAGCTCCAACTATCATTGCAAAGAATGATTGTTTATGTTGAGAAACCAGTTTTGAAAGAAATGAATATTGGTACTTTATATGGATTTTTGGGGGAAGTCTTTTCATAGCCAGAATGGCTTACATGTCTCTCTCATATTGTGTGTTCTAGTTGCCACAAAGCCTAGATGTGGTTTAAAGTGGTTGCCTGTTAGTCATACTAATTGTAGAATAAATCTTTGATTCTCTTGATCCATTGATTATGTATTGATACATTGAGGATCTGATGGTTCCCTTTTCGATGCATGCTTGTGGAGCCATTTTTTTAGACCACCTATCTATTGGTTTGAAGGAAGTCCTTGCCTAGCCTAGAGTTGGTTGGGTGTGGCTAGTCACCTACTCCTAGATGATGTGGTGTTTACATCAGCTTAATATGTTTGTCAAATGTGTGAAGGATTAGGGGTTATTATTATTGACTTTGTATGTCTGGTACTTTGAGTGCATCGTATGATAGAATGAAATGTAAGTTTCTGAACTACAGTAGATGAAGACTTATATTATGTGTAGGTTATCCTTACTAGTTGGATATTTTTCTTAGTTGAGATGTTGAATGAAGTATAGTGACATGGGTTAAGCAAGTATTGTGTTGTTGTTGGGCTATCAGTGCTCTATGTAGAGTTTTTTGGCATTTCTTCGAAAAACTATGCCGCACAAGATGTTATTGGCTTCTTTTGGCTTTATTGCTCCATTAGTTCTATAGATTTTCTCCCTTTTGGTGGGGTGCAAGGAATGTTAGATTACATGATTATCTTTTCATGATGGCAAGAATAAGGTTTAGGAAGATTAGGAGTTTTGTTCCAATGGAACTACTTGTTTCATGATGCTTTAAGGTGAGGTGTTTGATCTTCTTATACATTCGTCGGGTGTAGATGTTTCACCATTTAATTAAAATTAATGGTTGAAGTTGGTAAGGGTTGTGCTTGGTCCATATTACCCCTTCATAAAAGAGTGTTGTCTTAAGACATTGATGTTGATGTATAGCTGCATCCAAATTTGATGGTGTGAAATTGTAGTGTTGATTGCAACTATGACATGCTTTGAGCTTCATTACATGTTGTTTCATGCTTGATGTCAGGTCGTGTAGTTTCCTTAGACAATTAGTCCAAGGTAGAAGTTCTTGTGTTAATTAAGACCAATAATTGATCCATGTTTTGAATTGTGGTGCTATATGGGGTACCTTGGGTGTTTTGCTTGGAGTGGCCGAATTCGAGGTCGAATTCTTTTTAAGGGGGGTAGAGTGTAATATCCCAAAAAAATGTTGACCAAAAGTTAATCTCTGGTGCGTGGATGAGGTAAAGGGTTGTGGGCCATTGGATGCAAAGATAGAAGTCATCTGAGGCGTCGTTTCTTTCTCCCACAAAAACCCTAGGTGGCCACCCCTTTTTTTCCCTTCACCCCCCCCCCCTCTTGGCCGCCACCCCCTTTTCTCCCCCTTGGCTGGACGCCCCCTCCCCCTATGGCAGCCATCATCCATTGCTTCCTCCCCCAAGATCTTCCCCTACGCAGCAAGGATCGAGAAAAGGAGGGGCACGTTGAATTGAAGAGGAAGAGAGGATCAAGGAGATGTTCTTCCCCATCTCTTCTTGAAGATTTCTTGGGGAAACCCTAGGTATGGATGAGATCCTTGTTCCTCCCTGTAATTATAGGCTTTTGGAGGTTGTGGATCATGGGAATTGAAGGATTAGAGGTTGGATTTGATGTGGGGTTAGGTTTTGATCCCGAATTTAGTTTTCTGCAGAATGGCAGATTCGACAGTTTCTGTTCATGCCAGTTTTCCGTGGTCTTAGTGGCCTCAAAAAAATGAAAAGTCTATGTATGAGTCGTAGATGATTTGTAGATCTTTCCGTGGCCGCGAAGAACACCTCAATCGGACATCCGACCAGAAAGTTATTGCAGTTTTACTATAGCAGTTTTTCAGTCTCATAATTCTGTGCAGAATCTGTTCTCTTAAGATTTAGGAAATTTTATCAACAGAATTAAACTGTGGGTTGGTAAAAGAAGTTGTAGATAATTTCATAAGCTTTCCAGATTGTTAAAGAGTGCATTCATATGATTTGTGAAACTCCAGTTATGTTTGTTTTACTGTGGCTGTTCCTGTTTACCTGACAAAAATGAGTGGGTCTGTTCACTGGTGGGTTTCATCTAGTAAATGGCCGAATTGGCTCTTCCAACTATGGAGACTTTTGTAGAGGGATAACAGTTCTTACTTCCAGCAGAATTTCATAATTTTTGGTTCAGTAGTTTGGGAGATATCGAATTTTAAAGTTAACCATACTGCTGTCTAAAACAGGTTCAGTCAGTTATCTTGTTAGATGTTTTAGAACTTGTAGATGGCAGAATTTAATTATCTATTGAATACTAAAGTTGTAGAGTATTTTGTGTAGATACTCCTAGAGTATTTGTTTGATATCACTGCTGTTTTAATTTTAAAGATACAAAATTAACAAACAGCGTTGTTGCTGTATGGCATGTGGTTCAGGGTGGGAGTCTTTCCACTGGGTCTTGGTTTCAATTGTAGGAGTGTTTTGTTGATTGATGGCAAATGTTTGTGAAATATTTGTACTAAGTTTTATGCCCACTAGCAGGTGGCTACACTCCAGATCATGTCTAGTACATTTCTTCTTCTTCGATGAAGGCAAGTGAATGTAGCGGTGGTTGCATCCGTTCTGACCTGTTATTTCTATTGCCTACACTCTAATATTCAGAAGTATCAGATTCTTTCATAATTGGACTCTATGGTGATGCTTTACTTGCTTGCATTATACTGATGCTCAATCATATATTGATGATGATTATGATTTGAGTATGACTCACGAGATTAATTCACATATCTGAAGGTAAATGAAGTATTATTTGAGGTTGGTATTGTATCTGAAGGTAAATGAAGTATTATTTGAGGTTTGTGTTGTATCTGAAGGAAGTGAAGTTTATTGATAAATGTAGCATGCCATATACATTGCATGACTCATTTGCATATGAAGTTTTGTCGTGACCTATGGTCCGACCGTACCGGTACAACTTAGCATCGTACGTTGCCCGAGAAGGGGTACGATGCGGCTTCATACCCTTAGAGGTATGAAGGCAGAGGACATATGCATTGCATTCATATGCATTCATTGAAGTGATATTTGCAGATGATGTGGTTTTATACCCCCAGAGGTATGAAGATAGAGTACCTACACATTGCATTCCTATGCATACATTGAAGTGATATTTGCAGGTATTGTTGACGCAGGGAAGTGTTATAGAACCTATTGTGGTTGTTCGAGGAAATGAGATGGTATTGGTTATAGTGGGACTACTGAGTTCTATATCTACAAGTATTTCTGATTTTTTTTATTGTTGTGACTCTTTTAAAATGTTGATGAATTCAATTTGTGGTTTAGATATCTCGTCAGAACAATTAGCTTGCTGAGATGTTTCATCTCACTCTTGCATTACTCAATGCAGGTGCTTGTTGCTCATCAAGGGGAGTGGGAAGTAGCAGCACATCCACCTTCACTCTCATAATAATGCAACCCAGACACAGCCATGATTTAGTTAGAAACTTCTTGTCAAAGGATGTTTGTTTTTAACTAGTCGTGCACACTGATTAATTCAGTTCATTGTTGTTATGGTTGTCTTCCCATTGCTAGCAGATTCTTAATGTCTTATATGTTTTCTTATCATGATATCTATTTATACTTTGTTGCTTCCCCCGTTTATGCAATTTTCAAAGGAGATGCTGTCGAAATTTTATATATGAATGTTAGATGTGTAGTTTAGTAGCATCCTGGTGTGTTTGTGGATCCCGGGGTGTTACAAGAACAAACTGGATAGTAATAATCTACACGTCGCTACGAGATCGCGGGATCGAGAACTACTAAGATCGGAGTTATGATTACGGAGTTATGATTGTATAGAAGATTTGTGTGATTAAAATATTAAACTATATTATAAATTGGTTAATATAAATTATATTTTATATTATTCTATAAATAATTATCTCAACTTAAATATAAGTTATAAATTGACCATATATTATATTCTAGTAGATTATAATGATGAGTAGTTTAACGAGACTAACCAACATAAGTTAAACAAAGATCTAATTATAAAAGAATGGGACATGGTATAATAAATGCTATTATTTCATAGTAAATATTTATACGAGACTAACGCAACTTGAACGGGTCAAATCGGAGTTATAACGGAGGAGTTATCAATTTCTTAAGGTTTTATGTATTTGATACGAGATTAATTAAGAGATAAATTTTAATACCATTTTCATGTCAAAAACAGAGATACAGGGGGATAACAACATTATTATAGGATTATAGGAATTGGAATGGATTAATTTGGACTTCATATGAATTTCCTATGAATTAAACAAATTCTAGCCTTTATTTTTGCATTAAAAATCATTTTCTAAAACCATTTATCTGATTTCTTAACTCCTTGGACTGGGCACACTAATACAGGAAACAGCAGGGACTTTTGCGCGAGAAATCTGAGACCCAATCCATAGTCATGGGTGGACGGCGGGTTAAATCACCAAGACTCCAAGGACTCTTTAGAAAGTTTTCCACGGCGAAGGAGGTACGGGCCAATCTGTGCCGTTAGATCGACATCCTACGGTCTAGATTAGACCTAATCCTACCGAGACACCAGAACCGCCCGATGAACGATCGATGGCCCAAATCAGTTCTAATCCTCACTTAATCTAAGGCGATCTTCAACAAATGAACGGCTCGCGATGCCCAGCCGTCGTCTACCCCAAGTCCAGTCGCGCGAAGCGGCGCCGCCCCACCATATCGGCGGACCTCGCCGGAGCTGTCTGGTTTTCCAACCCCCGACGCCCTAAATCCCGATTGAGTTGCTTCTATACGATGCGAGGCACGAGACGAGTACGCGGGTGGGTAACGTACCTAGCTTGGTGACCGGCGAAGAAGTGTTTCACGGCGCGGCGCGACGCACGCCGACGGCGAGAAATTCTGAGCTTCACAGGCTAGGTTTCACGGCGGCGTTCACCCGGCACCCTCCTACTCCATGCGTCGGTGACGGTCTATGTTTGCGTGCAAGAGACAATGGAAGAGGGGAAGGAAGCCGCGGCGGTCCCTGGCCCAACGGTGGCGGCTACGGTGCTTGTGCTCGGATGTGGGCACAGGTGGATGAGATGAGGGGGTCACGACGGTCGTCATTTATGGCCCAAGGAGCAGCGGCCCCAACCGGATACCACGCGCCAGAGCGCGGAGTCCGCCCTGCAATCGCCCCGCACGAAGCGGAGTCCGTTCGGGGAGCGCGCGAGGAAGACGGGAAGGAGGAAGAAGCTGACGAGGCGGGCCCACGCGACAGCAGCACGCGGGTGACGACCAGGGTTGTGCGGAACAAGGAAATGGGCCGGATTTAGGGAATTGAGCCCATGCGGCATTCTTTTTCTTTATTCTTTTTCTTTTTCCAATTTCCCCCCCCCCCCTTATTTTCACATGCCAAATTCAAATTTGATTGTGATTTGTTTTTAAATATCCAAATAATATGAAGCACACAACGATCACAATATGAATTTATTTATGTTTATTTTCATACGCTTATATTTAATTATTTTGATCCCTAATGCAATTGTTTCCATTATGCACATACATATCATTCATTTTAGAAGAATATTATTTTTATTCTATGATCAAGAAGTTAATAATAAACTAAAATTGAATATTCACTACTTACTTATATTTAGAATAAAGTAAGAGTTACATAAATACTTTGAAAAGTTTTTTTCTGTTATATTTTTATGAAGGGAAAAATACTCTGTTTTAGTCGGTGGATTGAATATCATTAATCTTTTAGCAAACATACTTGTTCTAGATTTTTATGCTTAACCTCTTTTTTTTTAATTCCTAAAATGGGATTTTTGAGGTGTTACAAATCCTACCCCCCTTAACAGAAATCTCGTCCTCGAGATTAGTAGAAAGAGGATGCAGCAAGTTTGGTTTGTAGTCTAGGTTTCAATTTCTAAGTAGTTTTAGATAAAGTTTTTTTTGTTTCAAGTTTATAACACAAATTAGTAGGCGATTAGGAAAGCATGGGTCTATATATGAATATCCACTTTATTATGTAGGATAATAAGATGTCTTTAAAGTATAGATAGGTTTAGTTATGAAAGGGTAGGGCTAGGAAAGACTCTATCCAAGATTGTGGATCTTGATTCCGCTGGCGATTCAACTTGATCTTTGAAGACTTGAGTTGGTGCTTATCCTTTCTTGATGTCGTTGATCCTTTTCTTCTCCAGTCTTGGTCTTTGGTGTCTCCATCCGGGTTTGGGACAAGAGGCTAAGATACATCTGTTATGTAGGTCAAGTTGTTGGGTATGGCCGAGTTGATCTGGGTCACTAGTTTAAGTTTAAGTGGATTTGGAGTTTGACTTTATCCTTTGTACCATCATTAAGTAACTTACTCTAGATTAGATCATAATAGATTAGATAGAATCTAGATTAGGTTGGTACGACTAGATTAAACTAGTTAAGATCTCATTATTTTGGATTAGGTCCTGGTGGTTACTTTAGGATCAGATAAATAGTGTTTAGGATAAAATGAATCTTTCATGATAAGATGAATCTATTAGGATTAGAGAGAGTCTTTTAAGATAAGATAAATTGGTTAGAATGGGATCTTTTAGGATAAGATAAATATCTGAAGCTAGATGTATTCTAATGTGGATAATCTAGGTTGTCTAGTTATTTTATAAATATATATATTTTTTATACCTATGTGTATATGCAGATGTAATTGTGGACATTACTCCACAACCCATCACATTCAATCAAAGATCCAAATCATACAAGTATCATAAGAACAAACACTCAAGTATACAAATATTTATAAAAATAGTTTTGATTTTTTTTTCCTAAGAGTAGGTCTCCTATTCCTAAAGGTCACTTTAGGTACAGGATTTCAAAGTGTGAAATCCACACTTGTCTTTAGAAAGAAAAGATAAGAATAATCAGAGTAAGCGGAATTATATGAGAAAAGATTAAGATAAGTTTAGAAAAGAATCAGAGTAGCAGAGGTAAGTAAATAAGGGTTGTCCAGTTCTATCTAGGTTTCGTCCTACAGTCAACATTCCTCTAATACCACTTCTGTCACACCCGGATTTTAGGGGGTCCAAAACCCGGGCGCGAACATAATCACCAGGTGTGCTGGGACCAAGTCTCACACATATGATGATTCATGGCACAGGATCGAATGTCACATCTTTACTACATAACAGGAGTTCTATACAAAATAAATAAATAATTACATTATAAGGAGACAACGGTCCAGCAACCCAAAGTTGACTGGGAGACGACGGCCTAGATCTCTCTCACGAACTCATCGCAGCATCCTCCATGCGCCTCATCATGCGGTACCTGTTCTTGACCTGTGGGGGGTGTGAGACAGCAAGAGTGAGCTCACATACGTTCATCGCTCAACAAGTTGTGGGGAATAATGTGCATGAACTAGCCATAGGTGGGAGATCACGTGAAGTGTAAGGCTTACCAAAGAGGATGGTTAGAGCTGAGCATTGCTTTTAAAGTTAGTCAAAATTTTATTAGCAGTTACTAAGTATAAGTAAATACCAACCCAATTAAGTAGTAGAACAAAAGTAACAACATCACCTGCGATGCAATGCATATGACAAATTGAATTTAGTTCCATAAATTAATCATGTGAGGGTCCGAGCTGCTCATGACCGTGAGCACGGCTAGTATACCAGTTTTACACTCTGTAGAGGTTGTGCATCTTTACCCACAAGTCATGTTACCCATCTGCCAAGGGATCGCGACTTCCCATACACCTCTACCGAGGAGGCGAGGCAGGGTAACACTATGAGGCCTTTACAAAGTTCCACTAGCTTCAGAAAACCCGCTACAGTTTATAGGAAGCTCCAATGCAGGGTTCTTGCCTGACCGCCATCGCAGCAAAATCAACCAAGGACCTCCCTACACTGACCACTCCCCTACTGCCCTTGCCCCTTTCGGGTAAGGTAGTCCTCCACTAGCTTTCCTAATTAATCAGCCAAGGGCGTCCATAAACCCTTGTGGTAGCACTGTTTTCCCGGGTGGTCGCTCCATGTTCCAATTAACATAATGATCTTATCATGAACAGTGATAATAAGCAGATAATAAAAGTGTGATCATGAATAATGTATCTTCATACCCAAACCCACATAAAGCACTAGCAAGTACTACCCAAAAAGTTCAGTGGTAAACAAGGTATAAAGATAGACAAACTATGGTAACCTATTGGGTCCCATCAAAATTAACCTATGCAGATCATTATGATTAATTAGAACATGAGTGGGTAAAAAGAAGGGATCAAGGGCACAACTTGCCTGGCACTTGAGATTCCAGTTACCAGGGTGATTCTTCGGATCCTCGTGACCGCACTGCTAGTCGTAGAAATACAAGCAAACATGGTATAGATAAAATTAACATCACACCAAACAAAAGAACAAACTGGATAGTAATAATCTACACGTCGCTACGAGATCGCGGGATCGAGAACTACTAAGATCGGAGTTATGATTACGGAGTTCTGATTGTATAGAAGATTTGTGTGATTAAAATATTAAACTATATTATAAATTGGTTAATATAAATTATATTTTATATTATTCTATAAATAATTATCTCAACTTAAATATAAGTTATAAATTGACCATAGATTATATTCTAGTAGATTATAATGATGAGTAGTTTAACGAGACTAACCAACATAAGTTAAACAAAGATATAATTATAAAAGAATGGGACATGGTATAATAAATGCTATTATTTCATAGTAAATATTTATACGAGACTAACGCAACTTGAACGGGTCAAATCGGAGTTATAACGGAGGAGTTATCAATTTCCTAAGGTTTTATGTATTTGATACGAGATTAATTAAGAGATAAATTTTAATACCATTTTCATGTCAAAAACAGAGATACAGGGGGGTAACAACATTATTATAGGATTATAGGAATTGGAATGGATTAATTTGGACTTCATATGAATTTCCTATGAATTAAACAAATTCTAGCCTTTATTTTTGCATTTAAAATCATTTTCTAAAACCATTTATCTGATTTCTTAACTCCTTGGACTGGGCGCACTAATACAGGAAACAGCAGGGACTTTTGCGCAAGAAATCTGAGACCCAATCCATAGTCATGGGTGGACGGCGGGTTAAATCACCAAGACTCCGAGGACTCTTTAGAAAGTTTTCCACGGCGAAGGAGGTACGGGCCAATCTGTGTTGTTAGATCGACATCCTACGGTCTGGATTAGACCTAATCCTACCGAGACACCAGAACCGCCCGATGAACGATCGATGGCCCAAATCAGTTCTAATCCTCACTTAATCTAAGGCGATCATCAACAAATGAACGGCCCACGATGCCTAGCCGTCGTCTACCCCAAGTCCAGTCGCGCGAAGCGGCGCCGCCCCACCATATCGGTGGACCTCGTCCGAGCTGTCTGGTTTTCCAACCCCTGACGCCCTAAATCCCGATTGAGTTGCTTCTATACGATGCGAGGCACGAGACGAGTACGCGGGTGGGTAACGTACCTAGCTTGGTGACCGGCGAAGATGTGTTTCATGGTGCGGCGCGACGCACGCCGACGGCGAGAAATTCTGAGCTTCACAGGCTAGGTTTCACGGCGGCGTTCACCCGGCACCCTCCTACTCCATGCGTCGGTGACGGTCTGTGTTTGCGCGCAAGAGACAATGGAAGAGGGGAAGGAAGCTACGGCGGTCCCTGGCCCAACGGTGGAGGCTACGGTGCTTGTGCTCGGATGTGGGCACAGGTGGATGAGATGAGGGGGTCACGACGGTCGTCATTTATGGCCCAAGGAGCAACGGCCCCAACCGGATACCACGCGCCAGAGCGCGGAGTCCGCCCTGCAATCGCCCCGCACGAAGCGGAGTCCGTTCGGGGAGCGCGCGAGGAAGACGGGAAGGAGGAAGAAGCTGACGAGGCGGGCCCACGCGACAGCAGCAAGCGGGTGACGACCAGGGCTGTGCGGAACAAGGAAATGGGCCGGATTCAGGCAATTGAGCCCATGCGGCATTCTTTTTCTTTATTCTTTTTCTTTTTCCAATTCCCCCCCCTTATTTTCACATGCCAAATTCAAATCTGATTGTGATTTGTTTTTAAATATCCAAATAATATGAAGCACACAACGATCACAATATGAATTTATTTATGTTTATTTTCATACGCTTATATTTAATTATTTTGATCCCTAATGCAATTGTTTCCATTATGCACATACATATCATTCATTTTAGAAGAATATTATTTTTATTCTATGATCAAGAAGTTAATAATAAACTAAAATTGAATATTCACTACTTACTTATATTTAGAATAAAGTAAGAGTTACATAAATACTTTGAAAAGTTTTTTTTGTGTTATATTTTTATGAAGGGAAAAATACTCTGTTTTAGTCGGTGGATTGAATATCATTAATCTTTTAGCAAACATACTTGTTCTAGATTTTTATGCTTAACCTCTTTTTTTAATTCCTAAAATGGGATTTTTGAGGTGTTACACCTTGTTACATGATTTGCACTTCTTGCTTGTTTGGCACATAATCAACTCACTTAAAATGTGTTGGACACTTAACCACCAAAACATTATAGAAATGGCTCGAGGGCACATTTCCCTTTCAACTATGACGTTGAGGAGATGTAGGGAGTAAGGGAAATTTGGATGAGATGAGCGATGAAAATTATCATCATGTTATGTATATTCTGCGTTGGACTGTCCGGCGTAATGCACAGACTGTCCGGCCATGTACGCAGACTGTCCGGACGGGTAGGTAGCGGTCTGTGTGTGTCTGTTAGGATTTGCGTGGAATATAGCAGCCCTGGCACGGATTTCAGTAGTTTGTTCCAAAAACGAGGCCAACCATTATAGGTCCGTACGGACCGCGCTCATGTGCGGATGGTCTGGATGAGCGCAGATCGGTGGATTTACCCCCAACCTGTGCAGAAGGCTATGGTTGTTCGGGGTATGTGTTCATCAACATCCCATAGAACGATTGGGATTGGTCGTGCCAATTTGTAACCGATGAATCATGCATATTTTTTTTAGTTTCAACCTCGTGCGTAGAAAAATTAGCAACATTAGATTTATCAAATGCATGTGCTATCCTCTTGTAATCGTCTTCCATACCCCTTATTATTTGTTACATTTGTTTTCGTTGTCCATCTATGTAAGATCTAAGAGCTTGGATTTCATTTGTTTCACTTACCTTGGGGTCAAAGAGAAGCCAAATCAGTGACCCGTTGTCAGACAACCTTGTGATTACTGTCCACCTTGAAGTTGGCTTGGGTGTCCTCGATGAGCTGCTCTTTGTGCTCCTCGAATTCCTACTGATCGTCACCCGATAGAATCTCCATAGTCGGCTTGATGATGTTGTTGTGAGAGATATTGTAGTGATCTCTTGAATCGGCCATTGAGGGTCAGTCTAATAGATCCCCAGCGGAGTCGCCAAAAAGTGTGTTGGCGTCGATCTGGGCATCACTCGGAGGTGTATCGGCGGCGGTGCTCTCTGCTGCAGCACGTACGGTCCACGGCCTGGGGCCAAACGGTTCGCGGTCTATGGTAGAAATAGAGACTTCTTTGCACTGAGCCGGTCGGTCCGTGTGTGCGCAGAGGCAGCGGCGTTCGCCAACAACACCTGGATCTAACCCTCGGGAGGGACCTGTCAGGGAGTGTCACACCCGGTTTCAGAAGGCAAACCAAATGCTAACTATGTACATGCTAGGATCAAAAATTCACATACACAGCGATTACATAACTGAACATCATCACACAGTGCTCGAATAATAACATAAAGAAGTTTTAATTTATTACTTCATGATGTCGAAGACATCCACATAGTCATTAACTTAAAGAGTAATCAAAGTGCTAAAGCAAAACACAGTAAAGATAAGGCCTTCACATGCAGCTGACTGGGGTTGCCACTAATCCAGTCTAGAACTCCTTGAAGTCCTGGAACTCCTGAAAGTCCTCCATGTTGCCGTCATGTTCTCCTAAGCAGTGGTTGCAATGCGGACAACCTAGTGTTTTGTGTTTAAGCAAGGGTGAGTACACATCAACGTACTCAGCAAATGTCTCGTTTGCCTTAAGTGGGCTAGTTGTATGTGGGGTTAGGCTCAAAGCAATTGCTTTTAGTCCATCAAGTATTTATTATTAGCAGAAGTCAACTTTTATCATAGAACCCAAGTTGATATCCCAAAAGGCACCTCCTTAGAGAGGAAAATACCAGAAACCATAAGTGTAGCCATCACCAATAAACCATCATCATAATTGTATCAAGAGTATCTCTAATCAAAGAGGATCCCAAGGCTGCTTTTAACCGTGAGCACGACTACCATACCAGTTTCTAACCCTCTATAAAGGTCGCACATTTTACCCACGAGTCATTATTCCCTTTCAGCACGAGGTTCTAGTCTCCCCATTGATCACTTCCGAGGTAACTCGACAGAGTTTTACTATATAGCCTTTACAAAGATTCACTAGAGGTCATAGCCTCCCATTAGGATTCTCCAAGTTTAATGAACACAGTACTCCTCCTAGCAGGGGGTGACTAACAAATAGCAGAATAAAAGAACCTCAACACCCAACCTCGCTGAGCAAGTACTGTGCCGCGGACCCCATTGACGGCACGACGGCAAAGTAACTACACCTCTAACTCCTCTAATTAATTAGCTAAGGGAGTCCCATTCCACCCTCATGGCTACACTTTTTTCCCGAGTGGTCTCTCAACGAACAGGTCCTTACGGAGAGGTACATGGGAAACAACCTGAGCCCCCTAATGTGTCACATGTTCACAATCAAAAACAGAATAAAATCATCGTATCATAAAGTATTTCTTATCATTTTCATTAATTAAGATAAAGCACTAGCTTGATATTTAATCATAGTAGCCCAATCCTAAAATGGTAATCAAGGACAGGGTAAGCAAAACTAGTAAATCCTTAGGTTCATCATAGTATGTGGGAGAGTGAATTATAAAGTAAGTAGAACATAATGGGTCAGAGGACACTTGCCTTCACTAAGCTGCTGCTCATGGACTTCTCCTGCAACTCCCTCAGGGAACACAAACTGCTCATTGTCTAAGCGAAACAATCATTCATTCAATACACATGGGGAATAGCAAATGAACAATACACCAAACAGTAGTATAGATCAAGTAAATATGCAACGTGACATGGAGCTCGCATCTATGATAGACAAACGACCGAGGCTAAGGGGCATCGGTGGGTCGAAGTTAGGTGGCTTGGCCACGTTGGGACAGGCACAACGTGTCAAGGGAGAACGTAGCGCGCCAAGGGCATAGCGTGCCGAAGACAGACACAACGCGTCGAGGGCACAACACGCCAGGCAAAGCATGCCGATGACAGACACAACTCATCGAGGGCACAACACGCCAAGGGCATGTCATGTCTAGGGCACAGCGTGCCGAGGGCACAACACGTCGAGAGCAGACACCATGGCAGAGAGAAGAAAGGGAGGTGGGGTTCGACAACGGGGATTCTCGTCTTGGACGATGGTGCGGCTTAGGGTCGGACGGCTAACGACTTCTCCGCCTCGTCCAAGGCCATGGCACGGGATGGGACGACTGACTGAAGGATTCTCCGCCTCACTCGAGGGCACGGCGTAGACTGGTTCGGATAACTGGCTAACTCTCTGCCTTGCCCAAGGGCACGATGCAGACTAGATGGGATGACTGGCAAAATCTCCACTTCGCCGGAGGGCACGATGTAGACTAGCTCAGGTGGCTGATGGATTCTCCGCCTCGCTTGAGGGTGTAACGCAGAATAGCTTGGATGCAGGGCTGGCTCGGGTGCGGGTGCGGGCTATTAGGTCTCAGGTGGACGATTAGGTTTAGGCTCATGTTATTTATAATCCAACCTTTGGATCCAGGGTGAATGGTGAGGATCGGGTTGTCGGCTTCGGTCGTTTCCTCTGACCACCAGAGGCGGCGCCGCCCGTGTCCGCGGCGAGAAGCTCGCCGGAGACGAGGGGCGCGGGTGATCTGGGGTCTTAGGGCTGCTGGGATGGTCTAGGAAGATGGGGAAGGGTGCAGGGAAACCAATGGTGGGGGCTGAACCTGGGTAGGGGCACCAGAGAGTGGAGGTCCACGGTTGGGCGGCTGGTGTCGACGCTGGGAACTCCGACGAGCAATCACGCATGATAGAGAGCAAGGGAGGGAACCAGAGGGGGCAGAGGAAATTCCTTACCTCAAGGCAAGACTCGGGATCCCCCGAAGGTGGCAATGGCACGGTGGCAGCTTAGGTCGACGACGGCGGCTCCGGGACAGCACGGGGAACGGCGGTTGAGCGTGGGCAGAGCAAACCATAGGGAAAAGGGGGAATTGGGGGTGAGTCCCGAGCGGCTGGCACCGAGGCGAAGCTTACCGTAACAAGGGCGAGGTTAGGACCTCAGCGGCGATAGCGGCCTTCACGACAGCGGCGACGCTATTGCGTGTTGGGTTGGGAAAATGGGCAGGGCTAGTGCAAATGAAGAGTGGGGGCGCGCTGGAAGTCCAGGGTCCTCATATGAAGCCCAGACGAGGCACGTGGGATGGGGGTCGTGGGGTGCTGGCAGTGGTTATCCGCACGTAACGTGCGATGTGGGCTCTTCCACTGCGGAGCTGACGGTTGCGGGTGATGTAGCTAAGGTGCCCGATCTTTCGGCGAGTAGAGATAATTTCGATTTGGCGGAAGATGACCCTTGCGATCCGACTACGACGAGCAAGCCCGAGGCGCCAATGCAATCGCTGAACCAACTCCCTGTGGTTACCGACCTTGTTGATGCGAGATCGGCCTGATCACGAAGATCGTTTCCTGTGCGCAATCGAAGAACGAACAAGAAAAAGATGCGAGCAATCTAATCTATTACTCGAGGGTGGAGTTCTGAATACACGAAGGCAGCGCAGATTTGCGCGTGTTCGAGAGTAGCTAAGGCTAACGTAAAAACAAAACTCGAAAATAAAGGAGACGCAGCTCCTGGATAAATAGAGGGGGCGCAGCCCCTAGGGCGGCCAACCCTAGGTCGTCCACTATGGGCCGCAGTTGGGCTGGTCGTCTATTCTTCTGGGCCCTCATTCTTCAGTAGCATGACGAAGTTAAGATCTCTGGCACGGGCCTAAGTGATTGGCCCAGCTAATGAAGGAAGTGGCGCTTGATGTGGAGGTGCTGCTGGTGTAGTCGTACTCATAGTGATGTCCTCATCATCCTCCCCTTCTTGAAGTGAAGGCGTCCTCGACGACAACTCCTCATCCTCGGCCATATATGGTTTCAAATCTGCAACATTAAAACTAGTGGAAACACCAAATTCCGCAGGCAGGTCAAGGATATAAGCATTATCATTAATCTTTGTTAGCACCTTAAAAGGACCAGCAGCATGAGGCATTAATTTTGAACGGCGCAAAGTAGGAAACCGATCCTTTCTCAAGTGCAACCAAGCCATATCACCTGGCTCAAAAGTAACATGTTTTCTTCCTTTACTACCAGCAACCTGATTTTTTGCATTAGTAGCAGCAATGTTCTGTTTCGTTTGTTCATGTATGGTAATCATTTGTTCAACATGTGCAGAAGCATCTACATGTGGGGCGTTCGTAGCATTAAGTGAAATCAAATCAATAGGTGCCCTAGGAATGTAACCATAAACAATCTGGAAAGGGCACATCTTTGTAGAAGAATGCGTGGCATGATTGTAAGCAAATTCAACATGAGGCAAGCAATCCTCCCAACGTCTCAAATTCTTGTCTAAAACAGCCCTAAGCATGGTAGATAAAGTTCTATTTACTACCTCAGTTTGTCCATCAGTCTGAGGGTGACAAGTACTGCTAAACAACAATTTAGTTCCCAATTTATTCCAAAGAGATCTCCAAAAATGGCTTAGAAACTTAGCATCGCGATCAGAGACTATTGTTTTTGGAATACCATGTAAACGAATAATTTCTCTAAAGAACAATTCAGCAACAATGCTAGCATCATTAGTTTTATGACAAGGTATAAAGTG
Source organism: Zea mays (assembly GCF_902167145.1). NCBI lineage: Eukaryota > Viridiplantae > Streptophyta > Magnoliopsida > Poales > Poaceae > Zea > Zea mays. Next base: position 102,224,431 of record NC_050097.1, read on the forward strand.
AGCCATTTTAGAGAATCTATCAACAACCACAAAAATACTATCCCTCCCCTTCTTAGTTCTAGGCAAGCCCAAAACAAAGTCCATAGAGATATCAAGCCAAGGAGAAGAAGGGACAGGCAAAGGCATATACAAAACCATGGTTGTTCAACCGTGACATAGCTTTCTGACAAGTAGTGCAGCGTGCAACAAGGCGCTCAACATCAGCGCGCATCCGAGGCCAAAAGAAGTGGGCAGCCAACACCTCATGCGTTTTGTAGACGCCAAAATGCCCCATGAGACCGCCTCCATGTGCCTCCTGTAACAACAAAAGACGAACCGAACTAGCTGGAACACACAGCTTGTTAGCGCGAAACAGGAACCCATCCTGTATGTGAAATTTTCCCCATGGTATCCCATTAATACAATTGCCGAAAGCATCTTTAAAATCAGCATCGTCAACATATTGATCCTTCATAGTGTCCAAACCAAAGATTTTAAAATCTAATTGTGACAGCATGGTATAGCGACGAGACAAAGCATCAGCAATAACATTGTCCTTCCCGTTCTTGTGTTTAATAATGTAAGGAAAGGACTCAATGAATTCGACCCATTTAGCATGACGACGGTTCAGATTTGTTTGGGTACGAATATGTTTTAAAGCCTCATGATCAGAATGAATTATGAACTCACGATGCCAAAGATAGTGCTGCCATGTATGCAAAGTGCGCACTAAAGCGTAAAGCTCCTTATCATAAGTAGAATATTTCAGACTAGCACCGCTTAATTTTTCACTAAAATAAGCAACTGGTTTTCCTTCTTGTAACAAAACAGCACCTAGCTCAATACCGCTAGCATCGCATTCAAGCTCAAAAACTTTATTAAAATCAGGCAATTGCAAGAGGGGAGCTTGGGTTAACTTATCTTTCAAAGTGCTGAACGCTACCTCCTGCGAATCACTCCAAGCAAATGGCACATCTTTCTTTGTAAGCTCATGTAGAGGCGCTGCAATGGAGCTAAAATCACGAACAAATCTGCGGTAGAAACCGGCAAGTCCAAGAAAGCTCCGAATTTGTGTGACCGTCGTCGGTGTAGGCCACTCCCGAATGGCAGCAATCTTGCTGCTATCCACCTCAATGCCCTGCGGAGTAACCACATAACCAAGAAACGAGACACGTTGCGTGCAAAATGTGCACTTTTCCATGTTACCAAACAAGCGAGCAGCACGCAAAGCATCAAAAACAGCACGCAAATGTTCTAAATGCTCCTCTATAGACTTGCTGTAAATAAGGATATCATCGAAATAAACAACAACAAACAAACCTATGAAGGCCCGTAGAACTTCGTTCATTAAACGCATAAAGGTGCTGGGAGCATTAGTCAATCCAAATGGCATAACCAACCATTCATATAAACCAAATTTCGTTTTAAAAGCCGTTTTCCATTCATCACCGAGTTTCATTCTAATCTGATGGTAACCGCTACGCAAATCAACCTTAGAGAAAATAACGGCACCACTAAGCTCATCTAACATATCATCAAGGCGTGCAATAGGATATCGATAACGAACTGTGATGTTATTAATAGCACGACAATCTACGCACATACGCCATGACCCATCTTTCTTTGGAACGAGTAAAACAGGAACCGAGCAAGGGCTAAGAGACTCACGAATGTAACCCTTATCAAGCAGCGTCTGCACCTGGTGCTGGATCTCCTTCGTCTCCTCTGGATTTGTACGGTACGGGGCGCGGTTCGGAAGAGAAGCGCCGGGGATGAGATCGATCTGATGCTCAATGCCACGGAGGGGAGGAAGACCCGGTGGTAAGTCCGTAGGATAAACATCAGCATACTCCTGCAAAAGGTTAACAACAGCAGGGGGTATATCCAAAGACGGTGCATCATCAAGCGAAACAAGCATGCGCGAGCATACAAGTGCATAACAGGGCATATGAGCTTCATGGAGATCATCAAAATCAGCACGTGTAGCAAGTAAAACAGGAGAGTGCAACTTGATTTCAGATTTAATAGGTGCGGCTGATGTCGATTTGACTTGTTGTGCAGTTTTAGCAGCCCTAGTAAGATCATCTTTCAAAATTTGGTCAGGGGTCATTGGATGTATAATTATTTTCTGGCCTTTAAACATGAAAGAATAATGATTTGAACGACCATGATGTAAACTATCAGTATCATATTGCCATGGTCGACCCAATAACAAAGAGCATGCTTCCATAGGAATAACATCGCAATCAGCATAATCAGAATATGAACCCAGCGAAAAGGGGACACGTACCGAACGTGTTACCTTTATTTTACCACCTTTATTAAGCCATTGAATGTGATATGGATGTGGATGTGTGCGAGTGGGCAAGGATAATTTCTCTACCAACGCTGTACTTGCCAAATTGTTGCAGCTGCCACTATCGATGATGATGCGAATCGACCGTTCATGCACGACGCCCTTGGTATGGAATAGAGTGTGTCGCTGATTTTTTTGGCCTGGGCAACCTGTGTGCTGAGAACACGCTGCACAACAAGACTCTCATACCTATCGGCGTCGATGGGATCAACGACTTCCTCATTTTCTGCATGGTTAGTGGCAATCATAGCATGACTAGTTTCCTCAGAATCACTGGCTGAAGAGTACTCACCATTGTCACGTATAAGCAAGGTACGCTTGTTTGGGCAGTCCCGAATCATATGCTCAAACCCTCTGCAACGATGGCACTGAATATCCCGTGTACGTCCTGTGGAAGAAGCGGCGCCTTTGGCAGGGGGCGCCACTGGCTTGGTCGTCCCTGTGCGCGATGTAGTGCTAGGCGTAGAAGGTGCAGGGCTGGAAGGAGTTGAGCTGTGTGTTGGACTCCGGCCTGCAAGAGAGTTAGTATATGTCTTTGATCGTCGTCCCTGCACTTCACGTTCAGCTTTGCAAGCATATTCAAACAATGTGGTTATATCAAAATAATCCTTTTAATCAAGTATATCCTGAATTTCCCTGTTCAAACCACCACGAAAACGCGCCATAGCAGCGTCATCCGACTCAACCAAACCACAACGAAGCATACCCTTTTGTAACTCCTGGTAATATTCCTCAACAGACTGTGAACCTTGTTGAAAACGCTGCACTTTGTTAAGCAAATCACGAGCATAATAGGAAGGAACAAATCTGTGGCGCATGGCAGTTTTTAATTGGGTCCAAGTAATGACACTGTTAATGGGAAGTTTTTGTTTATACTCACGCCACCAAATTAAAGCAAAATCAGTAAATTCACTAATGGCAGCCTTCACTTGGCTATTAGCAGGAATATCATGGCATGAAAATTTCTGTTCTACCTCTAATTCCCAATCAAGATATGCAGCAGGATCATATTTACCATTAAAAGATGGAATTTTAAATTTAATCTTAGAAAATAAGTCATTAGGGGGATGACGAACCACACGACGTGCACGACCACGGTGATCTCCATCATCCTGCTCAGTGTCACCGCCGTATTCCTGCTCCATCTTTGTGGTCAATGCATCAAGGCGTGCCAGGATGGTGTCGAGTGTGGTGCGAGTCGCCGTTTGAGCAAGGTCAAGTTGGTTGAAATGCTCGGTCGTCGAAGTGATCGTTGAATCAAGCCGTTCATGCATCGTCCTAATGTCAGCAGCAAGTCCATCAACTTGTCCCCTTACTTCCTGCAACTGGGCATCCACCATGTCGTGTGCTCCTGCCATAGTTAGCGCAAACACCAAAACACCAAAAGGAGAAAAACCAACGACAAAAACAGGGGTGTACTGCTCACAAGACGCTCACACTAGTGCTGTTATCAAGTTCTTATCCGTTTTTACCAAGCCACAGTGGTGAACTGCAATCAACAGGTGGAACCGGTGAAAGATTGGATGAGCGATTGCGTGGAGAAACAGAAACCTGCTCGTCGTAGAAATATGTGGAGTTGTGGGTAGGCTGCACTCAAGTCAAGGATTAGCACGATCAAACAATAATGCAAAGTTAAATTATAGTGCAAAACACGAAACTATATTGCTGGCCACAGGTGCAAAGGATGGATGGAACTAGCAGAATGGCAGTACCGTAAATATTGTACTAGTGATGCCAAAAAGGCACTAGTAGAAATCACAGGTGATTTTGTTTTTCTTTTTTGTATGATTTTTTTGATATTTTTCTCAGCACAAGAAGCAACAAGATAGGAGCTACACGAAGTTTCACCTAAAACAGATATCAGATGTGGTCTATAGAAAATCAGGAAGTTCTCTGAAAAGCGTGCGAGAACTTTGACGAATTTTTTTCTTTATTTTCCTGAATTTTTTTGACAATTTTGTCGAACCCCAAACAGACCGTAGGTCAGTTTGGCCGGCCTCAGAATGGTGTCAACAAGCTCCTGTAAAAATTTCAGATTTTTTGGACACCCGAGCGAAAAGTTATGCCCGGTTTACGGAAGGTACCTCAAGTTATGTTTTAAAAACGACCGGGATGAAACAACCGTATCCTTTCTCCTTCGTTTTCTTTTTTTTGTTTCTATTTTTTTTATGTAACCGAAGGAGAAAAACAAGGAAGCGATCGTTGACTCGGTTTGTTTTTTTTTCTGTTTTTTTCGTAACCGAAGGAGAAAATCAAGGAAACGGCCGTTGACTCGGTTTTTTTTTGACGTAACCGAAGGAGAAAAACAAGGAAACAATGTTGACTCGGTTTGTGGCGTGATCAAACGGGAGATGGTGGCGGCGCTAGGGTTTGAATGGTGGAAGAACACAATGCGACCAGCAACAAATGACGCGAAAGCACACAAATTCAACAATGCAAATTATTGAAAGAAAGTGTGAGGCTCAAAAGGTGCTGGGATAAGATCTAACCTGAATTTTTATGTGGTTTTGTGGACTGTAGGAAAAAACGCTCGATAAACTCACCGATCAACCTGGAAATCTGATACCAATTGATGTAGCTGAGGTGCCCGATCTTTCGGCGAGTAGAGATAATTCCGATTTGGCGGAAGATGACCCTTGCGATCCGACTACGACGAGCAAGCCCGAGGCGCCAATGCAATCGCTGAACCAACTCCCTGTGGTTACCGACCTTGTTGATGCGAGATCGGCCTGATCACGAAGATCGTTTCCTGTGCGCAATCGAAGAACGAACAAGAAAAAGATGCGAGCAATCTAATCTATTACTCGAGGGTGGAGTTCTGAATACACGAAGACAGCGCAGATTTGCGCGTGTTCGAGAGTAGCTAAGGCTAACGTAAAACAAAACTCGGAAATAAAGGAGACGCAGCTCCTAGGTCGTCCACTATGGGCCGCAGTTGGGCTGGTCGTCTATTCTTCTGGGCCCTCATTCTTCAGTAGCATGATGAAGTTAAGATCTCTGGCACGGGCCTGAGTGATTGGCCCAGCTAATGAAGGAAGTGGCGCTTGATGTGGAGGTACTGCTGGTGTAGTCGTACTCATAGTGATGTCCTCATCAGCGGGGAAGAGGACAGGGCTGACGAGTGGGGCCCGCTGGTCAGAGAGAAGAGAGCGCGCTGACAGGGCGGACCCGTGGGGCAGAGAGAGAAGGGGAAAGTGGGGGTTCGGCTGGGTCGGCTGGCTCTAGGCCGAACCACCAAGGGTGGAAAGGGTTGTAGCCTTCTTTTCCTTTTCTTTTATTTCCTCCACTGGACTTAAATTCAAATATGACCAACTCAAGCATATGCATCAAAAATGACAAAAGTTGGGGTTCAGCATGATGCAACATTTCATACTTTCTTAGGATTTGTCTACTAGAAAATAAATACATCTCCAACTAAAACAATGACTCTCTTGCTAAAGGAAAAAAATAAATGGGTTAAGAGAGAAAAGAGAAGACGAGTAACACATGAATTTGTGGATAGCAAGAAAGAAATTTTATACACCAAATTTAGGGTTTTACAGGGAGGAGAGATCCTAGGGTTTGTGTTGGGATTGGCAGGTTACCCAATACGCCTCCAGACGACGTAGAGTCGAAGAGATATGAAGATCGAGGTGAACAAGGCTACGTTACTATCTACTCTTAGGGCAAAAGGTAAAGGAACGAAATATATATTCAATTGTGGATAATTCAATTGGCCGTACCCATTTGAATATATAAGAAGGGGATGTCTGGATCTATTCCTAAACGTTCTCCAACAACTCCCACTTGTTAGAAGGATAAACATGTGTTGAGATAGTAGTTTAATTCGCCTGATCTAAACCTATCGTAGACCGTCCGGCCGTACCCAGTGCCACAAATGATGCTCAACAATATCACTATCGGATCATTACATAAATTGACAATGATAGGAGGCTTCACTGTGGAGTCACTCGGATCCCAACTATTTGTATATATGGACCCAACATTGAAGGAGGATCACATTTGATTCATGCACATTCGACAATGATTGGTCCATAGAGACATTGTGTCCAGTAGTAGAGTCTTTATGGTGCAAAATATGATACAGTAAGAATGGTCTGACACTAAATCTGAAGTTGTGAAATATTTTGTTCCCAACTCACATACTAAATACATATATGAATATATTTTCAAGAGAACAAAAAATGAAGACCTAAGTCAACAAGCTAAGGTAGTACCACACACCGACAAAAAAAGAGGAGTAGCACACCATAAACCTACACTGTACACATCTTGACTACTAAACAGGCACCACATTTACATACTCCGCCGCAGCAACAGCTGCCGCGTCCTGTTCCGGGTGCTGTTCCTCCATCTCTCCGCTGATCTCCTCCAGTGCCTTCCCCTTGGACTCCGGCAAGAGGAGCGTAAACACAAGGCCAACAAGGTTGCACCCAACCAAGGCGAACAGCATGCTTCGGTTGTTGTTATGTTTTTCGGCGTAAACGAAGGCAAACACGCCAATTATGGCGCCGAGCTTACCGAATGCCCCAGATATGCCGTGGCATGTCGAACGTAGCCGTGCCGGGAAGATCTCCGCTGGGATTATGAATGTCGTGGTGTTGGGACCGAAATTGGCGAAGAAGCTGGTGAGGCCGTACATTACAGCGAATCCGTACTTATTGTTTTTATCATCAGTCCAGTGATCATAAGGGATAGCGAGGCAGAGTATGAAGGCAGACATCATGGCAAACCCTAGCAGCTGGATCCTGACACGGCCAATGCGGTCGACGAACGCAACGGAGAAGAAATACCCCGGTAGCGAGAAGGAGAGCACGAGGATCGTATGCATTGCAGTTGTATGAACCATTCTCTTGAACGGCTCGTCGCCCTGGTGCGGAGCTCCAAGCAACCGAACCTTGGTGAAGAAGTCCTTCATGAACAGGTTGAGCGAGTAGAAGGTGATGTCCAGAGCAAGCCAGCACATGCTGGTGCCGACGAGGTGGGCGCCATGGCGTCGTAGGAACTCCGCCGAGAACAGACCGTACTGATCGTGCCGGGCGAGCTCGTACACTGCTTCGTCCTCCGGGACGATGTGCATGTTGAGGACGGCGGACATGTCGGAGGCTACCTTCTTGGCGTCCTTGGCGACTAGGGCAGTGTACCGCGCCGTCTCGGGCATTTTCATGCGCCAGTAGTAGGTGAGGGTAGCCGGTACGGCGCCGAACATGAGAACTATTCGCCAGACGAAGTCGGCGTTGGATGGAGCACTGTTCGTAAAAGCGGCCGACACCACCATGCCTACGATCCCTGCTGCGAGGTTGCCAAAACCCTGCGAGGATTCCATCGAGCAGCAGTGCAGATGATGCATTATTCTTGGTTATGGTAATAAATAAAATCTGTTGTGTGCAAGTTAATTAGGACATCCACCTGCATGGCGAACACAGCGGCGATGAAGGCGCCGCGCCTCCTCTTGTTGGCGTACTCGGACATGATGGTGGCCGAGAGCGGGTAATCGCCGCCGATGCTGACGCCGAGCCAGAAACGGAAGAAGCAGAGCACGGTGACCACGTTCTTCCCACGGCGCTTGCTGAAGGAGAGGCCGGACGCGAGGGAGGTGACCACCATGAGCACCAGCGTGACGCCGTAGATGCGCTTGCGGCCCATCTTGTCTCCGAGCCAGCCGAAGACGAGCTGCCCCGGCAAGGCGCCGCACAGGGCGATGCCGTTGATGGCGGCTTTGACAGCGCTCCGCATGTGTCCATCGTAGTACTGGAACGAGATCAGGTCGATGACAAGGGAGATGGAGAAGAAGTCGTACGCGTCGGTGAAGAAACCCATGCCGGCGATTACGATCGCCATGAAATGGTAGAGCTGCGTCCTGGCCACATCCAGAGCGGACAGCACTCTCAGCTGCCTGCGAACCATTTGGCGGCTCTCGATGAGCATTCAGCGCTCGCTTCTTCCGCTAGCTCTTGTTGCAAACCTCCTCAGATAAAAATATGATGTATATGGCTGGGGAGTGTAAAAATGTATGGTCGCGCTTTCAAGTTTTGTCCGTGATTGGCTGAAACGTTATTGCGAAAATCGGCCAAAAAGAACAGGTCGTCCCTAGTTTCGGCCACAAAACCGGAGCGGTTCAGAGAAGCTAAAATTCTTAATTAATTCACTCTGATATGTTGCTCTCAAACAGTACTAAAATTAATTTGGTGAACAGAAATTTAGAAAGAATCCTAAAAGAAGAAAATTTCCCTTATTCAAAATTAAATAGCAAAGAGTTTTCCCTCTAGGGAAAAAATCTTTGTTCACCAAACCAATCCTAAAAACTTGTGGGAAGCAAGTGAAATAGAAAGGATTGAGCGGGTTAGAATGCTTTACTATTCCAAATTGAATAATAAGGGATTCTGATCCCCTAAATCCCCTATATTACATTTACCCCAAATAAGTCCTAATTTTTGGAAAGAGGAGTAAAATTGCGGTACAAAAGAAGTTACTACGGTACAATCATGTGGGAAAAAAATACTAGGAGTACGTTTCATCATTATCTACTAGGCACACAAGTCTCGTACAAAAGTTCTCTGCTGTTTCGTCTAATTGATTTGAAAAACTGCTCTAATTGAAAATTACATGATTCAATCTCTTCCAGAAGACTGAAAATTATAAAAGACTGGAATTACGTGCTTCACTCTCTACTTCTTGCAACGAAACAGGTACGAAGCTGCTGCTAGTCTTCGTCGCGCGCGTCCCGGACGGCAGCTGCAATAAACAAAGAAATAACTGTTGATTGAGGCCAGCGAATGTTTGACTGTTCTTGTTTTGATTTCACATCGGTGCAGCTCCAGGCTGTATGACGTATCGGACGACAAGGATTGTACGCGTATGGTGTAATATCCCCAGAATCTTGTAAAGATTTCAGCTCGGTACAGTCTATGCTGCTGACTGCCTGCGTTAAATGACCAACTTAATTAGGACATAATATCAATGCTGAACTGTGTAAAAATATAACATACTCTTTATAACATTTTTACAAGGATGAAGCTTACGTAGTTACGTTGCATGATTGACATACTTTCATACCTTTGTGTTTTACTTTATTATACATTCATATGCACTATAGCCTTCTCTCCTTGATCTTCATCATATATTTTTTTTTCAATTCCATCCAATCCACGTGGGATAGGAAGAATAAATGAAGATGGCCTTAATTGTGTTGTCCTATTTTGGTTCGTCACAGCAATCTTAATGGATGCTCAACAATTAGAAGAACTCGACATTAAGGAAGATTTGACATATTATCCTGTGAGAATTTTGACAACATCCCGCAGAGTTGTTTGGAATTAAGGAGATGTTTGGTTTGAGGTATCACTCTATCTAAAATGAGGTGGTGTATAATTAGTTCATTCCTTAAATTTGGTGGGATGACCTCATTCCTTATATTAGTACTAACTAACTAACTATGAGGAATGAGGTGGTGATGAATCAACTCATTTCATTCTACAAACCAAACAAAAAATGAGGAGTGAGAAGGTGATGGACTAGCTCATTCCTCAAACCAAACATCCTAAATTGATTCACATGTGTAAAGTATAATGGAGCCATCACTGAGGATGAAGCAATATGGGAAGAGAGGATGGGTTCAAGGCAGACTTTGCTCACCTGTTCTCTGACCTTCACTAAACTCGAGGACAAGATTATATTTAGGGGTAGGTTTTCTAACACCCAAATTCCTTCACTTAAAAAAATTCAACTTTAGTTTACTAAAGTCATTAGAGAGGAAAGTATTATTGTTTTCAAATAGTGAAAATGGTGATATAAACAAGATAATAAATATTTGGAACAAATAAAATTTTATCAAGTGTTTGATGCATTCATTTTGGAGCATATTTTTGGTTTAGTTGTTTTGCAAAATTATTTTTTTGAAATTTATTTCTTGATATGAAGTCCTATTTATTAATAGTGACACGAATTTGAAAAAGAACGCCCAATAACTTGGTAACGACACACGCGGTAATTTATACCCACTAGGCTTCACAATAGTACAACCTCGATTTTCCAATGGTAATATCTAGCGGCCCCCTCGAGACAGTTCACCAGATGATCAAGGGCACGTTCGTCCACTTCTAGATCAAGAGACTTCGAGAATAGCCCATCAAGATGAACCACTCTCTTGGGGCAACTGTTGGGTGGAGGCCGAATATGCCCTCGATAATGGAGCGAAGGGACCTTTGACTCATCGTGTCATGTTTACTAACCTACATGCAGGACCGCTAGAGAAGGGGCCTTCGACTCTTCGCTCGGTCGTAACGGAGAATTAAGTCAAGTGGAGGCCCTGGGATGATTAACATCGACCAAGTCCATCACCACAACACTGCCATCGTGGGACCTGTGCCATACATTCGTTGGGAGAGAGCGAAGGGCACTGAGTCATGAAGACTTCGGAGGTAGCACCAAAGGCTACGAGGCAAACCAGCCCGCCATTGGTCCACTGGCGTACTCTTCTGTGAGGCCCATTTAATATGGGTGTATTATTTAGTGTGTGTCGCCTATAGGGAACAAGGTGTTGTAATTACTCTATCACATGGAATATTTCTCAGATATAGTTTATGAAAGGGTAGGACAGTACTTTAGACCATCTACCACCGGACGACCCTATAAATACCCCCGTCCTATAGCTAGATAGGACACAAAACGAGACGCTACAGTTTCCTATCAAACTCTTGTCATACACCTAAGCTCGTCCTTTTCTGAGTGTTTGAGTCCACCTGACCACATGTCAGTACCCAACACACAGTACATATTGTTGATAACTAGGTATATGCCTGTGCGTTGCCACGAGGTGGGAGAGCGGGTGGAGCGGTGCCTAGACTACAAATATAATTACTGTTTATTTCTAAACATTAAGGTATGCGCGGTTTGATGGTTATCCCCAAATTTCTAGAGCAAGGGTGATGAGGACATCAACACCAACACGAGTACATCTACACCGGCAGCACCTTCTCCATCCTAGGCACCATCATCCCCAGTCCAGGTGCCACCCCTTCCACATGGGCCAGTGACTCGGGCCCGTGCAAGAGAATTGAACTACATCATGCTGTTAAAGAACGAAGGCCCAGAAGATTAGAAGATGGCCCAACAGGAAGGCCCGGATGGGGCACCTAGGGAAGTCGTGAACAGTAACCGCGGTACTGTAGCGCCGGCCCTACTGTTCACGCCTCTCCTCTATTTAGTCAGAGTCCTGTTTCATTTAGAACTCGAGTTTTGTTTTACATCTAGCTTTAGCTATCCCAGAACACGCACAAATACGTGTTGTCCTCTATGATTCAGAACTCCACCTCGAGTGATATTAAGATTGCTCGCATCTTTTTCTTGTTCGTTCTTTGATTGCACAAAGGAAACGATCTTCCTGATCAGGCCGATCTTGCATCAGCAAGGTCGGTAACCATTGGGAGTTGGTTATAATGATCAAAGGCTCAAAGAAGATCAACGAGCTAGATGGCCCCTCCACGGCCGAATTACAACCGGTAGCATTCAAGGCGACGGAGGAGAAGAAGGAGGAGTCTACATCAAGTAGACAACCCATCGACGCCTCCAAGCTCGACAACGAGGAAATGGCGCTCATCATCAAGAGTTTCCGCCAAATCCTCAAGCAAAGGAGGGGGAAGGATTACAAGCCCCGCTCCAAGAAGGTTTGCTACAAGTGTGGTAAGCTCGGTCACTTTATTGCCAAATGTCCTATTTCTAGTGACAGTGACAGGGGCGACGACAAGAAGGGGAGAAGAAAGGAAAAGAAGAGGTACCACAAGAAGAAGGGCGGCGATGCCCATATGTACCGCGAGTGGGACTCCGACGAGAGCTCCACCGACTCCTCCTCCGACGAGGACGCCGCCAACATCGTCGTCACCAAGGGTCTCCTCTTCCCCAACGTCGGCCACAAGTGCCTCATGGCAAAGGACGGCAAAAGGAAGAAGGTAAAATCATGATCCTCCACTAAATATGAAACCTCTAGTGATGAGGGTAATGCTAGTGATAAGGAGGATAATTTGTGTACCCTTTTTGCCAACCTCAATATGCAACAAAAAGAAAAATTGAATGAATTAATTAGTGTTATTCATGAGAAGGATGACCTCTTGGATTCTCAAGAGGACTTCCTAATTAAGGAAAATAAGAAGCATGTTAAGGTTAAAAATGCTTACGCTCTTGAAGTAGAAAAATGTGAAAAACTATCTAGTGAGATAAGCACTTGCCATGATACTATTGTCAACCTTAGAAATGAGAATGCAAATTTAGTTGCTAAGGTTGATTCAAATGTTTGTGATGGTTCACTTTCCAATCTTAGAGATGATAATGCTAATTTGCTTGCTAAGATTGAAAAGTTGAATAATTCTCTTGATAGCCTTAGAATTGAAAATGAAAAATTAATTGCTAAGGCTAAAGACTTTGATGTTTGCAATGTTACTATTTCTAACCTTAGAAGTGAAAATGATATATTGCATGCTAAGGTTGTAGAATTAAAATCCTGCAAACCCTCTACATCTACCGTTGAGCACACTTCTATTTGCACTAGATGTAGAGATGTTGACATTGATGCTATTCATGATCATATGGCTTTAATTAAACAACAAAATGATCATATAGCAATATTAGATCCTAAAATTGCCGAGCATGAACTTGAAAATGAAAAATTTAAATTTGCTCGTAGTATGCTTTATAGTGGGAGACACCCTGGCATCAAGGATGGCATTGGCTTCCAAAAGGGGGACAATGTCAAACTTAATGCCCCTCCTAAAAAATTATCTAACTTTGTTAAGGGCAAGGCTCCCATGCCTCAGGATAACGAGGGTTACATTTTATACCCTGCCGGTTATCCCGAGAGCAAGATTAGGAGAATTCACTCTAGGAAGTCTCACTCTGGCCCTAATCATGCTTTTATGTATAAGGGTGAGACATCTAGCTCTAGGCAATCAACCCATGCTAAATTGCCTAGAAAGAAAACTCCTAATGCATCAAATGACCATAACAATTCATTCAAAACTTTTGATGCATCATATGTTTTGACTAACAAATCCGGCAAGGTAGTTGCCAAGTATGTTGGGGGCAAACACAAGGGGTCAAAGCCTTGTGTTTGGGTACCCAAAGTTCTTGTCTCTAATGCTAAAGGACCCAAAACCATTTGGGTACCTAAAACCAAGAACTAAACTTGTGTTGTAGGTTTATGCATCCGGGGGCTCAAGTTGGATCATCGACAGCGGGTGCACAAACCACATGACTGGGGAGAAGAAGATGTTCTCCTCCTACGAGAAAAACCAAGATCCCCAAAGAGCGCTCACATTCGGGGATGGAAACCAAGGTTTGGTCAAGGGATTGGATAAAATTGTTATATCACCTGACCATTCCATTTCTAATGTTTTTCTTGTAGACTCTTTAGATTATAACTTGCTTTCCGTATCTCAATTATGTCAAATGGGCTACAACTGTCTTTTTACTGATGTAGGTGTCACTGTCTTTAGAAGAAGTGATGACTCAATAGCATTTAAGGGAGTGTTAGAGTGTCTGCTATACTTGGTAGATTTTGATAGAGCTGAACTCGACACTTGCTTAATTGCTAAGACTAACATGGGTTGGCTTTGGCACCGCCGACTAGCCCATGTTGGGATGAAGAATCTTCCTAAGCTTCTAACGGGAGAGCACATTTTAGGATTAACAAATGTTCATTTTGAGAAAGACAGGATTTGTAGCGCATGCCAAGCAGGGAAGCAAATTGGCGTTCATCATCCACACAAGAACATCATGACGACTGACAGGCCACTGGAGCTCCTACACATGGACCTATTCAGCCCGATAGCTTACATAAGCATCGGCGGGAGTAAGTACTGTCTAGTTATTGTGGATGATTATTCTCGCTTCACTTGGGTGTTCTTTTTGCAGGAAAAATCTCATACCAAAGAGACCTTAAAAGGATTCTTGAGACGGGCTCAAAACGAGTTTAGCTTAAGGATCAAGAAAATTAGAAGCGACAACGGGACGGAGTTCAAGAACTCACAAATCGAAGGCTTCCTTGAGGAGGAGGGCATCAAGCATGAGTTCTCTTCTCCCTACACCCCACAACAAAATGGTGTAGTGGAGAGGAAGAATCGAACTCTATTGGACATGGCGAGGACCATGCTTGATGAGTACAAGACTTCGGATCGGTTTTGGGCCGAAGCGGTCAACACCGCCTACTACGCCATCAACTGATTGTATCTACACCGAATCCTCAAGAAGACATCATACGAACTCCTAACCGGTAAAAAGCCCAATATTTCATATTTTAGAGTCTTTGGTAGCAAATGCTTTATTCTTGTTAAAAGAGGTAAGAAAATCTAAATTTGCTCCTAAGACTGTAGAAGGCTTTTTACTAGGATATGATTCAAACACAAGGGCATATAGAGTCTTTAACAAGTCCTCTGGACAAGTTGAAGTTTCTTGTGACGTTGTGTTTGATGAAACTAATGGCTCTCAAGTAGAGCAAGTTGATCTTGATGAGATAGGTGATGAAGAGGCTCCGTGCATCGCGCTAAGGAACATGTCCATTGGGGATGTGTGTCCTAAGGAATCCGAAGAGCCCCCAAATGCACAAGATCAACCATCCTCCTCAACGCAAGCATCTCCACCAACTCAAAATGAGGATGAGGCTCAAGTTGATGAAGGAGAAGATCAACAAGATGAGCCACCTCAAGAAGACGGCAACGATCAAGGGGGAGATGCAAATAATCAAGACAAGGAGGATGAAGAACCAAGACCGCCACACCCAAGAGTCCACCAAGCAATCCAACGAGATCACCCCGTCGACACCATCCTTGGCGACATTCATAAGGGGGTAACCACTAGATCTCGTGTTGCACATTTTTGTGAGCATTACTCTTTTGTTTCCTCTATTGAGCCACACAGGGTAGAGGAAGCACTACAAGATTCGGATTGGGTGGTGGCGATGCAAGAGGAGCTCAACAACTTCACTAGGAATGAGGTATGGCATTTAGTTCCACGTCCTAATCAAAATGTTGTAGGAACCAAATGGGTCTTCCGCAACAAGCAAGATGAGCATGGTGTGGTGGCAAGAAACAAAGCTCGACTTGTGGCCAAAGGATACTCCCAAGTCGAAGGTTTGGATTTTGGTGAAACCTATGCACCCGTAGCTAGGCTTGAGTCAATTCGTATATTATTAGCCTATGCTACTTACCATGGCTTCAAGCTTTACCAAATGGACGTGAAGAGTGCCTTCCTCAATGGACCAATCAAGGAAGAGGTCTATGTTGAGCAACCTCCCGGCTTTGAAGATAGTGAGTATCCTAACCATGTCTATACGCTCTCTAAGGCGCTTTATGGGCTCAAGCAAGCCCCAAGAGCATGGTATGAATGCCTTAGAGATTTCCTTATCACTAATGGATTCAAAGTCGGAAAGGCCGATCCTACACTCTTTACCAAAACACTTGAAAATGATTTGTTTGTATGCCAAATTTATGTTGATGATATTATATTTGGGCCTACTAACGAATCTACATGTGAAGAGTTTAGTAGGATCATGACACAGAAATTCGAGATGTCAATGATGGGGGAGTTGAAGTACTTCTTGGGATTTCAAGTGAAGCAACTCCAAGAGGGCACCTTCTTAAGCCAAACAAAGTATACTCAAGATATTCTAAGCAAGTTTGGGATGAAGGATGCCAAACCCATCAAGACACCCATGGGAACCAATGGGCATCTCGACCTCGACACGGAAGGTAAATCCATCGATCAAAAGGTATACCGGTCGATGATAGGCTCTTTACTCTATTTATGTGCATCTCGACCGGACATTATGCTTTTCGTATGCATGTGTGCAAGATTCCAAGCCGACCCTAAGTAAGCTCACCTTACGGCTGTAAAACGAATCTTGAGATATTTGGCTTATACTCCTAAGTTTGGGCTTTGGTATCCTAGGGGATCCACATTTGATTTAATTGGTTATTCGGATGCCGATTGGGCGGGGTGTAAGATTAATAGAAAGAGCACATCGGGGACTTGCCAGTTCTTGGGAAGATCCTTGGTGTCTTGGGCTTCAAAGAAGAAAAATTCCGTAGCTCTTTCTACCGCCGAAGCCGAGTATATTTCCGCAGGTCATTGTTGCGCACAACTACTTTGGATGAGGCAAACCCTTAGGGACTATGGTTACAAATTAACCAAAGTTCCTCTTCTATGTGATAATGAGAGTTCAATCCGCATGGCGGATAATCCCGTTGAACATAGCCGCACTAAACACATAGCCATTCGGTATCATTTTCTAAGGGATCACCAACAAAAGGGAGATATCGAGATTGCTTATATTAACACTAAAGATCAATTAGCCTATATCTTTACCAAGCCACTAGATGAACAAACCTTTAACAAACCTAGGCATGAGCTAAATATTCTTGACTCTAGGAATTTCTTTTGATGTCTTGCATACATAGCTCATAAATATACCTTTGATCATATCTCTTTTATATGCTATGACTAATGTGTATTCAAGTGAATTTCAAACCGAGTCATAGGTGTATTGAAAGGGAATTGGAGTCTTCGGCGAAGACAAAGGCTTCCACTCCACTCCATAACTCATCCTTCGCCATCGCTCCAAGCATCTCTCCATTTTTGGTATAATCTTCACTCGTATTTTATTTGCCAAAGGGGAGAAAGTAGTTATAAGGGCTTATATTTCACTCAAAGTATCCGTTTTTGGCGATTCATGCCAAAGGGGGGGGAAAGTATTAGCCCAAAGCAAAAGGACCGCACCACCACCTAATTTTAAACTAATGATTTTCACATTGGTATCTTATTGTGTTCAAAAGGGGAAGAAAGTAGTATCTTCAAAATTGATATCTTAAAACCCTCTTGAACACTAAGAGGAGAATTTCATTGAGGGGGAGTTTTGTTAAGTCAAAGGAAAAAGCATTTGAAACAAGGGGAGAAAATTTCAAATCTCGAAAATGCTTCTCAAACTTTTATTCATTTACCTTTGACTATTTGCAAAAAGGACTTTGAAAAGAATTTACAAAAGAATTTGCAAAAACAAAACAAGTGGTGCAAGCGTGGTCCAAAATGTTAAAATTTTTAAAGAAACAATCCATGCGTATCTTATGAGTATTTATATTGGCTCAATTCTAAGTAACCTTTGCACTTACAATTATGCAAACTAGTTCAATTATGCACTTCTATATTTGCTTTGGTTTGTGTTGGCATCAATCACCAAAAAGGGGGAGATTGAAAGGGAATTAGGCTTACACCTATTTCCTAATTGATTTTGGTGGTTGAATTGCCCAACACAAATAATTGGACTAACTAGTTTGCTCTAGTCTATAAGTTCTACAGGTGCCAAAGGTTCACAATAAACCAATAAAAAGACCAAGAAAAGGGTTCAAACAAAGAGAGCAAGGGTCAACCGAAGTGTGCCCTGGTCTGGCGCACCGGACTGTCTGGTGCACCACCGGACAGTGTCCGGTGCACCAGGGGACTCCAAGCTAAACTTCGCACCTTCGGGAATTCTTAGAGGCGCTTCGCTATAATTCACCGGACTGTCCGGTGTACCACCGGACAGTGTCCGGTGCCCCAGGGGAGAGCGACTCTGAACTCACCAGCTTCGGGAATCCGCTCCGCTAAAATTCACCGGACATGTCTGGTGCACACCGGACTGTCCGGTGAGCCAGTGGAGCAACAACTACTTCGCGCGCAACGGTCGACTGCAACACATTAAATGCGCGCCTGCGCGCGCAGAGGAGCAGTGCACGCGCGGGTGGCACACCGGACAGTCTACAGGACTTGTCCGGTGCACCACCGAACAGCCAGGCGGGCCCACAAGACAGAGCTCCAACGGTCGAACTCCAACGGTCTGCTGACGTGGCTGGCGCACCGGACTGTCCGGTGCGCCATGCGACTGCAGCCCTCCAACGGCCACTTTGTGGTGGTTGGGGCTATAAATACCCCAACCACCCCACATTCATTGGCATCCAAGTTTTCCACCTTCCAACTACTTACAAGAGCTAAGCATTCAATACAAGACACACCAAAGTGATCAAATCCTCTCCCAATTCCACACAAGGCTTTAGTGATTAGTGAGAGAGATTTGTTGTGTTCTTTTGAGCTCTTGCGCTTGGATTGCTTCCTTCTTTCTCATTCTTTCTTGTGATCAAAACTCAATTGTAACCGAGGCAAGAGACACCAATTGTGTGGTGGTCCTTGGGGGGAAGTTTGGTTCCCGTTTGATTGAGAAGAGAAGCTCACTCGGTCCGAGGGACCGTTTGAGAGAGGGAAAGGGTTGAAAGAGACCCGGTCTTTGTGACCACCTCAACGGGGAGTAGGTTTGCAAGAACCGAACCTCGGTAAAACAAATCTGTGTGTCACACTCTTTATTCGCTTGCGATTTGTTTTGCGCCATCTCTCTCGGACTCATTATTATTTCTAACGCTAACCCGGCTTGTAGTTGTGATTAACCTTGTAATTTTCAGTTTCGCCCTATTCACCCCCCCTCTAGGTGACTTTCACCTGGCCCGGACCATCCTAGAAAGAATCTGATTATCATGTTAAAACCCTTGATTGAAGAGTGGAAGGAGCTTTGTAAAGGAGTCGAAGCATAAGATGTTTTTAAAAAACGGATATTCAAACTTCGAGTTGCGTATTTGTGGTCGGTGCATGACTTCATGGCGTATGCTATTTTTGCCAGTTGGAGTACACATGGTAAATTGACATGCCCATATTGCAGTTCAAATACAGATTGCTTCCGTCTTGCTCATGGTGGAAAGGTCACTTACTTCGATTGCCATCGTTGCTGGTTGCCAGGAAACACCCCTTTAGGAGCCATAAGACAAACTTTATAAAGAACACTGTGGTCACCAAAGGACCACCTAAACATCTGAACATAGCAGAAATATATGCTTAGCTGAACAACCTTGTCCTAAATGAAAAGGGGGACAAGTACCAAGGATTCATGGTGGACCACAACTGGACACATATATGTGGTCTATGGGACGCTCCCATTTCAAAAAGGCCATATAGGATGTCAGTGGAAGAGTTAAAAGAACTTAAGAAACAATTAACGGAGTTGCAAGAAGCAGGGTACATTCGTCTGAGTTCCTCACCTTAGGGAGCACCAGTTCTGTTTGTACCGAAGAAGGATGGTTCGCACAGAATGTGTGTGGACTATATATCACTTAATGATGTCACCATCAAAAACAAGTACCCTTTACCTTCTATTAAAGATTTATTTGATCAGATGAGAGGTGCTAAGGTGTTCTCCAAGATCGACCTCAGGTCGGGTTACCACCAAATGAAGATTAGGCCATCTAATATTCCCAACACGACTTTTTCTACCCGATATGGTCTATATGAATTCATAGTCATGTCGTTTGGCCTAACTAATGCACCAGCCTACTTCATGAATCTGATGAACAAGGTGTTCATGGAGTATCTTGATAGATTCGTCGTGGTATTTATCGACGACATCCTTATTTATTCCAAGAATGATAGTGATCATGAGGAACATCTGCGATGGTGCTACAGAAGTTACAGGATAATCAGATCTATGCAAAATTTACCAAGTGCGAGTTCTGGCTTGATGAAGTACCATTCCTCAGGCATATCATCTCCAAGGGAAGAATTTTAGTGGATCCAACTAAAGTAAATGCGATAGTTGGTTGGAAGATACCAAGTTCAATTACGGAGGTCCAGAGTTTCCTGGGACTCGCGGGCTATTACCGGCGATTCATTGAAGGGTTCTCCAAGATTGCGGAGCCTATGACCTCATCGTTAGAGAAGGGAAAGGAGTTTAAGTGGACTTGGGAATGCCAAGAGAGTTTCAATCAACCGAGGTTTAAATTGATGGCAGCCCTAGTGTTGATTATGCCAGATCTAGAGAAGAGTTTTGATATATATTGTGATGCAAGCCGCTAGGGCCTGAGATGTGTACTTATGTAGGAAGGACATGTCATCGCCTACGTGTCTCGCTAGTTGCGAAATCATGAGTTGAACTACCCCACTCATGACTTAGAGCTGGCAGCCATAGTGCATGCTCTCAAGATTTGGAGGCATTATATTATAGGCACTAAGTGCCAAGTCTATACTGATCACAAGAGCTTAAAGTATATCTTCACTCAGAAGGATCTCAACCTTAGGCAACGCCGTTGGTTGGAGCTCATCAAGGATTATAACTTGGAGATTCATTATCATCGGGGCAAGGCTAATCTGGTTGCGGATGCCTTGAGTCAGAAGGAGCATGTCCATGCAGCTATTGTCGCCCAGTTACCCGATGAGTTAGCAGAAGACTTTGAGAAGCTCAATCTAGGGATAGTTGCTCATACTGAAGGGATTACCGTATAACTGGAACCTACCTTAGAACAAGAAATACGAAAGGGTCAGATCGGTGATGTCAAAATTCAAGAGATCAAAGATCTGATAACTGAAGGTAGAGGCCTATACTTCACAGAGGATGAGCAGGGCACTATATGGTTCAAGAACCGGATTTGTGTTCCTGAGATCGACAGTCTTCGTGAAACTATATTAAAGGAAGCACATGACTCATCATACTCCATCCATCCAGGTAGTACAAAGATGTACCAGGACTTGAAGCAGAAGTATTGGTGGTATGGACTAAAGAAGGATGTTGCTTCGCATGTAGCATTATGTGATGTTTTCTAGAGGGTAAAAGCTGAACAACAAAGACCTGCTGGTTTGCTGCACCTGCTTAAGGTACCTAAGTGGAAGTGGGAAGATATTGGCATGGACTTCATTGTAGGTCTACCCCGTGCATCTACTGGGTATGACTCTATATGGGTGATTGTGGACAGGCTAAGTAAAGTAGCCCACTTTATCCCAGTGAAGACCACATATTCAGGAGCAATGCTAGCAGAGTTGTACATGGCACGAATATTTTGTCTACACGGTGTGCCCAAGAAGATCGTGTCGGACCGGGGATCATAGTTTACTTCTCGGTTCTGGCAGAAGTTGCATGAGTGCTTGGATACAAGACTCAACTTCAGCTCGGCCTACCATCCTCAAACTGATGGACAGACTGAGAGAACCAACCAAGTGCTAGAGGATATGTTAAGAGCTTGTGCTCTTAAACATGGTGGTAGTTGGGATAAGAGTTTACCATATGCGGAGTTCTCTTATAATAACAGCTACCAGGCCAGTTTAAAGATGTTCCTGTTTGAGGCTCTATATGGCAGAAAATGCTGGACTCCACTATATTGGGATCAAACTGGTGAAAAGCAGTTCTTTGGGCCAGAAATTATACAAGAGGCAGAAGGACAAGTCCGGTTGATAAGGGAGAATTTGAGAACCGCACAGTCAAGGTAGAAAAGTTATGCGGATACCCGGAGACGACTATTAGAGTTTAAGGAGGGTGATCACGTGTATCTAAAGGTGTCACCGATCCGGGGTATGCAGAGATTTAAAGTTAAAGGGAAGTTGTCCCCTTGCTTTATTGGGCCCTTCTTGATCCTGAAGCGAGTGGGAGAAGTTTCCTATGAACTAGAATTACCCGATCATCTTGCGGATGTACATGATGTCTTCCATGTATCCCAACTAAAGAAGTTTCTTAGGGTACCCGAAGAACAGCTACCTATGGAGGATCTCAGTGTTCAAGATGATCTGACTTATACGAAGTATCCTATAAAGATTATTGATACCTTGACTCGTGTCACGAGGAGTAAAGTGATCAAAATGTGCAAATTGCAATGGAGCCACCATGGTGAAGATGAGGCTACTTGGGACAGAGAAGAAGAGCTGCGAGTAGATTTTCCCCACCTCTTTTTAAGTCCATCCTAATCTCGAGGACGAGATTCTTTGTAAAGGGGTAGGATTTGTAAAACCAATAATTATAAAAACTCATAAAAGAGTTGGTCTCGTTACATGTCTTGTCATCCACTCATCATTTCATGGGGATAATCACAGTTAAGGAATTAAATAAGGCACATCAATAAATATGCAGCATATTGGAGTTTTGCTTGTTTGTGCACTTAATAATAAAATAATAATAATAGAAATATAATAATGAGATGAGAAATACAATACAAAATAAATATATAAATAAATTAATTCATCACATTTTGGAATCTAAAAGTGAAAAGAAAAAAATAAACAGAAAAAGAAAAGAAAAGGGAATCGCATGCACGGTCGCCACCTCGAGATTTCGGCCCGTTTTCCCCTCCCTTTGCCACGCACCGGCCCACTTCGTAACGCGTCGACCTGTTGTTGCCTACAGACCGGGCCCACATGTCCATAGATCCAAAGCGCATAGCCTCCTCGCTGTCAGGTGGACCAGTGTGGCCGTGTGTCCGTGCACCACGGGTCAACTTGGGCACTGGCAAGTGGGCCCCCCTTGTCGGCGTTTTCTTCTCCTCAGCAACGCCCATGCGAAATCGCCGCCATGGCGTTGGATCGTGGCCGCCTTTTTCTCCCCTCCTTGACCTCGGACTATAAGAATCATGCGGCCGCAGATCTCGACCAGTCATTACAAGGAAACTGTACCAAGCCACGAACCCCCCCATCGTCGGCGAAGCTTGGGGGATTGTCGTCGTGAAGTGGAATCGCGGGGACGCCATCGCCAGAGCTTCACAGGTAGGCCAGTGTACTTCGGCGGGACACCCAGGAATCATATGGGGACCTCTGGGACACGGGGATCAATCGGATTGCCAGGAATTCCTCATCGGAGACACTTCTCTGCCACGGGCCGCACCGCTCCGAGGGTGGAGCACGTTAAGACGCCATTGTAGGTAAGAAGCCTCGAGATCGGTTCACTCTATTCACCATAGTGCGTAGCACATAGTAACTGCCTGGGTTAGTCTGGGCCATTGATCTCTTGCACGATGGCCACGATCTTCCAGACTCGTCAATCAGAAGGCGCGGGATGTGCTCAAGCTGTTTAGCACCAGGGGCGTATGATTAGGATCTAGCGGTAAGCATAGTGTAGCCCTTAAAGATGACCGCGTTCTAATATTGGCCTTTGGATCTGATCCAATGGATGAAATCCGAGGATACCCCTTCGCCGCGCGCACCTTCTAAAAAGGACCCTAAAATTATAGGTTATCAACCTGGCCTGCCGTCCACCCAGGTTGACATTGAGTCTTGGGAAAATTATGGTTTAGACCCCGAGCTTCTCTGATTTATGCGTGCGGTCCAAAGAACAGAGAAATTAGATAAGATATTATAGAAATTGATTTATAATATAAAAATAATTCTAGAAACTTGTATAATTCATATTTAATTTATTTTAACTTCAAATTGATCCATTCCAGTGACATTAATTTTGTTTTAATATTGTTCGTCACTTAGTAACTTTGTGTAGCCATGAAACATGAGTTAAAATTATTCACCTGAATTAGTGCACACCAAGCACTTAATAACTTCAGAAATTCATAACTCGACAACCGTAATTTCAAATTTAGTGAGTCCCATTCCTACGATCTTGTTACGATTCGTAGAATATTGTCATGCATTATGTTCTACTGTTTGGTGTAATGTTAATTTCTTCTATACTATGTTTGTTTTTATTGTAACGAGTAGACGAGCTAGCCACAAAGGATTCAGGGGTTCATCAGGTGGAGACTGCTGAGCAGGAGCTCGTGAAGGCAAGTTGTGCCCTTGATCACTTCTTTTTACCCAATAATGTTCTTGTTAATCATAATGATCTACATATGTTAATTTTGATGAGATCCAATAGGTTACCCTAGTTTGGCTATCTTTATACCTTGTTTACCACTGATCTTTTGGGTAGTACCTGCTACTGCTTTATGTGGTTTTGGGTATTGAGATACACATTATTCATGATCATACTTTTATTATCAGTTTGTTATTTACTGTTCATGATAAGATCATTATGTTAATTGGAACATGGAGCGACCACCCAGGAAAACAGTGCTACCATAAGGGTGGTATGGGACGCCCTTGGCTGACTAATTAGGAAAGCTAGTTGAGGACTACCTTACCCGAAAGGGGCAAAGGCAGTAGGGGAGTGGTCGGTGTAGGGAGGCCTTTGGGTTGATTTTGCTGCGATGGCGGTCAGGCAAGGGGTCCCAACATTGGAGCTTCTTAGAAACTGTAGCAGGTTTTTTGAAGCTAGTGGAACTTTGTAAAGGCCTCGTAGTGTTACCCTGCCTCGCTTCCTTGGTAGAGATGTATGGGAAGTCGCGATATCTTGGCAGATGGGTAACATGACTTGTGGGTAAAGATGCACAACCTCTGCAGATTGTAAAACTGGTATATCAGCCGTGCTCTTGGTTATAAGCGGCTCGGACCCTCACGTGATTAATTTATGGAATTAAATTCAATTTGTCATTTGTATCGCATTGGGATTTATTATTATTTTGATCTACTATTACTCTGGTTTGATATTTACTTACATTTAGTAACTGCTAATAAAATTTGACCAACTTATAAAAGCAATGCTCAGCTTTAACCCTTATTTATTGATCAGACTTACACTTCACATGGGCTCCCACCTTTGGTGAGTTCATGCACATTCTTCCCCACAACTTGTTGAGCTATGATCTTTTGTGAGCTCAATCTTGTGATATATAAACTCCCCCGACAGGTCAAGAGCAGGTGGTCCAAGAGGAGACGCCCTACAATGAAGAATTCGAGTTGATCTAGGTGACGTCTCCCAGTCAGCTTTGTGGCGCCAGGGAATAATATTAATTCGCTTTATTATTATCATTTTTTGTAAGACTTTCTCTATGTAATACTGACACTTATGTTATATGTGACATTTATCTCTATACACTTTGACATTATATGTGATGTTCTTCCTTGGCGCACATATGAGACGCACCCGACTTTATCCTTTAAATTCGAGTGTGACAGTAAAGCACAAGGAACAACTTCCAGGCCATCATAATTTTATCCTTTCACACCAGTGCGGGCAGGTCTACTATATGTTATACCAAATCCAAAGTTTAAAGCATGGTGGGTAGTTCACAAGGTGAACCCTAGGGAACGTTTACATACTCCTTGCACTGCTGGTTATCAATTCGAAGACGACCAGACCGATGAGGTTTATCAAGAAGAAGAATTGCCACCCACTTTTAATGTCGATGAGGGTGTTGCACTCAACTCACTAGTCGGAGACCGTGATGATATCACTACTGATGAGGGTGTTGCACCGAAATGAAAAAAAATCCATGGAACAAAAAAACCACATTGCGAGCTTTGGATCGAAGAAGACTCCTTGGTCGTGATTCCGATGAGTTTTGATTTGTAATGCATAATTTAATTTTATGTGATGTATTATTTGTTTTTTATTAATTATATTTAATTTTATGGAGCTAATACCTTTAATGTTTTTCTATTGAACAAGCTGAGTGGTAGGAAAACAAAACACACTACGAGGGGGTTTCTTAATGCGGCTAGCAGGATAGTCCCTGGTGCACGTTCCCTTTTCCAAGGGAGTTCTTCTAGCCAGAACTGACAGGAGGCATTGCAAAGGAGTGCCGATGTAAATGTTTATGTAATTGATCTTATTTGTCATTCACTTATATATAACTGTGTCTGTTGGGGGCCTTCGGCTTCCGAAGGTTCTCAAAAACATGATTTAACAATGTTTCTGGAGTATGATATATGAACAGGTACCTTCAGACTTAGGTCATAACCACAATATGAAGAAGCACAAAGAATACGAAGGATGGCGCAGAGCCGAAGCTATGTGCAGGGGAGCTTCAGCGTGATAGCAGAAAAGGAAACCGACTTAAAGGGGAAAAGACTATTTAGACCCCGATGGATTACTATAGAGTTATTAGCAAATGTAAAGGGCATGGGTGTAATTTTACATAGGTTGCGTCCCGTGCCTATAAATAGATGAACAGTGCTCCCGTACTGTTCACGCTGACTTGGCATTTGCTTTTGCGTCACGCTTGTACTTTTGCCTTCTTTCGAGCCGAAGGTATATTTGTAATTTGTTATCATTTCTATCTTTCCATAATAATAAAATAGAAATGAGTTAATGATAATATTTAAGCATTTATATTATTTTTCATATTTTGTATGAATCCTTCTTTATTATTTGTTGTACCTACGAAGGCATGTCCCTCATAACCTTCGTCCGACACTCATTATATCCCAAGGGAAATAATGCTTCGAATAACGAAGGATTTTAATGTTTAACAATTTCTGTGTTGCCTTGTTCTTAACTCATAGCATTTAAGGACAAGTCCCCAACATTGGCGCCCACATCCGGTGAACCTTTTTCGATCACCTTCGGCAAGCATCGAACTTCGTCATGCCACCAAAGAAAGCTTCAGTAACAGGGACTGCCGCTCTGCAGCCGCTGGACCTGAACCAGGAGACCCTTTCTCTTCGAGAGGCTCGAAGCCAGAAGAGGAAGGCCACCAGTCCAACACCCCAAGAGGATGAGTTGGACCAAGAGATCAGGAATATGGAGATGCTTCATCAGCAAGTACAAAAGAAGAAGGAAAAAATGGCTCGGCTAGCTGACCTACAAAAGCAGATTGACGAAGCCACTGAAGAAGTACGTCATCTTACTCAAGATGAGCAAAACCGAAGGCCCCAACACAGAGAGCTTCACCAAGAGGGTTTCTTCAACGAGGATGATTGGTATGAGAATTTCCATCATGGAAATTTTGCTTTTGACGATGCTTCTCCTCTGTCAGCAGAACTGCGGGCTACACCTTGGCCCCCGTCTTACAAGCCACCCCAGCTCCCCATGTATGACGGACACTCAGATCCGAAGCAGTTTCTGATGAGCTACGAAGCTACCATATCTTCATATGGTGGCAACACTGCATTCATGGCGAAATCCTTCGTCATGGCGATCAAGAATGTTGCACAAACCTGGTACTCCTCTCTTCGGCCAGGAACAATCACATCATGGCAGAAGCTGAAGGACATGCTGATCACCAGTTTCCAAGGGTTTCAGACGAAGCCGGTTACTGCTCAAGCTTTGTTCCAGTGCACGCAAGATCACGAAGAATACCTCCAGGCGTATGTCCGAAGGTTCTTGCGTCTGAGAGCACAAGCGCCAACAGTGCCCAATGAAATTGTCATTGAGGCCATGATCAAGGGGCTTCGGCCAGGACCTACGACCCAATACTTCGCCAGGAAGCCCCCTCAGACCCTAGAAAAATTGCTTCAGAAGATGGATGAATACATCCGCGCTGATAATGACTTTCGGTAGAGAAGGGAGGAAGCTTACAGGTTCTCCGAAATGACCAGGGGCTTCGGAGGAAGAGTCCACCCAAGGCACGTCAGATCAATCCACTCTACTCAGAATGACGATAGAGGGGGTCAGCAACAGAGGCCGCAATATTCCTCCCAGGCTTCGGGGCAGCAACAAAGCTATCCTCGGCCTCCAGCTCCAAGGGGCAGAGGTGCCAGGGGCTTCGGTGGAAGATTTGGGGATCAGCCCAGGAAAATTTATTGCCTATTCTGCGGTGAGGACAAGGGCCATACTACAAGGATGTGCCATGTCACCATCTAGAAATAGAAGGAGATAGTAGAAGCTGCAGCTCAATAGAACCAGCCGAAGCAAGTTATGCATACTGCTTCGTATCATTCACCGTACATACCAGAGTATGTGGGTAACCATCCTGCAGTTTCTGTTGCTTCGGCAAGCCAATCTCAGGCATCTTGGCAACAACCTCCACCTCCACCACCAATGCAACCCGCATATCCCCAAGGCCAGCAGCCAGAGGGGAGCCAGCACACTCACCAGCAGCGAAACTTCAGGGAACAGTCCGAAGCTCGCATAGTCAACAGTATTGTGCCAGAATCGAAGCACATCTACTAGGAGATATCCTACCTCTAAAATAGTTTTTGCATTCGTCATCATTTTCTTTGCATTCGTCATCATTTTCTTTTTAATAAAGAACAATCATTGAAAGCCTAGTTCTTTTGTTGTTTTCAATTCCTTGTAATAGCTTCGTAATTGTCATGATATAATAAACCTTCTTCGAAGACTCACGAAGTTCCAAAAGTTGGTGAATCACGAAAGTCGTTCTCAAGAGCATGGGGGTTCACAATTATATTACAAGTTGTGCCGAAGCAACAAAAAGTCGTTCTAAGGAACGCAGCGTAAGTTGACCGAAGCAACAAAAAGTCGTTCCTAAGGGAGCGCAGAGTTAGTTTTCTGCTCAAAAGTCGTTCCAAAGGGAATGCAGAGCTTGCAGCGAAAAATAAACGCTGATTCCACCGAAATATAAGGCAAAGAAGCTCCTAAGGGAGGCTTACAGCGAAAAGTCAACGCTGATACCGCTGAAATAGAAGGCGAAGAAGCTCCTAAGGGAGGCTTACAGTGAAAAGTCAGCGCTGATACACCGAAAAATAAGCGGTGAAGCAGAAAAATAAACGACAAAAAGATTGTGTATTTTACTGTGGGAATGTGTGTGTATTTTTGGCACAAATATCATTTTGCATAACATAACATCATCACATCATTCGCATAACATGACATCATACATCTGTGGGGGACAGATATCCCCCGGGTCCACTAGAAGGATAAAAGACCTCACGAAAGGCCCAAGGGCCCCATAATTCGTAAGGTCATCCCCTCGTGGGCCTGGGAGGAATGACCAGTGGAACGGATTAGCACAAGGCCAAGTCAGTGCAATCCCAGACGGCCCAACAAATTTGAGCAGTAATCACAACAGTGACCCGACCTTCCCGCGCAGGGGCCCCGTACATCGGAACTAAGCGAGGATGAGTCGGCTGAACTATAGGAAGATAGACTCGGTTAGTTCGCTATTACTTTGGCACACATTGTTATCATATCCACATGTAATGCCCCACGGTCGAGTATATAAGGCCTAGGTGCACCCCTTCAAGACGATTGACATCATTCATTACTTAGCCATCCACCCCGCTCTCTACGTTTTCCAGCACTAGAAAACTCCCTTGTAACCCATCGCATAAAGCACCCCCGCCAGGACGTAGGGTGTTACGCATCTCAAAGCGACCCGAACCTGTACATCATTGTCTACTATTTCTCGTGCGCCCAGCACGAACCATCGAGCTACAGTCGGTAACACCGTCCTACTCCTAAAAGCACCTTGAGGGGTAACCCTAGGTGCGCGGTCGGACCCGAAACACCGATAGCTGGCGCGCCAGGTAGGGGGTGAGTCATCGATCCAAGCTAGCTCAATGGCCGTCACCTTCCAGCACAAGATCATCCTCCGCCCCGGATCCATATTCTACTTTGGTACTATCTCATCTATAGCGAATGAGGAGGGAACTCTACATCGCCTCGCGGATCCGCTAGAGAGAAAGCCTTCCTCAGAAATCTCCGAGAAAATCGGGGCGAGGCAGGAAAAAGCGCAACCTCCAGCGCTCCTAAAAAAGATTACCTCCAGCAAGCTCGGAATCGAGGGTCCTTCAGCCCGGAGAACTCCGCTGTCCACCTCTCTGACGAGAGAATGGACACGGATCACAAGGAAGCAAAGGATCATCAAGCTGATCTTTCTGTGCCTCCTCCCTTAAAGGAGAACAGAAAGAAGATCACCGTGACAGCTACTCCATTCTACCTCGACGTCCTCTTCATCAGGAGAGTGGAGTTGCCCCCCATCTCCGACGACGAGCCGACCGCACCCGGAGAGGAACCTCCTCAGCGGGAATCCCGCCGACGAAGGAACTGACGCTGAAATATCCGGTGACATCACGAGGCCGGAGAGCGGGACCCGGCGCAACCTGTATCGCGAGACGAGGTCTCGAAGATAGGAGAAACTCCGGAGGAACGTGTCTTCAGGGAACGAAGGAATTCCTGGCGACGGGATCGTCGACGGGCTCAAGAACAGGCCGAGCAGGAGACAAGGCAACGTCGGGAAAAATCCACTCTTCGGGCGCAACCTGAACCCCGACTTCGCCCGAGCCATGAACATGCCGAGTGAAGTCGGAGGGGTGCTGGCTCGGATAGCTGATGGCCTCCCTCGGACTCCCGACGCCGAGGGCTATCGGTGGCTGTTCACTCAAGCAGCCAATCACCTTCTACCCCTCGCTCACCCACCGAACGATCTACGACACGCCATCAACAGTCGCCGGGACGCACGGAGCTCCATCAATGCTTCGCGTGAACGACGACACGAGAACGAGATCCGTCGCCGGGAAGAGTACGACCGGGACCATGGCATCCCAGCACAGAGTCAGGCTACCAGGACCGAGTCGGCCACGGCTTCAACTGGTGGCACCACCCGGGGACGGTCGAGGCACCACGACGACCACTCCCCTCCCCGGGACAGACAACATCATTGACGACAAGAGGACACATGTGGAGTATCGGCACTCACTCCGCGCCTCAGGGCCATTCAATGGCCCCCTAACTTCAAGGTATCCAACGTCGACAAATATGAACCTAAGCAGGATCCGGGAGGCTAGCTGGCCGTCTACACCACCGCTACTCGAGCTGCTGGGGCAACCGAGGACGTAATGACCGCGTACTTACCTATCGTCCTCGGGCAAGACGCGCTGCAATGGCTGCGACACCTGTGACAGAACCTCCCAAGTAATTAGGCCCACTTACAGTTGTCCTTGTCCAACGGACCTCAGACAACCCTGTAGGTGCCCCTGAATCACTTGACAAGTTCGGTATCTGCTTTTCTTACCTTTCCCAAGAGCGCTTCACCCGTCACACAGACATTACAAGCATCGGAGTTACGAGAATGCGGAAGCAATTACATAAACTTACCTTTATTTTAAAGTAAGATAAAGTTGAATATGTACAGACCAGAAGATATCCTAGGAGTGCAGAGTAATATTATTACACATACCAAGGGAGGCAAAGACTCCTCCCGATAAGTTCTTACATAAAAGTTCTAATGGAGGATCCTTTCCTCCCGCACTTCATTCCTGGCGTTCTTCCTTTGGTACCACCTTAGAATAGAAGCAACAAAAATTTGTCGCTTCCTCACCTAAAAACAACAGGGAATAAAACCATGAGTATGGAATTACTCAGCAAGTCTTACCCGACTAAAGAAAAGACTCTCAAGGGTATGCTGGTTAAGGGAGTCAAGGGAAGGCTTCTCAATAATCAAAGACTCTGTTTTGCAGAAATGCTTACTATAAGTGGATCCTTAAAAATCCAGTTTTATTTGTCAAGTTAAGTAAAATTACCTGCAACTAGAGTTCTTTCTACCCTAGTTCAATCACTTGACCTGCACTAGCCAATTTCTTAACAAACCTTTCATCTTTACTGGAGTTCTACGTATAGGGCAGTGACCAAGTCTTCATGACCGCGAAGGTACGGCGATCCGAATTGATTATACTCAGCTGAGGATCTCCAATCACACGACATATGTAGCACTTAACCCTTGCATATGTCAACCCGCCACCGGGGTTCTTAAGACCAGATCAGGTTCACGCGAACCGAGAGCACAGATACACCACCGTCCAGCCTCTTGCCACGGAGGGTACACGATACTCTCGCCACCGCTCCACGCCCATTCTGTGTTATCTTATTCTGGCCTTAGTATGCCCGAGGCAAGGCTTACCCATGATGAGGCATGTGACCAGTTAAAGGGTCCTCGGTCATCAAGCCTACATCGACACAGTCCTTAATCGACTCAGACGGAGACACTACACCGAGACTCCTTTTTCGTGCAAGTCACCCGCCCGGTCTCAGCTTAATCATTTCAAACCCAAAGTTTTGTACCTGGCAGAGGTACATCTTTTCTGATGTTGAACCCATCACAGCCATGATGGATCCACCATCAAGTTTTATTTTCGAAAACATCCCACCCACTTTTGCCACATCATCTTTTGTAAAAACAAAACATTTTGTTTTTCTAAAGCAAGGCTAAGCATCAAAAATCTTTTGTAAAACGGGTGATCAAGGAAGGTAATCAATTTCAAGGAAGGTAATGCAGGAATTGTTTTATCAATCAACTCCTATCACCTAATGCATCAAGCAAGTGAGAAAGATTTTAAAAACATCAAGGAGGGTGGCAAATGCACTGGGGCTTGCCTTCGTTGATAGGTGAGTCAGGCTCGGATCCGCAGATATCGAAGTAGAAACAATTTCCTGCCTGAGATTCCGAAGGTGGTGGTGTCTTCTCTTCGGTTACTTCGACTTCTTCTTCGTTTTCTAAATATAACCATATAGGTATATATAAGAATGAATGCCATGTAATGCTCATCAGAGTGCAAAGATAATAAGAATTTATTATCTAAAGTATTGAATACAACTTTCCTTCACGGAACTCCGAGAACTTAGGGTTTCCGGAGTCAGTAAAGGAATTCAAAGGGCAGGGGGTGGGGGTTTTGGGTTTTAAGTATCAAACAAAGTCCAAATCAAACCAAACTCTACCCAAGGCTTCTAAATAATGGGTAGAGCTCATATAAAAAGTTTGGGCATTTTTGTATTTACCTTTTATTTTCTAAAAATCCAGAACTAATGTTTTAAGCTACTTTAAATACCCCATAATTTCCTAATTGCCCTAAAAATCATACAACTATTTTTGTTAAATACTATGGAAAATAATGAATCTAGGAAAATTAGTTTGACATTTTTAGGATTTTTCTATAATTTTCTAGGATTTGTTTATCTCTGGCAGAAAAAGAAAAAGAAAGATTTGCAACAGTACTGGGCCAATTCTGACCCAGACGGCCCAACAACACAGGGAATAGGGGATGCGCCCCCGCACGCGCTGGCTGTTTTGCGAAAAGGGCCTTGGGGTTTTGACTAACTAAAACTGGGTTCGGTTACTATTCTTATGAGTCACTGACGATTTGCAGAAACATCCTCACATTTCTATTTCTTCTCCAAGGAGCTCCCCGACGGCGGCGCGCTCGCAGATGACCTCTGACGCGGTTTGTGCAGGCCATGGCCGGCGATAGTTGTTATGGCCAACTACCGGGGAGGCATCACTGACCTAAGGCGGCCTAGGAACGTGTGCTAATTTAGCTTGAACACTTGAAGAATGGTCTGCTCACGTGCATGGCAGACACCGTGTCTACGAGCTTGTGTTCCCACACAACCATAGAGGAATCGAGCAAACGGGCACCACCGTAAGATTCGCAAGCATGCAAAGGCATGAAAACAACACGTGGATTTGACAACGACTTACCAGAACAAGCTGGCCACGGGCGGGCTGTTCTCCACGGTGCGGCGGACCGATTTGGGGAAAATGGTGCCGCAGCGTTCACGAGTGGAATTGAGGGCGGGGCTTGGGGCTATACGGCCATAAGGGATTCTAGTTTTACTGCGCACAACCAATTTGGGAGGAGGGGGCAGAGGCAGCGCGAATTTTCGCTTCGGTTCAACTTATGGTGTGTGTGATGCTCATACCTCGCCGCGGATCATGGGCTATTTATAGCCACGCCGGTCCGGCGATTACTAGACATGCACCTCGTGAGTCACCACGATGAGGACCAGTGCTTAAGCACGTGGCGCGCAACAGCGGCAGCTCGACGGCGGCGAGGTTATCCGTTCGACCGATGAGCTGGGGAGGAAGTACGGCGGGCTTAGCCGCCACGAAGCTCAACTCAATCCGGGCGCCAGATATTTACCTGCCCGAGCTTATCTGCTGCCCACGGTGCACGAATCGTGGCGATCCGTCAACAATCCCGGCGAAAAATCACAGGCGACGAGCAGGGGGTGAATCGGGATCTTCTTCAGTTTGGGGCTTACTGTACCATGGCGAGGGTCATTAGACAACCTGACAAAGCATTTTTAGGTCCAAATTTCTCTAAACTTTCTCTTGTAACTTACTCAACTCTCTGTAGCAATATTGTAGTGCTATAAACCAGCTACAACTCGACTATAGGGATTAAACTCAGTTGAGCACTGGATCAAGGTCGAATCCAAGTCCAAAGTTAGCTCTGTTACACTGCAATTCTGAATTTCAGAGTTCCATCAGCCTGACAGTCCAACTTTGGGCTTAATTATCTCAAATATCTTCTTAACAACTATGCCTACACACTTAAGCAAAGTTGTTCTCCTTTGTTTGGTCTGCAAGTTTGATGTGGTGACCTAGGGCAAATTCTCATTAATTTGAAAGTTACAAGGGCTCAAAGTTGTGCTCACAACACTGATTTCAGACTTAGGCTATATAGAGGTCAAGTGGTACCTTTTGCAAATAAACCCAAAACTTAGGGTTTCACTTGCAAATCCCTAATTTTGTGAACCATATGATTTAATATGCTTTAACATAGTAGTTTTCACACTTTAGTCCAAATGTGCACTATTTTTGCACATAGACCCCTAGGGTTTGGATTTAGGGTTTTCTAGGGTTCTAATTAGGGTTTTTGGTATCCCAGGGGTACAAATGTGATTCAAATTCATTCTTGGGAGCATTTTATGACTATTCCACTAAAGTTTTTGGGTTTTCTCAATTTGGGTTATGTTTTACCCTCCTAGTCCCTATTTAGGGTTAGGTCCCCTATTCCAGGGTTCTATTAGCAAAATGCCATAACAATACAACTTGCTTGAAATTTTTGCCTAGTGAATGCACTCTAAGTGTATCAAACATATGCAATGCCAATTCTTATGATGTTATGCTCAAGTTTTAGTTACAGTAACACCAGGGGTGTTACAACACCTACCCCGACACTTCATCGACGACTGGAGCGACTTCAGTCGGCGCTTCACCTCCAACTTTCAGTCTCTCTCGGACAAACCGGCGCAACCAT
Source organism: Zea mays (assembly GCF_902167145.1). Taxonomy (NCBI): domain Eukaryota; kingdom Viridiplantae; phylum Streptophyta; class Magnoliopsida; order Poales; family Poaceae; genus Zea; species Zea mays. Next base: position 102,259,352 of record NC_050097.1, read on the forward strand.
GGGACCTCAAATCCATCAAGCGCCGAGGGGACAGAACTCTTCGGTCATACCTCAAAAGGTTCCAGACCATGAGAAATCGTATCCCCGAGGTCGCGGAGGCGACAGTGATCGAGGACTTCTATAGGGGATCCAATGACTCGGCCTTCGTCCAAACCATATTACAGAAGGCGCCAACTACCTCCGAGCAACTGTTCCGGGAAGCCGACCTCTACATCACCGCCGACGAGCGAGCTCAGGACCTCATCGGAGGAGCGAAGCCAGCACCAGTGGCACGCGACACGAACCAGCGGCCCGACAAGCGTTGGGAGAAGAGGCCTCGCGAAGAAGTCCACGCCGCCGGACCACCTGCCTCTCGCGTCCGAGGAGGACCTCGTGGAGGCGAACGCACGCTGGACGACATCCTCGACGCCCAGTGCCCATACCACAAGGACATGCGCCACACCCTTCGGAACTGCAGAGACTTCAAGCACTCCGTCGGGCACGGCCGACCCTTCCAACCTCTACCTCCTCCCCCGCCGCGAGGAGGACCAGGAGAACCGCGACAACCCCAGCAGCAGGAGGAGGGAGGAGGTGGAGCCTTCCCGCGCGTCGACAGAGAAGTCAATGTCATCTTCGGCGGACACGGATCGCAGGAGAACAAGAGACAACAAAAGCTCAACGATCGTCAGATACTGGTGGCGGCTACCGGTCCACCCGCCCCATACTGATGGTCGGAGCACCCGATCACCTTCACCCGGGCAGACCAGTGGCTCAACTTCGACCACCAAGGAAAATACCCGCTCCTCGTCGATCCGGTGATCCGAGAGAGCAGGGTAAAGAAGGTATTAGTGGACGGGGGGAGCAGCATCAACGTCACCTTCCCCCGGACACTCCAAGGCTTGGGAGTTCACCTCAAAGAGCTCCACGAGTCAGACACTCCTTTATTCGGCATCATGTCGACTGAAGGAGAATACTCGTTGGGCCACATCTACATGCCGGTCACCTTCGGAACTCCAGAGAACTACAGAACCGAGTTCCTAAGGCTCGAAGTGGCGAACTTCGACTGCGGGTACAACGCCATCATTGGGAGGCCTGGATTGGCAAAATTCATGGCCATTCCGCATTATACATACATGATATTGAAGATGCCAGGACCACAAGGGATCATAACTATGCGCGCTGACTTCCAAGGCGCCGCAGAATGTTTCCGAGTGGCCATTCAGGCGGCCCTTACCACCAAACTATCGGCGACTTCTTCTGCGCAGGCAAACTCAAAGCCTGAGGAAGACCTCGCGGTACCCGCGAACGAGGCTCAAGCCGCGACCTCTATGCGGCCGACTGATGAAACCAAAAGGATCAACCTTGGGTTCGCTGATGAACGCAAAACCGCCATCATCAGCTCTAGCCTGGATGACAAATAGGAAGGTGCGCTCATCCAGTTCCTGCAAGATAACTGAGACGTATTCGCATGGCAACCTGCGGATATGCCGGGAGTCCCGAGAGAACTGGCCGAGCACAAATTGAAGGTCTACCCCCAGGCGAGGCCGATTCGGCAAAAATTACGTCATTTCACGCCCGACAAGAGAGAAGCCATCCGCGCTGAGCTAGCTCACTTGGTCGCGGTTGGATTTATTAGAGAGGTGTAACATCCCAAGTGGTTAGCCAACCCTGTTCTTGTACTCAAAAAGAATAAAGTGGATTGGCGCATGTGCGTCGACTATACGGATCTCAACAAACACTGTCCAAAGGATCCCTTCGGGCTTCCTAGGATAGATTAGGTGGTAGATTCCACCGCTAGATGTTCTATGTTGTCCTTCTTGCATTGCTACTCTGGGTATCATCAGATTAGCCTGGCAAAAGAAGACGAGGAAAAAACAACATTCATCACTCCATTCGGAGCTTTCTGCTATACCTCCATGTCGTTCAGCCTCAAAAACGCTGGAGCGACTTATCAGAGAGCTATTCAAACATGCTTAGCCGATCACTGGGGCAAGCGTGTGGAAGCTTATGTGGATGATGTGGTGATCAAAACAAAAAATTCAGAAAATTTCATTGAAGATTTACAGCTGGTTTTCAACAGTCTACGATGATATCGATGGAAGCTTAATCCCGAAAAATGTGTTTTCGGAGTACCAGTAGGAAAGTTACTCGGGTTTATTGTCAGCCACCGGGGGATTGAAGCTAATCTAGAAAAGATCGAGGCTATCATGAAGATGGAAGCACCACGATCACAGAAGAAAGTTCAAAGACTTACCGGATGTATGGCAGCTCTGAGCAGATTTATATCCAGGCTGGGAGAAAAAGGCTTACCATTTTATAAGTTACTCAAGAAGGTGGACAAATTTCAGTGGACTTCAGAAGCACAGGAAGCCCTAGATGCATTGAAAAAGTTCTTGACGACACCACCAGTGCTGAAACCACCGCGTCGAGCCACGTCGACTCAACCAGCTGAAGATCTGCTGTTATATATCTCTTGCACGACTCACGTGGTGAGCACCGCGTTGGTAGTCGAGCGAGCAGAAGAAGGACATGCATACCCGGTATAGCATCCTGTTTATTTCACCAGTGAAGTTCTGGGTCCCTCGAAGAAGAAATACCCTCAAGTTCAGAAGCTATTATATGCAGTACTTCTAACTGCACGCAAGCTCCGTCACTACTTCGACGACCACAAAGTCATAGTAGTCACTGGATTTCCAATAGGAGATATTCTTCACAACAAAGAAGCCATCGGGAGAATAGCCAAGTGGGCCTGCGAGCTAGGATCTCATGACATTGAATTTCGACCTCGCATTGCCATCAAAACTCAAGCACTGGTTGATTTCGTATCAGAGTGGACTGAACAACAAGTACCGGATAACCTAGAAACCGCAGAAGTATGGCGAATGTATGTCGATGGCTCGTTAAAGCTGCAGGGAGCAGGCGCAGGGATCCTCTTTACTGCACCTGGAGGCGAACACCTCAGATATGCCTTTCGGTTGTTATTTCCAGCCTCTAACAATGCAGCAGAATATGAAGCTCTGATTCATGGACTAAACATTGCTATATCACTGGGCATCAAGAGACTGATGGTATATGGAGATTCTCTGGTGGTCATAAGTCAGATAAACAAAGAATGGGATTATTTGAGCGATTCCATGGGAAAATAATGCACTGCTGTCTGGAAACTAGAAGACAAATTGGAAGGTCTGGAATTTCACCATGTAGAGAGAGATCGAAACACGACAGCCGATGTATTGTCCAAGCTAGGATCCAGTCGAACTCAGGTCCCGCTTGGAGTTTTCGTTCAAGAAATATTACATCCAAGCATTTCACTCGATCGAGCAGAGGAATGTAATACTCTGAGCCAACTAGAGTCAGATTCTGATGACTAGAGGGGGCCGATCATCAAATATATAAAGAATGAGGAGGAGCCAAATGACAAGAATGCAGCCGAGCGCATCGCAAGACAGTCAGCTCACTATACACTCATTGGGGAAACACTATACAGAAGGGGCGCATCAGGAGTCCTCATTAAATGCATTCTCTCAGTTACTGGAAAGCAACTTCTGGATGAGGTCCATGCTGGGCAATGTGGAGTACACGCAGCATCCAGGACCCTGGTTGGGAAGGTCTTCAGGTCGGGTTTTTACTGGCCAACAACAAAGAGTGATGCGGCCGAGTTAGTCCAGAGGTGCGAAGCCTGCCAGTACCTGTCAAAACAACAGCATCTACCAGCACAGCAGCTGCAGACTATACCCGTAACCTGACCGTTTGCATGCTGGGGATTGGATATGATTGGACCTTTCAAGAAAGCTCAAGGAGGATACACTCATGTACTGGTGGCTATCGATAAATTCACTAAATGGATAGAGTTCAAACCCATCGCTTCTCTAACTTCAGCTAAGGCAGTGGAATTCATACAAGACATAATATTCAGGTTCGGGATACCGAATAGCATCATAACTAACCTGGGATCCAACTTCACCAGTTCAGAGTTCTTCGATTTCTGCGAGCAAAAGAACATTCAGATCAAATATGCCTCGGTGGCGCACCCAAGAGCCAACGGGATGATATTAGAAGCACTTAGAAAGAAAGTCTTCGACAAGAATGAGAAGTTCGCAGGAAAGTGGATCAGAGAGCTGCCGTATGTGGTTTGGAGCCTGAGAACTCAACCTAGCCGAGCTTTGCATGGAAATACTCCCTTCTTTATGGTTTATGGTTCGGAGGCAGTGCTACCTGCTGATCTCAAGTTCGGGGCACCGAGGTTAATCTTTGAAAACATAGCAGAAGCTGAAGCTACTAGGCTGGAGGATGTTGATGTACTCGAAGAAGAGCGACTGAATACGGTAATTCAATCAGCGCGGTATCAGCAAACTCTGAGGCGCTATCATGATAAGGCCATACGACATCGATCCTTCGTAGTGGGAGATCTCTTCCTCCGCTGAATTCTAACGGGGGAGGGACGACATAAATTGTCACCTCTATGGGAAGGACCATTCATAGTAGCAGAAGTCACTCGGCCGGGTTCATATCGTCTCACTCAGATGGACGACACAAAAATTGGGAACTCATGGAACATAGAACACCTCAGGAAGTTTTACCCCTAGCTACATCCCAGAAGCTCTTGGAACGATGATGTATTCTGTAAATCGAGAAAAATATCATCAATAAAAAGGTTTCAAAGGCACTCAGATTGTTCGCTGTCAATTGGCATACTTACCTAACTCCGGGTGACCACTATGCCCTACTAACGGAGCAATCGACTTAAGTTGGCAATGACTTAAGGCGGTGCGACATGCTCACGCTTACTTAACCCGGGGTGACCACTATGCCCTAGTAACGGAGCAATCGGCTTAAGTCAGCAATGACTTAAGGCGGTGCGACATGCTCACGCTTACTTAACTCGGGGTGACCACTATGCCCTACTAACGGAGCAATCGACTTAAGTCGGCAATGACTTAAGGCGGTGCGACATGCTCACGCTTACTTAACTCAGGGTGACCACTATGCCCTACTAACGGAGCAATCGGCTTAAGTCGGCAATGACTTAAGGCGGTGCGACATGCTCACGCTTACTTAACTCGGGGTGACCACTATGCCCTACTAACGGAGCAATCGGCTTAAGTCAGCAATGACTTAAGGCGGTGTGACATGCTCACGTCTACTTAACTCGGGGTGACCACTATGCCCTACTAACGGAGCAATCGGCTTAAGTCGGCAATGACTTAAGGCGGTGCGATAAGCTCACGCTTACTAAACTCGGGGTGACCACTATGCCCTACTAGCGGAGCGGTCGGTTTAAGTTGGCACTGATTTAAATTGGCACGGCACGCTTGGCACGTTTGCAATCACCCATCTTAGGGCAACTTCTATGCCCCATAATGAAATTTCAAAACCATCACACTACATTTACTTCTACAATTGTAGACACTGTTGAATTCTAAACAATGGGAAAACAATAGTAGCATTCAGTACTAAAAGGTGTTCTCTAACAAAACATCCGAGCACACTAACCACGTGTTCAAAGCATACAGTGTTTTCTATTTGGCAATGTTCTTCTCAGGAGCAACCGACGAAGAGGGGCGACTTGAGGAATCAGGAGCGGCGTTCACATCTGCCATTATGTCGTCAGGAACAACCACACCGGGTCTCCTCATCAGGATCCGCCCCGCGCGAATAGCTTTATCCATAGCTTTATCGCGCTGGGCCCTCAGAGTAGCAGAAGTCTCTTTAGCAGCCTTGATAGCCAACCGAGCGGTTTCTATCTCCTGGGCGACAGATTTCTTGGAACCACGCAGATCCTTGATGACAACATCTTTGGTCGACACCAACTGCCTGAGGCGAATCACATCATCCAAGGACTCTTGCAGCTTATAACGATGATTATCTAACTCCTCCCTGGTGAAGCGATGACTCCTCTCCAAGATGGTCAACGAATTGTTGGCGTCGCGGTATAGCTTGTCAAGGTTGTCACGAGAAGTGGTGAGGGCACGCTTTTCTTCCTGTAGACAAGAATCAGTTTCTCCAAATGTCAAGCAAGAAATAAGAACACAACAAACAAGGCCAAGATTCACAGGTCACCTTTTCAGAATCGAGCTGAGCATGGAGAGTGGAGTTCAGTGTGTTAGCATCATTCAGAGAAGCAGAAACCCGGGCCAGTTCAGTCTGACCTTGAGAATATTTTTCTTCAAGATCAGAGCACCGCCGGGCCAGTTCAGTCTGACCTTGAGAATATTTTTCTTCAAGATTAGAGTACCGCCGAGCCATATCTGTCAAGAAATAGTCAAGCAAAGGTGTTCAGATAAAAAGCAGATTAATCAGGTAGCCAAAAAAGGAAGCAAAAGAGCACTGACCGGCATTTGCCACCTCCAAATCAGATACACGTCGCTGAAGCAGCACTGGATTCCAATACGCCAGAGACAAAGCTCCTTCTCGGACAGAGGCACCCTGCAACTTCAGCCGACTAGACATCTCATCAACCAACGCCTGGCATTAAAAACAGACAAGCATAAGAACAATTATCTGCCTGGGGTAAAATCAGACCAGAAGAAACCAAAATACCTGGAGGTTGGAGAAGAATGAGGGAACCCCCAAGTCGTGAGAAGTCAATTGATGGCAACTCACAATGAATCAGCAGGAACCAATTCAGTGTCATCAGCAGAAGCCAGAACTCTGTCATCGGGTGCGCTGGCCTCTAAAGCGACTCCTTGACCCAAGGCTTGGGCTATCGCCATGCAACCAGAGTGTGGAGGAGAAGACCCTACGTGAACATCCATGGAAGTGTGGGAGGGAGAACCCACTCGGACACCCTCGGGGGCTAGGTCACAGCTCGCGCTACCCATCCGAGCTGGATCATCTCCGGCAACACCCTCGGGGGCTGGGTAAGCGCTAGCGCCATCCTTGAGGGCCGAGTTCTCTACAACAGCCACCTCTAAGGCTGAAGGACCCTCAGTCACTTCCGTGGGAGCAGTGCAATCCAGACCAGCCTCCTGACCCTCAAGACCGCGCTCTAAGGTCGATGAGGCACGGGACGCTGCCCGGGATGACCCCAACCCGGCATCGGGAACATCAGCACAAACATCCATCGCGCCACCATCTGCCGGCTTAGACAACAGATCTTCTGGAACCATATCTTCAAGAGTTTGATCAAAGTTCGCCAGAGATAATTCTTGCAGACCAATGAGGGCAGACAAAGCAGGAGAAGGAACACCACTACTTTCCCCACTAGCTATGTAACGCCGGCTGTTCTTCCGAATCAGAGGGATTTCATCCTCTTCTTCATCATCTTCATCAACAACATGGATAGTACACCCATTGGGGTCAACTTCAGCGGATCACACCCATTAGGGTCAGCAGCAGTCGGGTCACACCCATTAGGGTCAGCTTCAGCAAATTCAGGCACTGGCACTTCCTCAGCAATAGGAACAGAAGGACCGGCATCCTGATCCAAGCTAGACACTCGACGAAGACGTCTCTTCTTCTTCTTCTGCCCCTCAGTAGGAGAAGTGGGTTGATCGGCTCGGTGAGAATGCTTTGGGCGAACACTGTCAGACCTCTGAGCACCCAAAGTTTTGCCGGCTTCAGGGATGGGCGCAACCACCAGTGTTTCAGCAGGAGCGGCGTCAGAAGAATCCTCAGCTAACATATCCAGCATGGCACTTATCTCCGCGTCACTTGGATTCAAAGGCACCTAAAAAAGAACCTGCCTCTCGTCGTCAGGAATTTCTCCGAGTGAGGCAACCAAAGCACTAACTTCTTCGAGAGAGGGTCGCACTCTGAGGCCCAAACCACTATCACGAGCAGGAGGATTTGACATGAAACTGGTAAAGGCCTGGGAAGGAGGCAGATTCCAGGCCGAGTATGCAACAGGAGCACCGATGTTAGACACCTTGCCTCTAAGCATCATCTCGAGCCGGCTCACCAAGTCCACAACAGGAATTCTTCTGTTGGTTACCCGGGTTGAATCAGCCTGGCCTCGATACAGATAGGTCGGATACGCTCTGTCTTTCAGTGGCTAAATGTTCTTGAAAACAAAGCCAGCGACCACAGCTTCTGCAGTCAGACCCCTTTCTTTTAGCAATCGAACTTCAGCTAGCAGAGCCCCTGCCTCAGCCACCTCCTGTTCTGTGGGGGATTTGGTCCAGCTCGGAGTGTGGACATCCGGCAGTCTCCCTGACCGTGGGGGGAGGGAATTCCCATGATTCTCCATGATGAACCATTCCAGGCGCCATCCCTTGATGCTATCCTTGAGTGGGATGTCGAGGTAGTCAGTCTTCCTCCCACGGCGCATCTCCAAGCTCGCGCCCCCCACCAGCTGGTGCTGCCCTCCGGCCATCCCAGGCCGATAGTGGTACAAATACTTCCAAAGGCCAAAGTGGGGCAAAACACCAAGAAAGGCTTCGCATAAATGAACAAAAACAGAAACATGAAGAATGGAATTGGGGTTTAGATGGGTCAGATTCAAGCGATAGAAATCAAGAAGACCGCGGAAGAAAGGAGAAATGGGAAGAGCAAGTCAGCGGATAAGAAAAGGAGCGTAAATGACGGATTCGTGGGTGTCTTCTGTCGGAACAGTGACCCCACGACAGATCCGCCACAAACAGAGCTCCTTCGGAGGAAGAACTTCGATAGAAACGAGATGAAGAAGGTCAGATTCAGAGACAACAGACATATGGTTACCTGCGAAAGGCAACTGACTATTGGGATCGATGGGGGGAATGATTGCGATAGACGAACTCGAAGCTTTCCGCTTAGGCGCCATCTCAACCTCGCTAGCGAACGGAGCGGAAGCAATATTGCAGGAGAGCAGAGAAAGCCTGGATGCAGAAAAGCAGAAACTAGGGCAAGGAATGTGGAGGCGTGCGACAATGCAGTACATATGGGGTTTTCCCGGGCGAGACGCCATTTCTAAAAAGTGCCCAGTCATTACCCGGCGGTTATTTCTAAAACGCAGGCGTGCCATGTCATCACCCAGCGGTTATTTCTAAAACGCTGGCATGCCATGTCATCACCCAGCCGTTATTTCTAAAACGCTGGCGTGCCATGTCATAACTCAGCCGATATTTCCAAAACGGCCGACGCAACCCAAGTTAACTCAGCTGTTATTTCTAAAAACGCTGACGTTACCTGACTCCACTCGGCCACTATTTCCAAAGCGGCCGACGTGGTTCGTTATCACTCGACTGTTACTTCTAAAACACCGACGTTGCCAGCAGTCACTCGGCTGTTATTCCTAAAACAGTGACGTGGCTCTAGAAGATTCGGCTGTTACCTCTAAAACACCGACATCGCCAGTAACCGCTTAGTCGTTATTTCTAAAAACACCGACTGGCCCGCTATCGCTCGGCTATCACTCCTAAAAGCCCTAACATCGCTGATAATCACTCGGCTACCACTACTAAAGCGCTAGCATCGTGAAGAAGGCAGTCTGAAGCACGACTCAATGATTCTAAGTCGCTACTCAAGCATTATGTTCAGAAATAGCCTCTGCAGTAGGCATTAACACGATTGACGATCACCAAGAAGGCAAAATGATACACACAAGATGGAGCGAAATCATTCTTCATTACACGGGAAGCACTACCGAACTTACAAATCAACTCATTATGAGCTGATGCTTTCCCTACTACTACATTACATTTCACTAACTATACTACTAGCTACTACTACATTATTTCGCTAATACTATTTCTACTACTAATCTACACTAACATCTAAAACCAGTGGCGTCTAGCCACTGGCCTTGTTGCTGCCCTTGCTGCTGCCCTTGCTGCCGCCGCTGCCGTCGCAGCTGCCACCCTTGCCGCTACCGTCACCGCCATTGCCGCTGTCGCCGCCGCCGTCACCGCCGTCGCCGCCGCCTCCCTCCTCGGATGAGTCGGAGGAATTCTCCTCGTCCGAGGAGTACTCCGACTCATCTGAGCCCTCGAGCCCAGCGCGCTCGACGACTCGGATGTAAGTCTATACCTCCGCGGTGATCCCCTGGGAGTCGTCTGAATCATCAGACGACGCTGGGGGAGAGGCAGGAGCCGGAGAGCCCTCGGACTCGGAGAACTCCTCCTCCGAGTACTCCGAGTCGCCGAAGTCCTCCGAGGGAGGAGTCGGCTCGCGCTTGCGCTTGTCGCCCGAGTGATGCGAAGAGCCACCACCTTTCTTGCTCTTGCCCATGACGGAGTGGAAGGATGGAGAGGAGATGAAATAGCAAGCAGTAGCAAGAAATGTGAAAACGCCGGAGAAGCAAGAGCACTATTTATAGAAGAAGAAGGCAACCGCTCACCTCCTACCACGGCCACTGAACAGTCACAAAAATTCAATATGCAATTCAAACCGTCTGAAGACACATCAGGCGGTTGACGCTGTTTCACGTAACACGACACCCATTGGGACTCCAGTCAACTGCGCGGGCGATATGATTACACCCGCGGTCACATCAAGTTACTAGTCAGAAGCAGTCTGCTAAACGCTCAGCGTACCAAGCCGTCCCTTGCCTACACCCATTGGGGGGACGCCCAGAAATTATCAGTATATTTTCCAAAACTGTCACATACATACAGTACATGCAATGAATACACCAAGACAAAAGAGAGATATCAGCAAGGATCAAAGGAAAGCCAAATATAGCCGATAAGGTACAAGTCTAATCAACAGAAGCATCAAAGCATGAAGTGACATGAAGACTAGTCAAGGGCCATCTATCGAACGTCCAATCAGTCACAGATCAAATAAATTGCAAGACCTAGCAAGATATGGGCAGATCGTGTACTCAGCTTCAAAGACAAAAATGTGTGCTGACCTCTAAAGCACAAGGCAAAATTAAGACAAGGCTGACCTCTGAAAAAGCACAAGTGGAAGATGAAAGTGGTTTCTGATAATACTTGAAGTAAAGACCTTCGAGTGGATTGTTTGCAAAAATCCACTCGAAGCTCGGGGGCTACACCCATTGGGTGCACCTTCGGTGCACCCAATGAAATTCAAAGTCCAACAGTGCAAAATGCTGACCTCCAAAGCATGAACGTGAGAACAGAACGCCAAATTTCAAGGAATAATAGCAGAAGAAGACAGTAAAAAGAAAATGTGTTAACCGGATCACTCAGAACTCAGAAGCAGTGGCCCGGCAGACTTATTTCCAAAGCATTCCCCATTAAAATCAAATACTGCAAGCTGGTCCTAGGATCTTTGGGTCGTTTATTCCAAAATTAGCCCAAAGATCGGGGGCTTGTGGGGGACACATATCCCCCGGGTCCACTAGGAGGATAAAAGACCTCACGAAAGGCCCAAGGGCCCCATAATTCGTAAGGTCATCCCCTCGTGGGCCTGGGAGGAACGACCAGTGGAATGGATTAGCACAAGGCCGGGTCGGCGCAATCCCAGACGGCCCAACAAATTCGAGCAATAATCGCAACAGTGACCCGACCTTCCCGCGTAGGGGCCCCGTACATCGGAACTGAGCGAGGATGAGTCGGCTGAACTATAGGAAGATAGACTCAGTTAGTTCGCTATTACTTTGGCACACGTTGTTATCATATCCACATGTAATGCCCCACGGTCGAGTATATAAGGCCTAGGGGGCACCCCTTCAAGACGATTGACATCATTCATTACTTAGCCATCCACCCCGCTCTCTACGTTTTCCAGCACTAGAAAACTCCCTTGTAACCCATCGCATAAAGCACTCCAGCCAGGACGTAGGGTGTTACGCATCTCAAAGCGGCCCGAACCTGTACATCATTGTCTACTATTTCTCGTGCGCCCAGCACGAACCATCGAGCTACAGTCGGTAACACCGTCCTACTCCTAAAAGCACCTTGAGGGGTAACCCTAGGTGCGCGGTCGGACCCGAAACACCGACAACATCATACTGCATCAATGGCACAAGAAGGGGATACAACATTGATCTTCGGAAATTGTTTCGAAGAAGTTGTGCCAAGGCACAAAATAAGTACAGCTTCGTCGTCTCTAATATCAAGGAGGATCTATTGCTTACGAAGCATAATATTTTCACGGAATATGTGTATTCTTCACGAAGCATGAAAAGAAGGGAAGGTGTTTTTTTGCCGAAGGCTCAAAAACGGTATGTACGTAAAGTTTCATGCATCGTAAAGAACTGGATTACAAACACCTCATATATTACATTCAAAACTGCAAAATATTATACACTTTGTTCAGCAAATATTACATCAATATTCCGAATGTTTCTACAACAATAGCTATTCTTCTTTTAAAACTGCTTCTGCAGCTTCGTTTAGTAGTTGAGTCACAGCTTCGTCCATAATAGCTTCAGCCATCTTTGTAATTTCATCTTCCTTTTTTGCTTCGGGGTCGGCCAATGACTGGATAGGCTCCGGGGAGGAGATAGTTCAGCTGCGATACAAAACATAAATAAGTTCGAAGTCACAGAAATAAAACATAAAGTCAAAAGCAATTAGGTAATACCTATCCACCTTTCAAGTTCTGCAGTTCTTTCAGCTGCCTTTGCTGCTTCTCTAGCATCGTGAGTATCTTTTTCACTTTTCTTTATAATTTCGTGAGCCATCCCTCGGCCACCATTTTACTAGATGTCGGTGAAAAACTTTCCGCCAACTAAGCTTGCCTCGGCCGAGGGGTCTTTTGTATCTAATAGAGAACGCAGCTTCGACTTGGGCCAGAATCTTCACATGTTCGCATCCTGTCTTCTCCAAAATAGCCGCAATTCCCCTAGCACCTGAGAAGGCGCAGACATCTCCACGGCCACTCAAAACTTCCTCAAAGGCTTCGGCTTTGCCGTTGATCCAGTCGATTGGACCTTCGGGATCGCCTAGTACGAAGTTGTCTTCATTCGAATATGCGCCAATATTGGCGAAGCTGGTTTTTATCCTTTGTACACATGCTACAGATTTTTCATAGCATCTTTCTTTTGAAGAACGAAGCTCCACAACTGTTTTTTCCAGTAATTTTTCCAGTAGTCACTGGCGTCTCGGTCAGCTTTGGCAATTGCACATTTTATTTTTTCTTCTGCCAGTTGTTTCCGAAGATCTTCAATTTCGCATTTCTGGGCCTCAGCTTGGGCTTTTGAAGTAGCCTCGTCTTCTTTTATCTTGTTCACCAATGAGTTTAATATTTTATCTTTTTCAAGACCTTCATTCCTTAGCTCAATCACTTCGGAATGAAGGTTATTCAAGGCCATAGTACATCCCTCGTCTTCAGCGCTTTTTTGCGCCCTAAGGGCGTTGCTAAGAATAAGGCCCTGCAAAAGGAGTGCAGTATTAAGTATAAGCAAATGGAAAATTTTTGTTTTTAATTACAAAAAATCCTATTCCCTCACCTTTAAGCTGTTGTATGCTAAGCTGTCGGCCAATTCATCTTTTGATAGCACTGAGAGCCCGTCTTCTAGCGTCGGGAATCCGAAGCTTCTGCCCATCTCTCGGCAGACAGAGATCTCCTAGCTGTCTAGGAGACAATACAAGAAGTCTTGTTCTCCGCTGCCGTTGAATATCAACGCCCCTTTTGGATATTTTAATTTCTGAGCATAATATTGAGCTTCTCGCTTTTCCTCTTCAGATAGCCTTTTGCCCGAAGCATGTCGTACAATATAATCAGGTACTCTGGAAGATGCTTCGGGAGTTGAAGAGAGAGTTTCTTCAGGCAAATTTGCTTTGTAGCCTCCTTTTTCGTTTCTTCTCCGGTTTCCAAGGATTTCTCCTTGGCGGGCTCTGAAGGCCCAGCTTCGGCCTCGGTCTGGCTCTTTGTAGCTTCGTCTTCGGATGGTTTTGTCTCAATTTGCGTTTTTGGCACTTCGGCAGGTTTCTTCGGAGTGGTACTTGAAGACTTTATTGTCTCCAGCACATCTAGTACATTGACCATCCTTTTTCTCTTGGGAGTCGCCGTGAGATCTTTTTGTGCCTTCGGCACTGTCACTCCTGCTGAGGGGCTTGTAACTTCTAATATCTTTGTTTTCTCGGCCTCTATTTCTTCAATATTATCGGCCTTCGGCATCATAGCCGGCTCTTCATTCTTCTGTGTAAGAGCAGGTCCTTAGGCTTCAGTAGCCGTAGAGGTCTCACCACCAAATTCGGGCATTGTGGCAGGTTCAATGAAGCGCGGTCGGTGAGTAAGGACCTTCACCTTTTTCCTCTTTGGCGCGGGCTCACTTAGAGCAACTGAAGCATCACCTTTCCCAGAAGTTGCACTTTTTCTCTTTTGCCCTTTCAGCGGGTAGCGGTAATCAGGGTACATAAACCCAATATCATCAAAACTCTATTCAGCCTCTTCTTCTTCCGGCCTCCAAAGGCCGCAGATAACGCGTTATCTTCTGCCTTTGAATATGGCCCAAGTAGTTCGTCGCTTGTAGCTTCGATGCACTTCAACCAATCATCATCAGGCTCAATAAACTTACCTTCATATCTGAAGGTGTATTTCAACCTAACCAGCCCACCTTCTTCAGACTTGCTGATAGTTTCCTCTGGCATTTCCCATTTCTCTACAAGTGGCCACACTCTGAAGGCTATGTGCTCTTGGACTAAATCCCTTGTCCCGATGAAAGAGCAAACTATGCCAAAGGCCTTTCGGCATTCCTCGGCTGTTTCATCAATTTCCACCTTCGGTTTCCGAAGGCCGAAGCGCTGCCAGATAGGACGCATGATAATATCTTTAATATCTTCTCGTGCCTTTAAATTGTTTTCACGTAAAACCATTCCTTCATCTAGTCCCCAGGCCATCTTTTCCGAAAGGTTGGCACGAGGCAGCTTGAGCCAGAGCGAGCGACGAAGCTATAACAGCCAAAATTGTTATGATATTGCTCTTTGCCCCAGGGTTTCGTCTCGTATAACAGTTCGTGCATACTGCAGAAACTTTTTGCATTTGGCTCCAAGCCCTGGCTCCTCACGGCCCAGACGAAGATTCTCATTCTTATAATTGCTTCGGGAGTAATTTGATGAAGGTAGACCTGATAGATCTTTAAAACCTCAACCACAAAATCTGCTTAAGGGGAACCGAAGCCCAGCTTTAAAAAAGCTTCGGAAGATCACAACTTCATTCTCTTCGGGAGTAGGCACAGTCCTCTCTCCATCGTCTGCCCTCACAGTAGACATGTCTCGAAAATATCTTCCCCTCATGTTATCGAGATGACTCTGTTTAATACTCGATTTTCCGAAGACTGTGTGGCTTGGTCGCCACGGTCGATCTTCGGAGTCTTCACCCCCACTCTCCACGTCATAACTGTCACTGTCACCGATGTCTTCAGATAAACCTTCTAAAATCTCCCTAGTGATCTTCTCTGTATTAGTCTTTGCTATTGATTCAAGAAACCCAAGATTCTTCTCCTCAGAAAGGCTCAGCTTTGTTTCGACAACAGCTTTTTTATCTTGAGACATCTTCGGAAATGTTGAAAATGTGCTCTTAAGGCCGAAGCTAAAAATCTAAGAAGCCAGGCAAAGCGTTTGTAGGCAAGAGCTAAAAATTGAGACAGGCAGAGCAAATGGCAAAAAGCGTACCAAATGAGCTCGCGGTGTGTTCTTATTTATACGCCCAGTGCGTTGCAAGTGGGAGGGCCCCGCTTGTCATTGACTGTTGCTATTCTAGCAAAGGGAAGGTGTTTTTTCGGACCTTCGGCTTAAGGCCTTCGTCCATATCGCAATCTGAATTTATTAATCTAACAAATTAATATTGTGAGGGGCTACTGTTGGGGGCCTTCGGCTTCCGAAGATCCTCAAAAACATGATTTAACAATGTTTCTGGAGTATGATACATGAACAGGTACCTTCGGACTTAGGTCATAACCACAATATAAAGAAGCACAAAGAATACGAAGGATGGCGCAGAGCCGAAGCTATGCGCAGGGGAGCTTCGGCGTGATAGCAGAAAAGGAAACCGACTTAAAGGGGAAAAGGCTATTTAGACCCCGATGGATTACTATAGAGTTATTAGCAAATGTAAAGGGCATGGGTGTAATTTTACATGGGCTGCGTCCCGTGCCTATAAATAGATGAACAGTGCTCCTGTACTGTTCATGCTAACTTGGCATTTGCTTTTGCGTCACGCTTGTACTTTTGCCTTCTTTCGAGCCGAAGGTATATTTGTAATTTGTTATCATTTCTATCTTTCCATAATAATAAAATAGAAATGAGTTAATGATAATATTTAAGCATTTATATTATTTTTCATATTTTGTATGAATCTTTCTTTATTATTTGTTGTACCTACGAAGGCATGTCCCTCATAACCTTCGTCCGAAACTCATTATATCCCAAGGGAAATAATGCTTCGAAGCACGAAGATTTTAACGTTTAACAATTTCTGTGTTGCCTTGTTCTTAACTCATAGCATTTAAGGACAAGTCCCCAACAATGTCTTACATGTCTCTATTTCATGTCCATATGAAGAGGAGGAGGAGGTCGCGGGCGTAGATGCTGAAGCGGATGACGATACCATTGAGGCTCTGCCTTTCGACGAAGGGGCACTCGGAAGGGCCACTTTGTCCTACCTCCATCAGCACCTTCACAATCAGAAGCTCGGGTACTGATCATCCTGGTTGGTGATAGGTACTCACGTTTGGGCATTTTTGTGCTTACTTATTTGCTTATTTTACTGTAGATTATATATATGACATGACTTCCTTGTTTTTTTGTCATTCAGCTAGTGAGATGACCCATCTTTCGACGGCTGAGGTCACCATAAACAGGTTAATCAGGTCCTAGCTAACCTCTGTCATATACATAATCCTGGAATTATGACCGACTCAAAAGTTGTGGTGGTTCCTTGCACTAGCTGGTCGCACTTCGCACTAGCTCCACATATGGAACAGCTCAGGGCACCGTCAAGCATGACTTTTGGGTAAGAGTATTGTTTGAAACTAACATTTTATGATTTGTTTCATACTAACTTTATTTTCAATGCTGGATAGAGACGCTATCGTGTGGAACCTGAGGCTCAAGAGCATGCAGACCAAGTATTAGAGAAAATGCAAAGGTGTGCAAGGATGCATTTTCCAATGCTCATCTACAGGTTGTGAACGAGTACATGAAGCGTCGAGGGCATTCTATCAACAACTTTCGACAATATTCAAATGTCTACTTGCCTGTGGACCAGTACATGGAGGTAAAAATCTAATTTGGGAGCTCATTCAGATGTGAATGTAATTTTGTGCTAACACTTAGATGCAGGTAACTCTTCCATGTATGGAACACCGGCCGCAGGCTTACAAGGCTTTGTGTGAGATATGGGCTTTGTCAGAGTGGATTGAGAAGTCAAATAGGAATCGACATAGGCAGCGCCATCAGCCGGACAGGACGATGATGATGTCGTAGTCAACCATACCTATGGGGCTGATGGACACATTCGGTTGGCGAAGCGAAAGGTGAGTATGTATTATTCTATTTTACTCTGAAATGGAATCGGTTTAAACTAATATATTCGTAGGAGGCTCAAACTGGAGTTGTTTCGAGCCCAATCGATGTTTATAGGCGAGGGCATACAGCAAAAAACAGAGAAATCTCTAATGAGCTATGTAGTCAAGCAACCATTGAGCGTATGGTTAGTTGTTGTTACAATTAATGTTTTCTTGCCATATAGCTATACTATTGGTCACTTGTTCTCAAATGTTGTGGATCAAGAACAAGGCAACACAGTTGTTAATTATCATGGACCTTCATCTTCCGAAGCATTATCTCCACATGGGTATAATGCTCATTAGACGGAGGTCAAGAAGGGCATACCTTCCTCATTTAATATGTGAATAAGAATGCAAAAGGATGAAGGTAACAACTGCATCTCGTTAATTCATTTATATTTGCATTCTATAAAACATGTATAAATATTAATAGAATTCATATTACATTGATACCTTTGGCTTGCACGAAGATAGAGACCCGAGAGAGTGATCACAATTCAGCGTCAACAGTACGGTGCTACTGTTCATCTATTTATAGGCATAGGACGCAGCCTGAGCAAAAGTACATTTATTCCCTTGACATTCATCTATAACCATAACACGAATCATTAAGGATCAGATACTCTTTGTCCCTTTTCGGTCTTCATCATACTTGGTCTTCGTCATCACGTCAAGCCGAAGCTCTTCGGCTATGGCTCTGTCGCCCATTGTTATCACCTTCGGGTTATATCTTCATCCTGTCACAAGACAAGACCTTCATCCCAAAGCCGAAGCCCCCCTATAATAATTCATGTCATACTGAAAACATATAGTCAGTCACGTTTTTGAGGACCTTCGGGATAGGAAGGCCCGCAACAGTAGCCCCTCGCAGAATTTATTTGTTTCTTTGTAACAAATTTAGACTACGACATGAACGTAGGCCTTTTGCCGAAGGTCCGAAAAAACACCTTCCCTTCGCTAGAATAGCGAATCATTCTGACCCATGGGACCCACCATGTTGCGGGGTTCTGAGTGCATATATAGAGACCTGTGTTGTGAGTATTTTTCATGCTATTTTATTTGGTTGCATTGTGTTTGCCATTTTAACCTTTCTTGCTTCGTTGAGTTTAATTGAATTTTGCGCTTTAGCATTTTAGCAACCATTGTCTAAATGGCAGAGGGGAAGAAGATCATTGACCACGTGTTGGCAAGATTTTACGAAGCTATGGAAAAAACCAACATGGAGAAAATCACCAATGAGATGCTGGCTGGATTATCTGAAAACTCCAGCGATAGCGAGAGTTTCGACGTAGAAAGTGGAAATGAAGATACCGAAGACCGGCCATGGAGGTCGAGCCATGTTGTTTTCGAAAAGTCGACTATTAAACAAGGGCAAATCAAAGTGATGAGAGGTAGATACTTTCGTGATATTTCAATCTTGAGGGCCAGAGGGGAGAATATTGTTCCTCTCCCCGAAGCTGACGAAGTGGTGATTTTTAGAGGCTTCATGAAAGCTAGACTTCGTTTCCCCCTGGATAAGATGTTGGTTGAAGTCTTAAAAACTTTTGAAATTTATCTTAATCAACTTACCCCGAAGCTTTTATCAGAGTAGGGGTTTTTATATGGGCCATGAGGTGCCAAGGGTTAGAGCCAGACGCTAGGTGTTTCTGCAATATTCACGAGTTACCATATCAGACGAAGGCGACTGGGAAAGAACAATACCACAACAATTTTGGCTACTATAGCTTCGTGCCCCACGCTGAGGCCAGTTATCTTGTGCCGACATTTCGGAAAAAGTGGTTAGGCTCTTGGATGCAGGAATGGTTTTATGTGAAGGTTGACCTGAGTCAAAGGGAGGATATAGAAGGGGTTATTCAGTGCCCTATATGGTCTCGCTTCGGCATTAGGAGGCCACTCATTACACTTGGAAATGACGTGCGAGCGTGCCAAGCAGCTTCCAATACAGTGTGCACTTATATCGGCACAAGAGACTTGGTCCAAGAGCATATTGCTTACAGAGTGTGGCCACTTGCAAACGGGTGGGAAATGCCGAAGGAGGCTACCACTGGCTCCAGTCAAAATGGTATAGTCTATTTGAAGTATACCTTTCGATACAGGAACCAGTTTGATGAACCAAATGATGACTAGCAAGATGTTATAGAGGCAACTAGCGATGTGCTGCTTGGAGCATACTCGAAGGCCAAAGACGAAGCTATGACAACCGCCTTCGGTGCTCAGGGCAATAAGAGATTGAACAGGGTATTTGACGTTATCGGGTTTGTGGACCCAGACTACTGCTATCCCACACGAAAGCAAGGGAAGAAAAGGAAAGCTGCTACCTTGGCATCTTCCAGTGTGTCGAGGTCGAAGAAGGTTAAAGTCTTGACGCGCTGACCCAGACACATTGAGATGGTCGATGTACCGAAGCTAAGTGAAGGGGTTGCTCCTGCCACAGAACCAAGTCGTGCTATGCCAATCGAAACTTGTACAGATCTGGCCGAAGAGTCGAAACCAGAGAAGGCAGCGGAAAAGCTGAAGGTATGAGCCAAACAATTAGAATAGAACTGCCAAAGCCATCAAGTGTTTCCGCATCAACTTCGAGAAAAAGGAGAATGGCTAGTGTGCTAGACACTATTCTGGAATCCGTAAAGACGTCAGCTCCTGCCTCTGCCGAAGCTCGTAGCAAAAAATTAAGGAAGCAAGAGAAGCTGCTGATGCGAGCGCGACCAACGCTCCTGCCGAAGCTAGGACTTCATAAATTGCGCTGATAGCTCTGGCGAAAAAGAGTGATCTTCAGAAATCTAAATCTTCTGCTCATGAAATACCTCAAAAGAGCTGGAATTCATTATTTGACATGCTTCGGGAAAGCAGCTATCTTCGGAGCAGATTGCTGAAGTAGAGTATTATGCCAGGGACCTAAAGTACCCCTGAGGGTCCTTGGTATACGGAGGGGATGACGAAGAGGACTTCCTCTATTGTCTTCCTAATAATAAGGAAATCAACATCTGTCGCGAGATGATGAACAATATGGGATTTCCGAAGCTCGAGCTCGGTTTATCTGCCATGACAAAGGATCAACTTGCGGACAGCCTTGCTTTCAATAGCTTGAAGGTTTGCAAATTTATGCTTCGTGTTTTAGTTCTTTCCGAACAGTTATCAAGTAGTTCTTACATTTGTTGTTTGCTCTTTTGTTTTGTTTTGCAGGGTCTAATCCTGAATAAAGCTTTGAAGGCCCAAACGGATGCCGTAGATGAATGTTGCCAAATGGCACTTAGTAATCTCCGATAAGAGGTTATAACTTTGAGGAATGAAGCTCTCACTAAAGACAAGATTTTTCTATCTCTGGTCGAAAGGCTGAAGTCTAGTGAAGCCAATATGTCTGCTCAAGCAGAAGCTCACAAAGCCGAAGTGCAAGAGCTGAAAAGGAAAATTGCCGAAGCAACTGAAAATTTTGAAGTTGAAGTAGTAAAGCATGAGATATGCGAAATTGAAAGATCAAGAGCACAAAAGAATGTTGATGAGCTTCACGTGGGCAAAGAAAAATGCTATGAACAAAAATTCATTCGTGGTGACCCCGATGGGGTTATCTAGTGGATCTGTGGCGAGGCCGAAGCTTTTGAAGAAATTCTAAGTGACAGAGGGTATTTTTGCGCCTTCGTCAGTGCTTGTGGGGCTGTATCAATTCTCGAGAAGGTCGGTTGTGATCATGCCAAGGCTGTAGTTTAGCTAGAATTTGCCTTCTCAGCCGACGATATTAAAAACCCTTCAGCCAAAGCTTCTGCATTAGGTGGGAAATTTTACTCCGAAGTATTGATGAAGGGCGACCGTGAGATAGCTGATGAAGCTATTAGAAAGAATGAGAAAGAATCTCACAATGCTCAAGAAGAAAAGAGTTGAAGAAGATGTTGAGAGTGCGAGGCTTATAGATACCTTTATTGAAGTTTAGCTTCGTAATTCGTTTTTAGCTTTGGAATTAACAAACATATTTTATGATGTAGTTGAACTTTCACCTCCACCGGAGCAATACAACCCTGAAGTCGACCCGGCCTTGAAGGAAGCGCTAGAGATGATTAAAATTGCTAATGAAGATGTTGACGAAGCTGTGAACAGACTGTTAAACGAAGCCGCCGAGAAAGTCTTGAATGAAGACTAAAACTTTGTATATTTGAGAGTTTAGTGTTTGCACATGGCTTTCATCTTTTGTCAGAACCAAGTATCAAGTGTTTGTATGTGTGTTAATGTAATATATTTCTTTGTGATGCATGAAACCTTCCTACATACCGTTTTTGAGCCGCTGGCGAAAAAAAACACCTTCCCTTCTTTTCATGCTTCACGAAGAAAAAGATTCTCCTTCTATCGATTCAATACTTGGTATTAAGCCACGATTGTTGTGTAGAAATACTGCTGACGAAGGTCCTCCTCCTGTGTAAAAATATATCTGCCGAAGACATATCTTGTGGTACAACATGTTCTTTCATGATCCAACAAATATTTTCGAAGAAGCAACTTTTCCTTGTTTATTCAAGGTTTTTTTATAATGAAAAATGATGTATGATGCGATGTTATGCGATATGATTTGATGGTATGATGCAAAATGATGTTTATGCCGAAGGTAAAAACCCACACGAATACACACCCAGACTCTGCATCCCCTTGGGAACAACTTTGGAGTCTCTTCACCTTTTACTTAGGTGGTACTCGGGAACAGTGTTGTAGACTGTGCGAGCTTCAGATTCTTCATGCACGCCGCGCTGTTGCTGTGCTTGACAGTGCCCTTCTGGCTGCTGATTGTGGGTTAGGGCTGGTACCATAGGTGGTGGTGGTGGTAGCGGGGCCCATGCAGCTTGAGAGTGGATTACCGAAGCAACTAATGCTGTGGGCTGTTGGTTTCCCACATACTCGAGAATGTATGGGGAATAGCATGAAGCGGTATGCAGGACCTACTTCGGCTGATTCTGCCTTGCTTTTGCTTCAGGTATCTCTTTCTACTTCTGGATCATGACTTGGCACGTCCTTGTGGTGTGTCCCTTGTCTTCGCCACAGAATAGGCAAAACAGTTTCCTAGGCTGATTACCATACCTTCATTCGAAGCATCTGCCTCCTCTTCCTCTTGGAGCCGGTGGCATGTAGGAGCTTTGTTGCATCCCTAAAGTTTGGGAGCTCTGTTGATGCCCTTGAGAGTGGTTTCCTCTGTCATCACCTGAGCTGGGGTTGTGGATTGTCCTGACATGCCTGGGGTGGAGCCTTCCTTCGAAGCCCCTAGTCATTTCAGAATACCTATAGGCTTCCTCCCTTCTCTGACGAAAATCGTTGTCAGCTCGGATGTACTCATCTATTTTCTAAAGAAGCTTCTCCAAGGTTTGTGGTGGCTTCCTTGCAAAATATTGTGCCGTTGGTCCTGGTCTGAGCCCCTTGATCATGGCTTTAATGACAATCTCATTAGGCACTGTAGGCGCCTGAGCTTGAAGACCCAAGAAGCTTCGGACGTACGCCTGTAAGTACTCCGCATTGTCTTGCGTGCATTGGAATAATGCTTGGGCAGTTACTGTCTTCGTCTGGAAACCTTGGAAGCTGGTGACTAGCATATCATTTAGCTTCTGCAAGGAAGTGATTGTTCCTGGCCCAAGATAAGAATACCATGTTTGGGCCACACTCCTGACTGCCATGACGAAAGATTTCGCCATGACAACAGTGTTGCCCCCATATGACGAAATTGTTGCTTCGTAGCTCATTAGAAATTGCTTCGGATCTGAGTGTCCATCATACATGGGGGAGCTGAGGTGGCTTGTAAGATGATGGCCACGGGGTAGCCTGCAACTCTATTGCTAGAGGAGAAGCGTCATCGAAAGCAAAGTTGCTATGGTGAAAGTAATTATACCATTCATCCTCATTGATTGGACTTCCCTGACGAAGCTCCCTATGTTGGGGCCTTTGGTCATGGTCATCCTAAGTAAGGTGACGCATTTCCTCGGTAGCTTCGTCGATCTTCTTCTGAAGGTCGGCTAGTCGAAGCATCTTTTCTCTTTTCCTTTGTACTTGCTAATGAATGGCCTCCAAGTCCCTAATCTCCTGATCCAACTCCTCCTCCTGAGGTGTTGGGCTGGTAGCCTTTCTCTTCTGGCTTCTAGATTCTCGCAAGGAGAGTGTGTTGGAGTATTGGAGAGGCTACGCAAGCGAAAAACAAAATTTTCGATCCCATAACACCAAGAACTACTGCGGTAATAGGTCATGCAATTACCACTAGGCACGCAGGGTAGAGGAAGACGTCTCGATGTAGACGAACATGTCGAGCAGTGCCGTGTAGTCATCGGCGTCCTTCACGTCCTTGCCTGGTTCATCGTAGTGCTCCAGATGCAGTACCTCCGATGTATCCACACGTACAGGGAGGAAGCGCCACGTACCGAACTGCTAGGTTCGCGACGGTGGCTATGCGAGGGCGAGAGGCGAGCGACTGCTCATTTTCTGGTTGCGAATTAGGGTTAACCTAACCGCGCCTCCGGCCCTCATTATATAGGCGTTATGGTGGGCTTCTTACTCCGAGGCCCACCAGTAACCCTAAAGCCCAGTATAATTTCGGATCTAATCCGAGTTAGGCTTCCTTCCCTTTAAGTGTGTGACCCTATAGGTTCACGAACAAATAGACATGGCCCGAGTACTCTTACTTGGCCCAATAATTGACAGCGGCTTCTAGCAAAACATGTTAACTCCTATGCGCACGTAAAGATCATATCAGACGAACCATTGCAACATCACATATATGTTGTTCCCTTTGTCTCACGATATTTGGTCTGGCTCTAAGCTGACCTCTCTTTCTCGATACTGTGAATTGGAATGCTTTCAATGGTTAACTCTTAACCCTAGCATGGCCATGCATTTCTTGATCCAATCACTCGAGGGGCCCAGAGATATCTCTCTCATGAAGAGGGACAAATTCCATCTTGACTGACCATGCCTCACAGCATGCTTCCTGACAAACCCAAAACTACCTTTATAACTACCCAGTTATGGAGTAGCGTTTGATAGTCCCTAAGTATATCAATCCACATCTTGAGAACATGCGACAATCTCAGGTCTAAGGACACAGTATACATGTTGCAAAAAGAGAACTATATTACAATATCTCACATTGGGTCGGTCCAGCCTCATGTCATACATGCGCCCACATTATTAGTTCGACATCTCCATGTCCATGACTTGTGAAATGTAGTCATCAACTAATATATGTGCTGGTCATCGACTCTGACCAGGGACATCATTTAGAATAACCATACAAATAAAGAATCTCACAAACAATTCACATAATTGCTAATCAATACAAGGTGCCTTTCATAGATATTCAATTAAGCAATATATATATCATGGATACAAAGAAATATGCTCATCTCTATGATTATCTCTAGGGCATATTTCTAACAGTCTCCCACTTACACTAAAGTTAATCTAGAAGATATCTAATACCCATAGATCTCATGTGTGCCTCATGCTTAGATTGTGGAAGAGGTTTTGTCAAAGGATCAGCAACATTCAAATCCGTATGTATCTTGCATATCTTTATCTCACCCCGTCTAACGAATTCCCGTATGAGGTGAAATTTCCGCAGTATGTGTTTGCTTTTCTGGTGGTTCCTTGGCTCCTTTCTTGCGCAATTGCCCCATTGTTGTCACAGTAGAGGTTCAATGGACTAGAGGCATTAGGAAACACACCAAGCTCGATGAGGAACTTCCTTATCCAAACACCTTCTTTCACCGATTCAGAAGCTGCAATGTACTCGGCTTCTGTTGTAGAATCAGTCATAGTCTCCTGTTTGGAACTCTTCCAACTAACAACACCACCATTTATTGTGAACACAAAACCTGATTGCGATTTTAACTCGTCTGGGTCAGTTTGGAAGCTAGCATCAGTGTAACCAGTTACAACGAGCTCCTCCTTACCCCCATATACAAGGAACATATCTTTAGTCCTTCTCAAGTACTTAAGAATGCCTTTTACCGCTGTCTAGTGACCCTCACCTGGATCAGCCTAGTACCTACTCATAGCACTTATAGCGTATGAAACATATGGGCGTGTACTTATCATGGCATACATGATTGATCCAATTGCTGAGGCGTATGGTACCTTACTCATGCGCTCCCGCTCATTTGCCGTTGTAGGACATTGCATCTGGCTAAGGTGTATACCATGTGACACAGGTAAGAACCCTTTCTTGGACTATTCCATGTTGAACCGTTTCAACACCTTGTCAGTGTACGTATCTTTACTTAATCCTATAAGCCTCTTTGACCTATCTCTATAGATCCTTATGCCCAAAATATATGTTGCTTCCCCTAAGTCCTTCATAGAAAAACTCTTTTTCAGTAAAGCCTTAACGGACTCCAGCAAAGGAATGTCATTCCCAATCAATAATATGTCATCCACATACAAGATCAGAAATACAATAGCGCTCCCACTTTCCTTCTTGTAAACACAAGCTTCTTCTTCACTCTGATGAAAACCAAACCCTTTCACCACTTCATCAAAATGAATGTTCCAACTCCGAGATGCTTGCTTCAACCCATAAATGGATTTCTGAAGTTTGCATATCTTTCCAGCATTGATCGGATCGCAAAACCCTCGGGATGTATCATATACACGTCCTCATCAAGGTTTCCATTAAGGAAAGCTGTTTTGACATCCATCTGCCAAATGTCATAATCGAAATATGCGGCAACAGCTAGAATGATCCGAATAGATTCAAGCATCGCTACTGGCGAGAATGTCTCGTCATAGTCAACTCCTTGAACTTGTCGAAAACCCTTTGCAACAAGTCGAGCCTTATAGATGTTAACATTTCCATCCATGTCTTTCTTCTTCTTATAGATCCATTTGCACTCTATGGGTCTAACACCACCAGGCGGGTCCACCAAGTTCCAAACTTGATTTTCTCCCATGGAATCTATCTCGGATCTCATGGCAACTTGCCATTTCTCGGAATCTGGGTCCATCATCGCTTCTGCATATGTTGCTAGTTCATCGTTGTCTAACAACAACACTTCCCCATTGCCCAACAATAGCACTTCTCTACATGCTTCACGAAGCCTTGCTGATGGGGGCGTGGGTTATGGATCTTCCGTCAGAAGGGGTAACTTTCGATTTGGTGGAGATGTCACACAGACGATCCGGCTTCCAATCAACATGACTAGAACCCCGCAATCGCAGTACCACTTCTCCTCTGGTTATCAACCGTGCACTGCGCGATTGACCTCGCCATGAGGGCTAATTCCTGCCCGAGAATCGAAGACACAAGGAAGAACAAGAAAGAACACAATCTAGAATATTGCGGATGAATGATTAAGCTCACAAGTTGGGGTCTCACAAACCGATCAAGCGGCGATCTGTTCTCGACAGAATGACAAGCAAAACCCGAGCCCTAATGTGGTGGCGGCTACTGATTATATAAGGGTTAGGATCATGAGTCCCTCCCAGGACGCGCCCTAATGGGCTCAACAGAGATACACGGCCCAAAGGCCAAGTTACAGTGTCGCAGCACCGAGACAGATTATGGACCTCCACCTTGATCCGAACGTCCTTTCTGGCCTTCCACGCCTCCAAGTCCTTCACCATGTCCTTGTTGGTCCTTTCCTTCATTCTTAAGTACAATTAATTCATTAGGTAGCACACTATTCTCAAATGCACAAGAATAAGTACATAGGAATGAGCTCACTTGCGAATTCAATTGTCTTGCGCGTGAGCGCGTAATCAGACCTTGAACATCACTAGGGGAGTGTTGTTTGAATCCATGGGAGTGATGTCCTCATCATCCTCCCACTCTTGAAGTGGAGTCGTCCTCGACTCAAGCTCATCCTCTTCCCCCAAATACAGTTTCAAATCTGCAATGTTAAATGTAGGACTAACCCGGAACTCGGGAGGCAACTCAAGTTTATATGCATTATCATTTATTTTCTCCAAAATCTTATATGGACCAGCAACACGTGGCATCAATTTAGACTTTCTTAACACTGGAAATCTATCTTTTCTCAAGTGCAACCACACTAAATCACCCACTTCAAGCTTAATTGGTTTTCTACATTGACTACCAGCAATTCTATATTTTTCAGTCTTCTTTTCAATGTTGGCTTTAGTTGAAGCATGAAGTTTCAAAATAAAGTCAGCATGCTCCTTAGCATCACTATGTACTTGCTCGGTAGTAGGTAGAGGCAAAAGATCAATAGGAGCACGAGGGTTAAAACCATACACTACCTGAAAAGGACTTACCTTGGTGGTGGAGTGTTCCACCCGATTATATGCAAACTCCACATGCGGCAAACACTCTTCTCACATTTTCAAGTTTTTCTTCAATATTGCTCGCAGCATTGCAGACAATGTTCTATTCACAACTTCCGTTTGTCCATCAGTTTGGGGATGACAAGTACTAGAAAACAGCAATTTTGTCCCCAATTTGTTCCATAGAGTACGCCAAAAATGACTCAAGAACTTTACATCACGATCTGAAACAATAGTAGAAGGCATACCATGCAAACGAACAGTCTCTTTGAAAAAGAGGTTAGCAATATGAATGGCATCATCCGTTTTGTGACAAGGTATAAAATGTGCCATCTTAGAAAAACAATCAACCACAACAAAAACACTATCGCTCCCCCTCTTCGTCCTAGGCAATCCCAAAACAAAATTCATAAAAATATCCGCCCACGGAACTAGAGGAATAGGAAGAGGCATATACAAACCATGTGGGTTCAATCGTGACTTAGCTTTTTGACACATCGTGCATCTTGCTACAAAGCGCTCAACATCACGCCGCATTCGAGGCCAAAAGAAGTGTGTGGACAGCACAGCCTCCGTCTTCTTGGCACCGAAGTGACCCATCAAACCACCACCATGCGCTTCCTGCAACAACAAAAGATGAACCGAACCAACTGGGATGCATAAGCGGTTAGCTCTAAACAAGTATCCATCATTTAGCACAAATTTATTCCATGTATGGCCCTCTTTACAATTTAACGCAACCTCTTTAAAATCATCATCAAAAGCATATTGTCCCTTAATTGTTTCAAGTCCAAAAATACGACAATCCAGTTGAGACAACATAACATAGCGTCTAGACAAAGCATCGGCAATCACATTATCATTCCCCTTTTATGTTTAATGATGTAAGGAAAAGTTTCAAGAAATTCTACCCACTTAGCATGTCTATGGTTCAGATTTGTTTGACTACGAAGATGCTTAAGTGACTCATGATCAGAATGAATAACAAATTCCTTAGACCAAAAATAAAGTTTCCATGTTTGCAAAGATCGTATGAGAGCATATAATTCTTTATCATAAGTGGAATAATTAAGAATAGGGACATTCAATTTCTCACTAAAATATGCAACGGGTTTACCTCCTTGCATCAAAATAGCACCAACGCCAACTCCACTTGCATCACATTCGAGTTCAAAAGTCTTACCAAAGTCAGGAAGTTGGAGTAGTGGCGCGTGAGTAAGCTTCTCTTTTAAAAGAGAAAAGAATCCTCTTGTGACTACCTTCAATTAAATGAAACACCCTTCTTGGTCAATTCATGTAATGGGGCAGCGATGGTGCTGAAATCCTTCACGAAACGACGATAAAATCCTGCAAGTTCAGGAAAACTCCGCACTTGTGTCACCGTCGATGGCGTTGGCCAACTCTGAATAGCATGCACCTTGGCCTCATCAACCTCAATACCATGTGGAGTGACAACATAGAGAAACGATACTCGTTCGGTGCAAAAGGTGCATTTCTCAAGGTTAGCAAATAAGCGCGCGGCGCACAGAGCATCAAAAATAGCACGTAGATGGTCAAGATGTTCAGATAAACAAGTGCTGTAGATCAAGATATCATCAAAATAAACCACCACAAATTTTCCAATAAATGGGCGCAAAACCTCGTTCCTCAAACGCATAAAAGTACTAGGGGCATTAGTTAATCCAAAAGGCATCACTAACCACTCATACAAGCCGAACTTGGTTTTAAAAGCAGTTTTCCATTCATCGCCTAATTTCATTCTAATTTGGTGGTACCCACTTTGCAAATCAATCTTAGAAAATATTTTAGAACCACTTAACTCATCAAGCATATCATCTAATCGAGGAATAGGATGACGGTACCGGATAGTGATGTTGTTAATGGCCCTACAATCTACACACAAGCGCCAACTTCCATCTTTCTTTGGAACCAAAATGACAGGAACAAAACAAGGACTAAGGCTCTCACGTACATACCCGCGGTTCAAAAGGTCTTGGACTTGGCACTGAATCTCCTTAGTCTCCTCAGGATTTGCTCGATATGCAGCACGGTTGGGCAAGCTCGCTCCAGGAATCAAATCAATCTGGTGCTCAATCCCACGAATGGGAGGAAGTCCTGGAGGTAACTCAGAGGGAAAACCATCTCGGAACTGCTGCAAAAGGTTAGTCACAGATGCAGGCAAAGTGCTAGGAATATCATCAATAGAAAAGAAAGCATCTTTGCAAACCAAGGCATAGCAACTAGCATCAGTAGCATGAGTTTCAAGAAGATCAGATTTAGTAGCAAGCATGACAGGAGTTTTCAATTTAATTTGTTGCTGAATTTATGTCGCATTAGTTGGTTCCTTATGGGTACTTGCAGCTCTATCTTTATCAGCTTGTACAATTTCAGCAAGAGTCAAAGGTAGCAAAGTAATGTTTTTATCTTTATGCCTAAAAGTGTATGTATTACTCCTACCATGGTGACGTGCATCAGTATCATATTCTCAAGGTCTACCCAACAAAAGAGAAAAAGCTTCCATAGGTACTACATCGCAATCCGCATAATCAGAATACATACCAATGGAGAAATGCACTCGTACCATGTGTGTTACCTTAACCTTGCCTGAGTCATTGATCCACTGAATGTGGTATGGATGTGGTCGTGGACGTGTGGTCAGGCCAAGCTTCTTGACCAAATCTGAACTCACCAAATTATTGCAGCTTCCACCATCAATAATAACACGTGCACGCCGATTCTCGATGGTGAAGAAAGTCTGGAACAAGTTATGGCATTGCTGCTTCTCTTATGATTCAGGCTGAGAACTAAGAACACGCTGCACCATGATGCTTCGAAGGTTCATCGTAGCATCAGCACCAAGCATGGCATCATCATTAGCAGCAACATCACTGGAATCATCATCGTCATCCTCACCATCGGAAGCACTAATGTAGCCATCATCCGTAGCAATGTATGTTCGCTGACTCGGGCAATCCTTGTTCATGTGACCAATCCCATGACAACGGTGGCAGACAATACCCAAAGAATGACCACTGGAAGGTGTTGCGAGTGCTGGTCAATTCTGTTTCTTGGTGGGTACCTACAAAGGAAGTTTACCAACATGTGCAGCAGGTGTCGAGGTAGGTCGCATGGACGCTGGAGTGGTCGAAGGTGTATGACTCGAGGTAGGTGTGTGCCTCCGTGACTGTGATATCCTGACCCCTGGGATGGGATATCCTGGCCTAAGGCTTAATAGAATTAATAGAGTATTCATACCAATAAGGTGCATCTTCTTTTTCGGAAGCCTATCTCGAAAGAACCTCCAAGTTAAGCGTGCTTGGCTTGGAGCAATTTGGGATGGGTGACCGACCGGGAAGTTTTTTCAGGTGTGCATGAGTGAGGACAAAGTGCGTACAAAAGACTCATGTTGGTCTGTGAGGACAATATATGATCCTAGAGAGCTGCCAGGAGTAAGTACCGCCGATCCAGGGATTGGACGGGGTGTTACAAGTGGTATCAGAGCCGACCCTCGCGGTTTCACGGGCGTGTGTGGGCTAGGGGGTTCGGGTACATGGTGCATGGCGCATGTGGGCCCGGAGTGGTCACATGGCATGGCATATGACGACACTAGACATACAGACGTGGCCAAGAGGGGAGGTTCCTGGATTGGGGTTGACCGACGAGGACGTCGGTCTTCTAAGCGGGGTGGATTGTGATATCCTGACCCCTGGGATGGGATATCCTGGCCTAAGGCTTAATAGAATTAATAGAGTATTCATACCAATAAGGTGCATCTTCTTTTTCGGAAGCCTATCTCGAAAGAACCTCCAAGTTAAGCGTGCTTGGCTTGGAGCAATTTGGGATGGGTGACCGACCGGGAAGTTTTCTCAGGTGCGCATGAGTGAGGACAAAGTGCGTACAAAAGACTCATGTTGGTCTGTGGGGACAATATATGATCCTAGAGAGCTGCCAGGAGTAAGTACCGCCGATCCAGGGATTGGACGAGGTGTTACAGTGACGTAGAGGAAGCGCCAAAAGTAGCCCTAGGTCGATGTTGGCGTCCATGCAATTCCTTCTCTGCAAGCATAGCAAACTGGAACAATTTGTTGACAGTGTTAAATTCTTTGTAATCCACAATGTCCTTAATGTCACGCCGCAAACCTGAATAAAAACGGCAAAGAGCGTCCTCATGTCCCTCTACTATCCCACAACGCTGCAATCCCTTCTGAATCTCAACATAATAACCTTGTACAGATTTATCCCCTTGCTCTAAACGCATCAATTTCTTACGCAATTCTATATGATAAGATGGGGGAACAAATCTATCACCCATAGCTACCTTAAGATCTTCCCAAGTCGTAGGTGCGCTGCCATCCCCAACTAGACCAGTCCACCAGACAATAGCAAAATCTTTAAATTCACTAGTGGCTTGTCTAACTTGATGTCGTTCAGGTACAAGGTGGGTAGCAAATTTCTGTTCTATCGTCATCTCCCAATCAAGATATCCCTCAGCATCATAATGACCCGAAAAAGATGGTATAGTAAATTTAATCTTAGCATAAGGGTCGTCAGGAGCACGATTGTTATTACCTTGCTAGAGGTGTGGCATACCTTCTGTGTTTTGATGAAGACGGCGATGTAGGTACAAATCTCTTGTGGCCGCTTCATCATAGTTACCTTCTGCATCAAACACCGCATCATCGGGAACACGTGGATGAGGAGGTGGTGGTAGCGGTGCTTGTTGTTGTGTCTCCAACACAACAAGTCTCTCGATGATCTCGGACAATCATCGATCCAGCCTCTCGTAAGTCTTGCCAAGGTCCATGTCAATGAAGGCATCATGCACTGACTTGTGGACCGTCTCCTCCATTTGCTCCTTCAGGAGCTTGTTGTTTGCCTCAAGATCTTGGCGGCTAACACATTCATCGAAGTATGTAGGGATCCTTGCTTCTTCTTCATCGCCTGCCATCGAAACACAAAAACTGGAAACAAACGGTGAAGGTTATCCCTAATAATTTCACTACACGCTCCTCTCAGGTGGACCACATGAACACGCTCTATTGTATCTTACCAAGCTCTTACAAGTGTCTGACGAAATACAAAGCAAAGGATGGTACAATCGGAGGCTGGTTCGTGATACTTACCAAGAGGTAGTGAAACAACGATTGCAAGGTCAAATTTGTATTGATGAGAAGATATAGTATGTGGAGCTGTAGGACAGACACAATATGTATGTGAATGTGGAACAAAATTGAGTGCAGATGAGCGAAGTTCAATAAATATCCAAAGCACAAGTCATAATTGCTGGCTAAGAGATGTATCCGAGGCGTAGCACAACAAGTTGGAACAAAGAACAATGGAACTAGCAGAATGGCAGTACCGTAAATATTGTACTAGCAAGGCCAAAAAGGCACTAGAAGGAATCACAGGTGATTTTGTTTTTTTGTATGATTTTTTGATATTTTCTCAGCATAAGAAGCAACAAAATAGGAGCTACACCAAGTTTCACCTAAAACAGAGATCAGATGTGGTCTACAGAAAATCAGGAAATTCTCTGAAAAGTGTGCAAGAGCTTTGACAATTTTTTCATTATTTTCCTGATTTTTTTAACAATTTTATCGAAACCAAATAGGTCGTAGGCGAGTTTGGTTGGCCTCAGAATGGCGTCACCAAGCTCCTGTAAAAATTTCAGATTTTTTGGACACCCGAGCGAAAAGTTATGCCCGGTTTAAAGAAGGTACCTCAAGTTATGTTTTTGGGAGGCACGACTAGAAAGCGGCGGTTAGAGCAAAACTTCTCTATCTGCAATCACAGCGGTTAGGGCAAGTCGATTAATGGGGTGGATCGACTTGTGATCTGGGTAATGGTGGATGGGATAGCGGCGAAGGTGCAGTTGAACTACGACGAAGATACAACCTAAACCAGCAACACGACTCGACCACAGACACGAACTGACCAAAGCCAAACTGAAAACGAAATTGCGAAGGCTAAACAAGGGTTATAGGACAGCGGATTTTTTTGTATGGCAATTTTATGGAGTTATAGGAAGAAAAACATAAACTAAACTAGGGTAATCATGACAGTAATACCTGAGCCTCTGATGCCACTTGATGGGGATGTGGGTTATGGATCTTCTGTCAGGAGAGGTAACTTTCGATTTGGTGGAGATGTCACACAGACGATCCAGCTTCCATTCAACATGACTAGAACCCCGCAATCGCAGCAGCACTTCTCCTCTGGTTATCGATCATGCACTGCGTGATTGACCTCGCCACGAGGGCTAATTCTTGCCTGAGAATCAAAGACACAAGCAAGAACAAGAAATAACACAATCTAGAATATTGCAGATGAATGATTAAGCTCACAAGTTGGGGTCTCACAAATCGATCAAGCGGTGAACTGTTCTCGACAGAATGACTTAAGCAAAACCCGAGCCCTAATGTGGTGGCGGCTACTGATTATATAAGGGTTAGGAGTGTGACTCCCTCCCTGGACGAGCCCTAATGGGCTCAGCAGAGATACACGTCCCAAAGGCCAAGTTACGGTGTCGCAGCACCGAGACAGATTATGGACCTCCACCTTGATCCGAACATTCTTGCTGGCCTTCCACGCCTCCAAGTCCTTCACCATGTCCTTGCTGGTCCTTTCCTTCATTACTAAGTACAATTAATTCATTAGGTAGCACACTATTCTCAAATGCACAAGAATAAGTACATAGGAACGAGCTCACCTGCGAATTCAATTGTCTTGCGCGTGAGCGAGTAATCGGACCTTGAACATCAACTAGGGGAGTGTTGTTTGAATCCATGGGAGTGATGTCCTCATCACTTGCTAACCTTCGTGGTTGTTGTGGTGTTTCTCTTGCCACAGACGTCTCAACTTGTTCTGCTACATTGACATCACTTGTTGGATCATGTGACACTGGCTCATCCTGAAATTCTTCAAGATACACCTTTTGTTTACTTTTCTCTCTTTTGAGAAACTCTTTCTCTAAGAACACACCATTCCGGGCAATAAACACTTTGCCCTCTGACCGGTGGTAAAAGTAATACTCCAAAGTTTCCTTTGGATATCCCACGAACATGCACTTGCCCGATTTTGGAGTGAGTTTATCCGATTGAAATCGCTTGACATAAACCTCACAACCCCAAATCTTCAGAAAAGACAAACTGGGAGTCTTCCCAGTCCACATCTCATATAGTGTCTTAACTATGGACTTAGACGGTACCCTATTTAGTGTGAAACCTGTTGTTTCTAGAGCGTATCCCCAAAACGATAAAGGTAGGTCCGACTGGCTCATCATTGATCGAACCATATCTAATAAAGTCCGATTACGTCACTCAGACACGCCATTCCTCTGAGGCGTTCCAAGCGGCGTAAGTTGTGGAACAATTCCACAATTCTTTAGATGATTGCTAAACTCATGGCTCAAATATTCACCTGCACAATCAGATCGCAGTGCTTTATTTTTCTTGCCACGCTGATTTTCCACTTCATTCTGAAACTCTTTGAACTTTTCTAAAGATTCGGACTTGTGTTTCATTAAGTAGACATACCCATATCTACTAAAATCATCAGTGAAGGTTATGAAGTATTGGAATCATCCCCTAGTTGTCGTACTCATTGGTCCGCACACATAAGTATGTATGAGTTCCAACAAATCTAATGCCCTCTCAGGTAAACCCGTGAAGGGTGCCTTGGTCATCTTGCCAAGTAAGCATGCTTCACATGTCTCGTATGATTCAAAATCAAACGAAGTTAAAAGCCCATCAGAATGAAACTTCTTCATGTGATTCTCACTTATATGACCCAAACGACAGTGCCACATGTAGGTAGGACTTAAATCATTAGGTCGAGGCCTTTTAGCACTAATATTACAGATAGGTGCATCATCAAGATTTAAAATGAACAACCCATTCATAATGGATGCAAAAGCCACAAACATGCCATTCTTAGAGATCACACAACCATTGTTTTCACTCGCAAATGAATAACCATCCTTCATCAAACATGAAGGAGACATAATGTTTCGACTCATACTAGGAACTAGATAACAATTATTTAACTCCAAAATAAATTCTGATGGGAGGTGGAGTTGCATCGTCTCGACAGTCAACGCAGCAACTCTTGCAATATTGCTTACCCGGAAATCAACTTCTCCTCTTTTCACGCTTCTACTTCTTATCATTCCCTGCATCGAATTGCAAATATGGGCAACCGATTCGGTATCAAATACCCAAGAATTAATATAAGAATCAGCGAGAAAAATTTCTGCAATGTGAACAACAAGTGTACCTGCTACGGCTGTACCCTTACCGCCGCGATCCTTAATAGAGGCCAAGTACTGCTTGCAATTCCTCTTCCAGTGGCCAAGTTCTTTGCAATAAAAGCACTCTGCATCAGCATCTGGTCCAACCTTGGGCTTTTGGTTTGGCTTGGATATTGTATCCTTTGCCTTGACCTTCTTCTTTTGTGATTTACCCTTCTACTTAAAGTTGGGTTTGTTTTGGACCGCAATCACACGGCCGCCGCTGCCAACACTTTTCTTTATGTCACCCTCTGCTGTTTTCAGCATGCCACATAGTTCATTGAGGTCGTTCTCTGCCCCATGCATATGGTAGTTCGTAATGAAGTTTCCATAGCTGGGCGGAAGAGATGCCAAAATGAAGTCAGTGGCCAACTCTTGGCTTATTGGGAAGCCTAGCTTCTCCAACCTCTGACTGTAACCAACCATCTTGATTACATGTGGCCCAACTGCTGCTCCTTCTGGTAGCTTGCATTCCAGAAAGGCTTTGGACACATTGAACCTTTCAGTCCTAGCCTGAGTCTAGAACATATCCTTGAGCGCCACGATCATATCGTGCGCCTCATGGTTCGTCTCAAACTGCACCTGCATCTCAGGCTCCATGCAAGCAAGCATTAGGCAACTCACTTCAAGATTAGCATCCATTGCCTTCTTGTAAGCGGTTTTAGCTGCAGCAGTTGCATCTTCACCAGGATCCTCTAGCGTTGGGGTGTCTAGAACGTCTTCCTTTTTTTCATCCCTAAGAAAAATTCTCAGGTTACGGATCCAATCCATTTAACTTATGTTTTTCAAGAATTGATCGCAAAATAAATGTTGGTGTGCTAGGTGTCATTTATCTATAACAAAATAATGCAAAATACTAAGACAAAAATATCCATGACAGAGCAAATCATATTAAACATTTAATAGAATCTACTCCCACTAAAATCAATATCCCTCAGTTGATACTTAGTGATTCAGAATCCGCAACTAACAAGTCTACTAGTGAGCTTTAGCTTCACCGCTAGAAGACAAGGTAGATCGGTAAGCAACTCCTTGCTAATCATATCATATATATGACTTCTGTTGTGGGGTGACATCTCTATGTCTCGGCTCCAAACCTTATGCCCCAATGTCCTTAACCATTAAGCTGACTTTGTTTAAATTAACCAACCCATTGTGCAGTTCGTATATGATACAAACCTATCTAGTGAAGGAAAACTGGTGGCACCCTAATTTCATAGACCCACCACCAATTGTACAAGACTTATGATAGTGCAAGGTTTGGAGAGGAATTTAAGCTTAAACATTTATGAGGGATCATCCTACTTATTTCATCGCACGCAATGACATATATGCAACATGAACAAGTAGAACATTAAGAATGGCATTCAAACAACAGTTGTGATTCGGTATGGCTTGCTGTCACATGGTGATCCCCATCTCCAATAATATGTCCACCATGATGATCTCCATCTCCATGATATAGTATGCCATCCTTCAGGTGATGAGTCCTTCAAGACCTATCTAAGGTATGCAGGTAAACAAATTACATATACGCTTTAGATCATCACATGTTGACACGAAAGTCATTACATTAAATTTGGACAATACATATGGCTCCAGCCGTATTGCCCTGGTCACGACACGCAGCTCATGAACAATTCATTAATATGCATCATATACACACAATAGCCATACTGATCACAAGATGACCTACAAAAATAGGTTAGAAAAACAAGTTTCTATATGTTCGCCACTATAGCAGATAGCCACGGCGGTCCCACGGGCGGGGGGTCGAGGGGGAGCCCCCCCCCCCGGGGCCTTAGGGCAGCGCCCTGGAAACCTCACAGGATTCCATGCATCGTATGTATGGAAATTCCACTAAAAATCTCATGAGATTGATAAAATCAACCCAAATCCGAGACTTTCGACCCGAAGGAAATTACACTCATGACGTCGATCTGTTACGTCAATCTGCTGGTTGTGTATGCAGTTAGCCCCGATGGTGATTCTAGCCGGTAGGGGCAAGTCACACACATAATAGAGAAGGACGAACTAATCTCTTTAGTCATATAAGATGTAATCTACTCCAACCCCTTGGAATCAAATGATCTAGTCACACTGTGCATCAAGTAGATCCATCTCATGAACCTAGATCTAGACCTAAAACTACGCAGAACCTCACTCTGATACCACTGCTGGAGTATTGGGGAGGCTACGCTAGCGAAAAACAAAATTTTCGACCCCATAACACCAAGAACTACTGTGGTTATAGGTCATGGAATTACCACAAGACGCGTAGGGCAGCGGAAGATGTCTCGATGTAGACGAACGCGTCGAGCAGTGCCGTGCAGTCGACGGCGTCCTTCACGTCCTCGCCTGGTTCATCCTAGTGCTCCAGATGTAGCACCTCCTAGGTATCCACACGTACAGGGAGGAAACGCCGCATACCGAACTGCTAGGTTCGCGACGGCGGCTATGCGAGGGCGAGAGGCGAGCGGCTGCTCATTTTCTGGTTGCGAATTAGGGTTAACCTAACTGCGCCCCGACCCTCATTATATAGGCGTTATGGTGGGCTCTTGACTCCGAGGCCCACCAGTAACCCTAAAGCCCAGTCTAATTTCGGATTTAATCCGAGTTAGCCTTCCTTCCCCTTAAGTGTGTGACTCTAAAGGTTCACGTACAAATAGACATTGCCCGAGTACTCTTACTTGACCCAATAATTGACAGCAGCTTCTAGCAAAACATGTCAACTCCTATGTGCACGTAAAGATCATATCAGACGAACCATTGCAACATCACGTATATGTTGTTCCCTTCGTCTCACGACATTTGGTCTGGCTCTAAGCTGACCTCTCTTTCTCAATACTGTGAATTGGAATCATTTCAATGGTTAACTCTTAACCCTAGCACGGCCATGCATTTCTTAATCCAATCACTCGTGGGGCCAGACATATCTCTCTCAAGAAGAGAGGGACAAATTCCATCTTGATTGGCCATGCCTCACAACATGCTTCCAGACAAACCCAAAACTACCTTTATAACTGTCACATCCAGGTTTCGGGGCACCAAGACCCGGGCGCGAACATAATCACCTGGTGTGCTGGGACCAAGTCTCACACATATGATGAATCATGGCACAGGATCGAATGTCACAACTTTACTATATAATATGAGTTCTATACAAAATAAATAAATAATTACATTATAAGGAGACAACGGTCCAGCAACCCAAAGTTGACTAGGAGACGACGGCCTAGATCTCTCACGAACACATCACAACATCCTCCAAGCACCTCATCCTGTGGTACCTGTTCTTGACCTGTGGGGGGTGTGAGACAGCAAGAGTGAGCTCACATACGTTCATCGCTCAACAAGTTGTGGGGAATAATGTGCATGAACTCGCCAAAGATGGGAGCTCACGTGAAGTGTAAGGCTTACCAAAGAGGATGGTTAGAGCTGAGCATTGCTTTTAAAGTTGGTCAAAATTTTATTAGCAGTTACTAAGTATAAGTAAATACCAACCCAATTAAATAGTAGAACAAAAGTAACATCCTCACCTGCAATGCAATGCATATGACAAATTGAATTTAGTTCCATAATTTAATCATGTGAGGGTCCGAGCTGCTCATGACCGTGAGCACGGCTAGTATACCAGTTTTACACTCTGCAGAGGTTGCACATCTTTACCCACAAGTCATGTTACCCATCTGCCAAGGGATCGCGACTTCCCATACACCTCTACCAAGGAGGCGAGGCAGGGTAACACTACGAGGCCTTTACAAAGTTCCACTAGCTTCAGAAAACCCACTATAGTTTATAGGAAGCTCCAATGCAGGGATCCCTCGAATGATCGCCATCGCAGCAAAATCATCCCAAGGACCTCCCTACACTGACCACTCCCCTACTGCCCTTGCCCCTTTCGGGTAAGGTAGTCTTCCACTAGCTTTCCTAATTAATCAGCCATGGGTGTCCCATTAAACCCTTGTGGTAGCACTGTTTTTCCGGGTGGTCGCTCCATGTTCCAATTAACATAATGATCTTATCATGAACAGTAATAATAAATAGATAATAAAAGTGTGATCATGAATAATGTATCTTCATACCCAAAACCACATAAAGCACTAGCAAGTACTACCCAAAAAGTTCAGTGGTAAACAAGGTATAAAGATAATCAAACTAGGGTAACCTATTGGGTCCCATCAAAATTAACCTATGCAGATCATTATGATTAATTAGAACATGAGTGGTTAAAAAGAAGTGATCAAGGGCACAACTTGCCTGGGACTTGAGATTCCAGGTACCAACTTGCTTTTCAGATGACACGTGACCTCGCGCTAGTCGTAGCAATACAAACAAACAGTGTATAGGCAAAATTAACATTACACTAAACATGTAAACAAAATACATAATAATAATCTACACATTAAAATAAGATTATAGGAACAGGAATCATTGATTTTGGAGTTATAGATTTTAAGTTATGAATTTCTGAAGGTTTTATGTGTTTTGTATAAGATCAAATAGCTTATAAATTTTATTGTGATATTCATGTCAAAACAGTGATAATAAATGATAAACAATAATATTACAAAATTATAGGAATTGAAATGGATTAATTTGGACTTCATATCAATTTTCTATGAATTAATTAAGTTCTGGAATTCTTTTTATATTGGGAATTCTTTTTCTAAATTCATTTCTCCTAATTTCTCTGAGTCCCGGGCTGCGCACACAATAACAGAGAACATAGGGTCTAACTCATAAAATTACCTAAGACTCAGCTTTCCCCGCACAAGACGGCGGGTTAATTTGTAAATATTATGGGGTCTCTTTAGCAAATAGGCCACGACGAAGGGGTATCGATCACATTCAGCCACCAGATTAGAATCCTGTGGCTATGATAGGTCATATCGGTGCCATCGACCCGCGCGAGCCATGGCCGTCCGATTGAGGATCAATGTCTTTGAGTTTAAGACGCTGCAAGCCAATCTGGTACGCGCGATCCCGATCCAAGGGTGAAGATCAATTCGTTGAACCGGTATCTGCTATCTAATCCCAGACGTTCGAGAATAGATCGACGGTGGCAGCTCCTTCTTCTCTCCCTTAACCAACCCGACGACGGCGGAGTAGCCGCCCCGGTGGCGCGCCCCCTGGCAACATGACCGACCGGCCCCCGCGCTCAAACCCGACTGTTAATCAGTGCAACAGATGAGAAGGAGATGCAGAGCCTAATGGAGACGGTTTTACTGTGAATCGGGTAGCCGGATTCGTTGGCCACGGAGCCATGCGTGTCCGACGCAATGAGATTGCTCTGGCGAGCAATTCATTAGGTCAGGGTTGATCTCTGCGCTTGCCGAGGCTCCACGAAGGTCTTCCATACACCTGCGAAGCTCCATGCCCCAATACTTGACTCCAATCCTTGGTTTAAGCGGCGACCACGCCGGTGATGGACCACGTGGTGCGGTGGCACGTTCATCGCCCAACTCCCCTTCCCTCCTTAGCTTGACGACGGAGCCCTCTGCTCTATGTATGCTGTCTTCGAGCTCGTAACTGGGTTGTCGAGGAGAGGTTCATGGATGCTTTTATGGAGGCAGGGGAAACAATCTGCACAGTCAGCAAAGACCACGGCCATGCGCAACAACCCGAGCTGGGCGCCGTGTTTGTTCAGATTTGGAGAAGACTAGTCCGACGGTTGGGCCCCACGCCTCAGCGAGTGCAGGAGCGCAGTACCGGAACAGTGTGATACCCCAGGCCCACAACTCAGTGTACCGAGCGGCGCGATCGAAGGTGGAGCCGTCCAGCCGGTAAGACTGACCCCGCAGGCCCATGAGTCGGAGTTTGGCCAGACATGGCTGAGACTGGTGGGTGGGGATCGCCTGTCAGTGGGCGTGAGGCGTGAGCGGGGCGCGCTGGTGGCCTGGTTTGAGGGCGAGTTGGGCCGGCTGAGAATAAATCGGCCCAGCGCTAGGTTTTCTCTTTTATTTTTCTTTTCTATATTCTTTTCTATTTCTAGTTTGAAATACTTAAACCAAATTCAATTTCCTTTCCAAATCTCCAATTCCCTTCAGATTCAAGTTTCCAAATTCCCAAATTTTCATCATATCCCTAATGAAAATATAACATATATTATTTATTTTAATATTATTTTCCTTATCACTCATTTATTTATGGGATGAATAAATGGTTTCCTAAACATTTCCTTTCATTTTATATTTTATGTTTTTTTTCAAAATTAGAGGTCAAGTTTATGTGTTCCATAGAATGCATCACCACAAAATCATCATAAAGAGATCAACCTTTCTTTATCAATTTATTAGTTACTTTAACT
The DNA here is from genome assembly GCF_902167145.1 of Zea mays. Taxonomy (NCBI): domain Eukaryota; kingdom Viridiplantae; phylum Streptophyta; class Magnoliopsida; order Poales; family Poaceae; genus Zea; species Zea mays. The sequence continues at coordinate 102,301,508 of NC_050097.1, forward strand.
AATTTAATATTATTTTTCTTGAATATTAGAAGGAAGAATCCTAATAGATTTCCAAAGGTCTTCAAAAATTCTCACCACATTATTATATATATATATATATATTTATTCTTCATTTTATTATTTTATGATATATATATATATTTCTCCTACCAATTTTTAGGTCTTACAAATCCTACCCCTCTTAACAGAAATCTTGTCCTCGAGATTAGTAAGAAGGAGGATGCAACTAGTTTGGTGTGTAGTCTATGTTTCAGTTTCTAAGTGGTTTTAATACCAAAAGATTTTATTTTGTTCAGGTTTATAACACAAATTAGCAGGTGATTATGAAGACATGGTTATATATATGTATATCCACTTTATCATGTAGGATAAAAGATGTCTATAAAGCATAGATAGGTTTGGGTAAGAAAGAGTAGGGTAAGGGAAGACTCCATCCAAGATTTGTGGATCTTGATTCATCTGATGATCTGGCTTGAATCTTATCCTTCCTTGATTTGATGTTGATCTTTTCTTCTCCGGTCTTGGTCTTACTGATTTGACATTAGTGTATATTATCGGAGTTGGGGAAGTATGGTTAAGGTAAATATGGATGAGATAGACTACATGGAAAAAAAGTTTGTTTGATGTTAGGTGGGTATCGATAGATTATGCAATTCTTCATAACTCTATTGGTTGGATCAAATCTCAAGTATATGGCTCAGTTGGTTTAAGGCACTAGTTTAGTTTTAAGTGCATGAGGGGTATGGCCTTATCTTTTGTACCAGCATTCAGTAACTTACTCTAGATTAGATCATAATAGATTAGATAAAATCTAGATTAGGTTGGATATGACTAGATTAGACTAGTTAAAATCTAAATAAATTTTGGATTAGCTTATGGTTGTTATTCTAGAGTGGGATAAATATGCTGATTAAAGCAAGATGGATCCATAAGGATAAGGTAGAATCTTTTGAGGTTAGTTAGATCTATTAGGATGAGATAAAATCTTTTCAAGATAAGATGAATCCATTAAGGTAAGAGAGTCTTTTAAGATAAGATGGAGCTATTAGGCTAGATATATTTTAATTAGGATAATCTAGGTTGTTTAGTTATCTTATGAATTTTATTTATTTACATTTATGTAGATGTAATTGTGGACATTACTCCACAACTCATCCCACTCAATCAAAGATCCAAATCAGACAAGAATCATAAGAACAAACATTCAAGCATATAAAAAATAATAGTTTTGTTTTTGTTCCTAAGAGTAGGTATCCTATTCCTAAAGGTCACTTTAGGTACAAGATTTCAAAGTGTGAAATCCACTTTTGTCTTCAGAAGTGAAAAGATAAGAGTCATCCAGTTTTGTTTTTGTTCCTAAGAGTAGGTATCCTATTCCTAAAGGTCACTTTAGGTACAAGATTTCAAAGTGTGAAATCCACTTTTGTCTTCAGAAGTGAAAAGATAAGAGTCATCAGAGTAAAGCATCAGTGGATGAGAAAAGATTAAGGAGAGTTCAGACAAAATCAGAGTAGCAAAGGTAAGTAAGTAATGGTTGTCCAGTTCTATCTAGGTTTCGTCCTACAGTCAACATTCCTCTAATACCACTTCTGTCACATCCGGGTTTCAGGGCACCAAGACCCGGGCGCGAACATAATCACCAGGTGTGCTGGGACCAAGTCTCACACATATGATGAATCATGGCACAGGATCGAATGTCACAACTTTACTATATAATATGAGTTCTATATAAAATAAATAAATAATTACATTATAAGTAGACAACGGTCCAGCAACCCAAAGTTGACTGGGAGACGACGGCCTAGATCTCTCACGAACACATCACAACATCCTCCAAGCACCTCATCCTGTGGTACCTGTTCTTGACCTGTGGGGGGTGTGAGACAGCAAGAGTGAGCTCACATACGTTCATCGCTCAACAAGTTGTGGGGAATAATGTGCATGAACTCGCCAAAGATGGGAGCCCACGTGAAGTGTAAGGCTTACCAAAGAGGATGGTTAGAGCTGAGCATTGCTTTTAAAGTTGGTCAAAATTTTATTAGCAGTTCCTAAGTATAAGTAAATACCAACCCAATTAAATAGTAGAACAAAAGTAACAACCTCACCTGCGATGCAATGGATATGACAAATTGAATTTAGTTCCATAATTTAATCATGTGAGGGTCCGAGCTGCTCATGACCATGAGCACGGCTAGTATACCAGTTTTACACTCTGCAGAGGTTGCGCATCTTTACCCACAAGTCATGTTACCCATCTGCCAAGGGATCGCGACTTCCCATACACCTCTACCAAGGAGGCGAGGCAGGGTAACACTACGAGGCCTTTACAAAGTTCCACTAGCTTCAGAAAACCCGCTACAGTTTATAGGAAGCTCCAATGCAGGGATCCCTCGCATGATCGCCATCGCAGCAAAATCATCCCAAGGACCTCCCTACACTGACCACTCCCCTACTGCCCTTGCCCCTTTCGGGTAAGGTAGTCTTCCACTAGCTTTCCTAATTAATTAGCCAAGGGCGTCCCATTAAACCCTTGTGGTAGCACTGTTTTCCCGGGTGGTCGCTCCATGTTCCAATTAACATAATGATCTTATCATGAACAGTAATAATAAATAGATAATAAAAGTGTGATCATGAATAATGTATCTTCATACCCAAAACCACATAAAGCACTAGCAAGTACTACCCAAAAAGTTCAGTGGTAAACAAGGTATAAAGATAATCAAACTAGGGTAACCTATTGGGTCCCATCAAAATTAACCTATGCAGATCATTATGATTAATTAGAACATGAGTGGGTAAAAAGAAGTGATCAAGGGCACAACTTGCCTGGGACTTGAGATTCCAGGTACCAACTTGCTTTTTCAGATGACACGTGACCTCGCGCTAGTCGTAGCAATACAAACAAACAGTGTATAGGCAAAATTAACATTACACCAAACATGTAAACAAAATACATAATAATAATCTACACATTAAAATAAGATTATAGGAACAGGAATCATTAATTTTGGAGTTATATATTTTAAGTTATGAATTTCTGAAGGTTTTATGTGTTTTGTATAAGATCAAATAGCATATAAATTTTATTGTGATATTCATGTCAAAACAGTGATACTAAATGATAAACAATAATCTTACAAAATTATAGGAATTGGAATGGATTAATTTGGACTTCATATGAATTTTCTATGAATTAATTAAGTTCTGGAATTCTTTTTATATTGGGAATTCATTTTCTAAATTCATTTCTCCTAAATTCTCTGAGTCCCGGGCTGCGCACACAATAACAGAGAATACAAGGTCTAACTCATAAAATTACCTAAGACTCAGCTTTCCCCGCACAGGACGGCAGGTTAATTTGTAAATATTACGGGGTCTCTTTAGCAAATAGGCCACGACGAAGGGGTATTGATCACATTCAGCCACCAGATTAGAATCATGTGGCTACGATAGGTCATATCGGTGCCATCGACCCGCGCGAGCCATGGCCGTCCGATTGCGGATCAATGTCTTTGAGTTTAAGACGCTGCAAGCCAATCTGGTACGCGCCATCCCGATCCAAGGGTGAAGATCAATTCGTTGAACCGGTATCTGCTATCTAATCCCAGACGTTCGAGAACAGATCGATGGTGGCAGCTCCTTCTCTCCCTTAACCAACCCGACGACGGCGGAGTAGCCGCCCCGGCGTCGCGCCCCCTGGCAACACGACCGACCGGCCCCCGCGCAACGGATGAGAAGGAGATGCAAAGCCTAATGTAGACGGTTTTACCGTGAATCGAGTAGCCGGATTCGTTGGCCATGGAGCCATGCGTGTCCGACGCAATGAGATTGCTCTGGCGAGCAATTCATTAGGTCAGGGTTGATCTCTGCGCTTGCCGTGGCTCCACGAAGGTCTTCCATACACCTGCAAAGCTCCATGCCCCAATACTTGACTCCAATCCTTGGTTTAAGCGGCGACCACGCCGGTGATGGACCACGCGGTGCGGCGGCATGTTCATCACCCAACTCCCCTTCCCTCCTTAGCTTGACGACGGAGCCCTCTGCTCTATGCATGGTGTCTTCGAGCTCGTAACTGGGTGGTCGAGGAGAGGTTCATGGATGCTTTTATGGAGGCAGGGGAAACAATCTGCACGGTCAGCGAAGACCACGGCCATGCGCAACAACCCGAGCTGGGCGCCGTGTTTGTTCAGATTTGGAGAAGACTAGTCCGACGGTTGGGCCCCACGCCTCAATGAGTGCAGGAGCGCAGTACCGGAACAGTGTGATACCCCAGGCCCACAACTCAGTGTACCGAGCGGCGCGATCGAAGGTGGAGCCGTCCAGCCGGTGAAACTGACCCCGCGGGCCCATGAGTCGGAGTTTGGCCAGACATGGCTGAGACTGGCGGGTGGGGACCGCCTGTCAGTGGGCGTGAGGCGTGAGCGGGGCGCGCTGGTGGGCTGGTTTGAGGGCGAGTTGGGCCGACCGAGAATAAATCGGCCCAGCGCTAGGGTTTCTCTTTTATTTTTCTTTTCTATATTCTTTTCTATTTCTAGTTTGAAATACTTAAACCAAATTCAATTTCCTTTCCAAATCTCCAATTCCCTTCAGATTCAAGTTTCCAAATTCCCAAATTTCCTTCATATCCCTAATGAAAATATAAAATATATTATTTATTTTAATATTATTTTCCTTATCACTCATTTATTTATGGGATGAATAAATGGTTTCCTAAACATTTCCTTTCATTTTATATTTTATGTTTTTTATTCAAAATTAGAGGTCAAGTTTATGTGTTCCATAGAATGCATCACCACAAAATCATCATCAAGAGATCAACCTTTCTTTATCAATTTATTAGTTACTTTAACTAATTTAATATTTTTTTTTGAATATTAGAAGGAAGAATCCTAATAGATTTCCAAAGGTCTTCAAAAATTCTCACCACATTATTATATATATATATATTTATTCTTCATTTTATTATTTTATGATATATATATATATTTCTCCTACCAATTTTTAGGTCTTACAATAACTAACCAGTTACGGAGTAGCGTTTGATAGTCCCTAAGTATGTCAATCCACATCTTGAGAACATGCGACAATCTCAGTTCTAAGGACACAGTATACATGTTGCAGAAAGAGAACTATATTACAATATCTCACATTGGGTCGGTCCAGGCTCATGTCATACATGCGCCCACATTATTAGTTCGACATCTCCATGTCCATGACTTGTGAAATGTAGTCTTCAACTAATATATGAGCTGGTCATCGACTCTGACCAGGGACATCATTTAGAATAACCATACAAGTAAAGAATCTCACAAACAATTCACATAATTGCTAATCAATACAAGGTGCCTTTCATGGATATTCAATTAAGCAATATATATATATATATATATATATATATATATATATATATATATATATATATCATGGATACAAAGAAATATGCTCATCTCTAAGATTATCTCTAGGGCATATTTCTAACAGAGTGTATCCTGATTTGTGTCCAGTGGCTGCAGGGCAGCCCCTTGCGCTGTTGCTTCTTCGGCGGCATGACGAAGGTGAATGCTTGCCGAATGTGGTCATTTGAATTCACTAGACGTGTGCACCAATGTTGGTCACTTGTTTTCAAATGTTGTGGATCAAGAACAAGGCAACACAGTTGTTAATTATCATGGACCTTCGTCTTCCGAAACATTATCTCTACATGGGGTATAATGCTCATTAGATGGAGGTCAAGAAGGGCATACCTTCCTCGTTTAATATGTGAATAAGAATGCAAAAGGATGAAGGTAACAACTGCATCTCGTTAATTCGTTTATATTTGCATTCGATAAAACATGTATAAATATTAATAGAATTCATATTACATTGATACCTTCGGTTTGCTCGAAGAAAGAGACGCGAGAGAGTGATCACAATTCAGCGTGAACAGTACGGTGCTCCTGTTCATCTATTTATAGGCACAGGACGCAGCATGAGTAAAAGTACATTTATGCCCTTGACATTTATCTATAACCATAACATGAATCATTAAGGATCAGATAGTCTTTGTTCCTTTTCGGTCCTCGTCATACTTGGTCTTCGTGATCACGTCAAGCCGAAACTCTTCGGCTATGGCTCCGTCGCCCATTCTTATCACCTTCGGGTTATATCTTCATCCTGTCACAAGAGAAGACCTTCATCCCAAAGCCGAAGCCCCCCTTAATAATTCATGTCATACTGAAAACATATAGTCAGTAACGTTTTTGAGGCCTTTGGGATAGGAAGGCCCCCAACATATACATTACATGTATGCTGAACCTTCATATTGTATTGTAGGAGACTAAAGGGCAGGAAATGGTTAGGAAGTATGGAGAAGACTATGATTGGCGAGGAGCACCTACCATCGACGCTGAAGTTGTGCATTCTATTGGAGGAAAAGCCCATGAACGGTATGAACTTGTGAATTTTTTCAATAATATTGAAACTATGACCGAATAGCTAATTTTCTTGTTTTCCAAGATATTCTATGTTTACCAGTGTGATCGATTCAATGGAGTTGCGGTCTCGTGGTGGCTCTTCGTCGTAGGCGGGTTGTGGTAGCAGCCGTAGTCGGTGCTCGAGCGTGGAGAACGCTATGAGGGAGCAGCAAGAAAGGTTTCATGAAGAGTTACGGCAACAACAATTGACATTTCTCCAACAATAATCGGAGTACATGGTTGCTTACAATGCACAGGCGCAACAAGCAATGAATGTGAGTGTCTTATTTATTCTCAACATGGTCATATATTTGTCCTATAACTAATATATTGTATTTACAACAGTCTTATTTTCCAGAGCCGACACAACTACAACCAGTTGTTTTCCCTCAATTTCAGCCGTCGATGCCTCAGTGAGGATTACATGCTCTGCCACCTCCACCTGAGGACTCAGGTGCTTCAATTTAGTTTAGACTTGTTGTTTGTATTAACCTTTCAAATCTTGACTAAACCTGATTTTGTAGGGATGCAGGGTTATGGGCCACAACACGCCACCACCGGTGATAACAGCACCAGGAGGAGCTTATGGAGGGGAGGGAGCTATTACAGGAGAGTTTAGTTTGATAAACAATTCATTTGAATAGTGGTCATGTAAACACTGTAGTTATTAATACCTTCTTTTTCCTTTAGAATCCAAATCAGTTAAGCGACTTCGTTAATGACTTGTTCGCTTTTGGAGGTAGTGGTCACAACTCAGACGACCCAGATATGTGATGATTTGAGTCTTGTAGTGAATTGTGAGTTTGTTTTGTGTTGTAATGGACTATGTGATGTATTTATGAACAATTGTGAACTCTGGACTCTAGTGGTATTTTGGTGAACTGTGATGTACTTGTGAAGAATTGTGATATTTTGTGTTAAATGTGTGTAATTCTGGAATTATTGTATCTGTCATATTATTGTGATTATATTGTTGTTGAAATTGCTGTTTTTTTCATTTCTTTCAAAAAAAATTCTCTGAAATTGCTTATTTTCGGCGGCGAAATGGGACCATAGAAAATAACCCTGTGAAAATTTCGGCAGCCTTAATTTTCGGTGGCCAGAGCCCAGCCGCCGAAAATAGCTTATTTTCAGCGGTTGGCTCAATAGCGGCCGAAAGTAAGCTATTTTCGGCGGCTGGGCCGTGGCCGCCGAAAATTAACATTTATTTTTGGCTATTTTTTTGGCGGCAAGAGGCCGCAAAAAATAATTGTAGCTGCTGAAGTATATCTCTATCTATACTATATTAAAGCACTAGTTTTAATGGTCGTCCTACGTTCTTTTTATAAAGAACCCCTTGTATTTCTTCAAAATCAACCAACGGTCACAGATCATATCTCATCGGGTACCGTTGCAATGTACGAGTATTAGACTAGTATTTTTAGATACATGTGTTGTGAAGATTCTCATTCATGAAGGAGATGTGTTCGTGAAGATTCTCATTCATGCACAAGAACACAAAGTGACAATGCAAAGACCGCGTAGTAATTTCTGCGTAATTCCATTCATTGACAGAATTTAATATGTTTTAGGTAATATGTAAGGCACATTCCACACGCAGAACCTGTCGTACGTACTAGTATTGTGTTGCAAGAAGGATATCCGACAGATATCCATTTGCCCAATTTAATTTCTGATGAATGCAGTTGCCGAGAAGAAACTATGCCTAGGAGTGTTGGATCATTCAGTTAACCTTTTTGTTGGTGTCTGATACAAACAAAGGTGGTGCAAATTATTTACATATGTCTCCTACAGGGGACAAACCTGAAGGAAACCAGGAAACTAAGCTTGAAAGCGACAGTTTCTGCCACTTTATTTCTATGCAGGAGTGGCTTGCAACAACAGCTCGCGAGAGGAAGAAGACCAATGGCTCTTAGGCGGCAGTTGAGAGTACTGTACGCTCTGGATGTTGCCAGGACACAGCTCTACCACTTTAAGGCAACCGTAATCGCAGGCATGGGTTTCTTCACGGATGCCTATGATTTCTTCGCCGTCTCCCTCGTCATGGACCTCATAAGTTACCTGTACTTCGAGGAACAGATTCGTCGAGGCGTCAAAGCCATCATCTACGGCATCGCTCTGTGCGGCGCCGTGCCGGGGCAACTGGTGTTTGGCTGGCTGGGCGACAAGATGGGTCGCAAGCGCGTGTACGGCGTCACGCTGGTTCTCATGGTGGTCACGTCGCTCGCGTCGGGCCTTTCCCTTTCCTTCGGCACCAACGACAACGAGGCGGCGAACGTGGTGGCCGTTCTCTGTTTCTTCCGCTTCTGGCTTGGCTTCAGCATCGGCGGCGACTATCCGCTCTCGGCAACCATCATGTCCGAGTACGCCAACAAGAGGAGACGCGGCGCCTTCATTGCGGCTGTTTTCGCCATGCAAGTGAGTACTCCGGCTGTGCGTGCTGGTGCTGTAGCTAACTCGTCTGCATTACATGCATTGATGGCCGGAATAATCGCAGGGTTTCGGCAACCTTGCAGCTGGATTCGTTGTCGTGGTGGTATCGTTGCAGCTGAAGACCAATCCAAGAAGGAACGCTAACTTCGTCTGGCGGATCGTTCTCATGTTGGGCGCGGTTCCGGCGATCTTCACCTACTACTGGCGCATGAAGATGCCCGAGACGGCGCGGTACACCGCGCTGGTGGCCAAGGATGCGAGGAAGGCAGCATCAGAGATGTCCTCCGTCCTCAACATGGAAATCGGCCAAGAGGACGAAGCGGTCAGGGAGCTCGTCCGGCAGGACGAGTACGGTCTCTTTTCGGTGCAGTTCCTGCGCTGCCATGGAACACACCTGCTCGCCACCAGCGTGTGCTGGCTCGCCGTCGACATCACCTTCTATTCGCTTAACCTCTACATGAAGGACATCTTCGTCGACGTCGGTCTGATTGACCCTCCGGAAAAAAGCGACTTGTTCAAGAGGATGACCGTCAGTACGTTGCTGCACATGGCCATCGCGTTCGGTGGTACACTTCCGGGATACTTCTTCACCGTCGCATTCGTGGACCGCATCGGCCGTGTCAGGATTCAGCTACTCGGATTCACCATGATGGCCGCTTTGACAGCCAGCCTCGCTGCCACTTATGATCCATACTGGAAACAACAGAAAACAAAACGGCGCAAGATAGGGTTCGCAGTCTTGTATGGCTTGACCAACTTCTTCACCAATTTTGGTCCCAACACCACCACTTTCATAGTTCCGGCGGAGATTTTCCCAACACGGATGCGCGCAACGTGCCATGGCATAGCCGGCGCATTTGGGAAGATAGGCGCTATCATCGGCGTGTTTGGCTTCATGTTCACGATGGAAGAACACCACGTCGCCCCAAGAGCGCTGTGGGCACTATTTGCCTCTAACCTAGTCGGCCTTGTGTTTACCTTCCTTCTACCAGATTCCAAAGGTAAGTCGCTGGAAGAGATGACCGGTGAGACGGAAGAACAGCAGCTGCAACAAGACGCTGCAGTAGTTGCCGCGGCCGACCATATACATTTGGTGCCTATTTAGTCGTCGTTGTCGTTGTCGTCTCTCTCTCCAAAAGTTAGCTCAAAATTTTCCATCTATTTAATATATGTAGAGGGTCTACGCTGTCGAAGATCCTTTGATTAGTTGTGTTACATAATTGTCTTAAGGATACAACGGAAAGCTATGCCGAAGATCACTTATTAACGAAGAAACAATCAGCTACCTAACACATAACTCGGCCATGAGTGAATGTGTTTCAGGAACATTTCTTCTTACAGACCAAGCTAATCTTCGACTAGAGCAGTAATCAAAGGCAATTCGTCTATACGCAATGCAATCGACATAAACAGAAAACGAAGACGGTGGCTTCGAGCGCGAGTCAAAAAAAGAAGTCAATAAACGACGAAGGCTGAAACCCGCAAAGGCGAAGGTAGAAGAATACGATATTATCCTTATATCATTTGTAAACAACATATGAAAGCCTTGGTGGGCATTATTGTAAATCTGTACAAAATCGATTCGTCTCCTCTATAAATAGATGAACAGTACTCTGCATAAAGTATCTTTTTCTAGACCCTTAGCTTCCTAGCGCTTAGCCTTCAAATAACCTTCATGTATCCTATTGCTTAGGAGCCGAAGGTATGCTTGTAAATATGTCCAATGTAATAAGGGAAATACTATGCTAAGGTGGAAGAGATCAACACTCATGTATCATTTCGTCTGTCCTTTCGCACCATGTTTTACTTCTGTCATACATTCTCGTCCAAAGACCTTTGTCCTTCACATTTATACTCTGAAAGAGTATCAAACATAGGACGAAGGTTTTAATAATATGTATTATCTTGGTTTTCAGTGCCTTCAGAGGATTGAAATCAAGTTTTCAACAACTTTGCCTTTTGTTACATATTGGAATCTTTGTCCTCAAGGTGTTACACAGAAGGTGTATTACCACGAGGACGAAGGTCCTCATCTCTCAATCTTGTATTGCCTTGTTTTTGATGCTATGTAGCAATTGAAAGTAAGTGACCAACATTGGTGCCCACCTACAGTGATTTCACGACCACATCAATATACACCACGCCGCCGAAGAAAGCAGCGGCAACTAGCTCCATCCTTGCACCCATCGATCCCAATCATGGGAACGAAGCTCTCATCAGGGAGGCAACTAACAAGAAGAAGACCATCAGCTCGCCCTCATGAAGAGGAGCTTCATGAGGAAATCAACAACCTTGAACTCATCCACCAGCAAGTGGAGAAGCGCAAGGAAAAAATGCTTCGTCTTTCAGAGCTCTAAAGGAAAATTGATGAAGGAACTAAAGAGATAAACAATATCGAAGCGCACGAAAATATGAACAACTTCAAGGATCAAGATTACGATGGCTGTTGTTGGGGGCCTTCCTCTTCCAAAGGTCCTCAAAAACTTAACTAACATGTTTTTCAGTATAACATAGACTGCTACAAGAAGCTTCGGATTTGAGATGAAGGTGTGCGTGATATGAAGGCACGGTCTGAAGAAAGGACAAACGAGCCCTGAAGCTGCGGCTGAAGGAGCTTTGGCTTAGCACGATGACGATGGTTAAAAATGGAACTGACATAAAGAAGAAAAGACTGCTTAGTCCTCGGCAGCTTGCCTTATGGTTAATAGAAAATGTCAGGGATATGAATGTAATTTTGTCCAGGCTGTGTCCCGTGCCTATAAATAGATGAACAGTAACACTATGTTGTTCACGCTGAATTGTGTAACACCCTAAAAGGTCAATCATGCGAAAATGGGGAAAATTCTCCGGAGGATTTTAAATCAAAACACCTTTCCTTGAGAATAGTCATAATTTCAAAGTTACTACCCCCGAAAGTAATATAATATTTTTTTAAGACTAAAAAAATACCTAGATAAACTAAATTATTCTTGGAGTGAAATTATATGAACTATGACTAAACTAAATCTTAATATATAAATTATATTTTCCTAAAATTTATGAGAAGTGAACTATTCTCTAAGTTCATGATTGGAATGATGTGTAAAAGAACTAAAATAAAACAAATATAAATATATATATATGGTTTTGCATCCATTCTGGTGTTTTATTTGTGCATCTAAAAGTAAAAAAAATTTGGAATTCAAACTTGAGTTTGATTTGAATTTTTTTAATAGAAGGAAAAATAAATAAATAAAAAGAAAAAGAAGAAGGCTTCACCCTATGCTACGTGGGCCGCTTCTTCCCTCGCGGCCCATCTCCCTGGACTTCGCGCAGCCCAACTGGTGGAATCTCTGCGTGCCTGTTAAACCCTCGTGAGTCGCTGACATGTGGGCCGGCATGTCAGGCTACGATTTCGGTCACCTCCGTGTGGGGCCGCGCTGTCTGGTGCTTTCCCCTTCCCCCGCTCGCTCGGCTTTGACCCAATCTCAACAGCTCACGCCTAAAATCGCCGATAATCTCGCCGGATTGTTGTGTCAACTCGGCATCTTCCACCGTGCCTGGCGTGTATAAATGGACCCCCCTCGGCGGCAATCACCATCCCCACTATCCGAGCACCCAACATCAACTCGTGGCGGAAAACCAAAGAAATAGGTGTCGGGCCGCCGCCGGCGTGTAGGCGATTTGACACCCCCTGGGCCTCGACGTGTTGCTCGGGCGCTTCTCTCGGTCGTGGGTGAGCTAGTCGTGACTTCACACGGAAGGATGGGATCCATGGGTAGCCTGGATTGCTCCGTGGGAAACAACATCGCCGCCTAGCCATAGGGCTGCGTGGCCTGCTTGCTCGATGTCGCGAACCCAGGGATAAGGTCTACATCTCGATTCGCCTTGCTCCACGGATTGTGTTGGAGGTGGTTTCGGGGTTCGGGGACTTCGGCTGCTGGTCGGATTTCTCACCGGAGATCCACACCGCGACGTGAACCGGGAGCTTCAGACAATAAAACCCCCCCGGTAAGTCTCCAATCGGGTTTGTTTTCTCCTCCTCCTTAGAATAGCACGAGATTCGCTAGAATTGCGCCGGTAGATGGTCGGAATTGTCAAACTCCGGCGTGGGATTGCTGTTGTCTGGGGAGCGGATGCCCCTGCTCGGCCTCGGGCGCGGGGTAGGAGAAGAACTCCTTGCCGTGCGATCGGATTCGTGCGGCTGGGATTTGGTTTGGGTTGTGATTCGGCCAAATCCGATATCCGCCGTTGGATCAAACGTGGATGGGCGGGATTATAGGATTGTATACCCCTTCGTTCGGGCCGTCGATCTCAAATCGGACGGATCCAAGGCGATCGCGTGTATTTAAAATGTAAACCGTGGATCTCTGATCCAACGGCTTGGGTGGCGTACCAGTTCAATTAAGCCTGGATCTGATCTGGACCATGGATTTCTAATCGGACGGCCTGAAAACCCTGGATACCCCTTCGCGGGTATCTTTTGCAAATGAGCCCCTCTGTTTATTTAAAAACAACCCGCAATCCTCGGGTGCTGTTCTTTGAGTCTAGGAAGCATTGCGCAGAGCCCCCTGCAGTCCTCTGGTTTTGTGCGCCCAGTCCAAGGAGTTAAGAAATCAGATAAAAGGAATTAGAAAATGATTTTTATGTAAAAATAAATGCTAGAATTTGTTTAATTCATAGAAAATGCATACTAAGTCCAAATTAATCCATTTCAGTTTCTATAATTTTGTAATAATGTTGTTTATCACCCTGTGTCTCTGTTTTAACATGAAAATGGTATTAAAATTGATTTCTTAATTAACCTCGTATCAAATACATAAAACCTTAGGAAATTCGTATCTCCTCCGTTTTAACTCCGATTTGATCCGTTCAAGTTCCGTTAGTCTCGTAGCAACGCGTAGATTATTATTATTCAGTTGTTCTTATGTTTGGTGTGATGTTAATTTTGCCTATACCATGTATGTTTGTATTACTACGACTAGCAGTGAGGTCACGAGAATCTGAAGATCATCCTGGTACCTGGAATCTCAAGTCCCAGGCAAGTTGTGCCCTTGATCACTTCTTTTACCCACTCATGTTCTAATTAATCATAATGATCTGCATAGGTTAATTTTGATGGGACCTAATAGGTTACCCTAGTTTGTCTATCTTTATGCCTTGTTTACCACTGAACTTTTTGGGTAGTACTTGCTAGTGCTATATGTGGTTTTGGGCATTGAGATACACATTATTCATGATTATACTTTTGTTATCCGTTGTTATTTACTGTTCATGTCAAGATCATTAATGTTAATTGGAACATAGAGCTTAACTTGAGAAACACGTGCCACCACAAGGGTTTTTGGACGCCCTTGGCTGATTAATTAGGAAAGCTAGTGGAGGACTACCTTACCCGAAAGGGGCAAGGGCAGTAGGGGAGTGGTCAGTGTAGGGAGGCCCTCGGGAGGATTTTGCTGCGATGGCGGTCCTGCAAGGGATTCCTGCATTGGAGCTTCCTATAAACTGTAGCGGGTTTTCTGAAGCTAGTGGAACTTTGTAAAGGCCTCGTAGTGTTACCCTGCCTCGCCTCCTCGGTAGAGGTGTATGAGAAGTCGCGATCCCTTGGCAGATGGGTAACATGACTTGTGGGTAAAGGGTACCACCTCTGCAGAGTGTAAAACTGGTATACTAGCCGAGCTCACGGTCATGAGCAGCTCAGGACTCTCTGATGATTAATTTATGGAACTAAATTCAATTTGTCATATGCATTGCATCGCAGGTGATGTTGTTACTTTTGTTCTACTACTTAACTGGGTTGGTATTTACTTATACTTAGTAACTGCTAATAAAATTTTGACCAACTTTAAAAGCAATGCTCAGCTCTAACCATCCTCTTTGGTAAGCCTTACACTTCACATGAGCTCCCACTTTTGGCGAGTTCATTCACATTATTCCCCACAACTTGTTGAGCGATGAACGTATGTGAGCTCACTCTTGCTGTCTCACACCCCCCCACAGGTCAAGAACAGGTACCGCAGGATGAGGCGCATGGAGGATGCTGCGATAAGTTCGTGAGAGAGATCTAGGTCGTCGTCTCCCAGTCAACTTTGGGTTGCTGGACCGTTGTCTCCTTATAATGTAATTATTTATTTATTTTGTATAGAACTCTTGTTATATAGTAAAGATGTGACATTCGATCCTGTGCCATGATTCATCATATGTGTGAGACTTGGTCCCAGCACACCTGGTGATTATGTTCGCGCCCGGGTCTTGGTGCCCCGAAATCCGGGTGTGACAGAAGTGGTATCAGAGGAATGTTGACTGTAGGACGAAACCTAGATAGAACTGGACAACCCTTTCTTACCTCTGCTACTCTGTTTCTTTCTAAACTTTTCTCAATCTTTTCTAATCTATTTCCGCTTTACTCTGATTATTCTCACCTTTTCACTTCTAAAGACAAAAGTGGATTTCACACTTTGAAATCTGGTGCCTAAACTGACTTTTAGGAATAGGGGACCTACTCTTAGGAACAAAAAAAAAGAAATTGTTTTTTTTGTATCTATATGCTTGAATGTTTGTTCTTGTGATACATGTCTGATTTGAATCTTTGATTGATTGTGATGAGTTGTGGAGTAATGTCCACGATTACATCTACATATATGTATAGGCGTAAATAAATAAATAAATAAAAACATAAGATGACTATACAAACTAAGAATATCCCCCATTAAAATATATCTAGTTTAATGGCCATCTTATCTTACAAGATTCACTCTTATCTTAATAGATTCATATTATCTTGAAAAGATTTTATGTCATCCTAATAGATCTAACTGACCTCAAAAGATTCTACCTTATCCTTATGGATTCACCTTGCCCTAATTAGCATATTTATCCCTCTTTAGAATAACAACCATGAGCTAATCTAGAATTTATTTAGATCTAATCGAGTCTAAAATAACCATATCAATTTATTCTAGATCTGATCCAATCTAAAGTGAGTTACTTAATGTTGGTACAAGGATTAAGCCATACTCTTAAGCCACTTAAGCCTAAGTTAGTGTCATAGATCAACTCAGCCATACACTCCCAATAAGTTGCATAATCCATTTATGTGAACCTATTGATTAAAAAAAATGACCTACTCATAGACCCAGCTATCTTAACTATACCTCCCTAGCTCAGATGAAGACACCAAGATTGGAGACCGAAGATGATCAACCTCATTAAGAAAGGATAAACACCAACTCAAGTCTTCAAGGATCAAGCGGGATCACCAGATGAGTCAAAAGCCACAATCTAGGATGGAGTCTTTTCTTAACCTACACTTTCTTAACCAAACCTATCTATGCTCTAAAGACATCTTCTATCCTACATAATAAAGTGAACATACATATATATACCCATGCTCTCCTAATCACTCACTAATGAAAAAAGAGAGGTTTTTGATTTTTGAAATAATTAGAAAATGAAAGTTAAATTGCAAACCACTCTTCTTATATCTCTTTTCTTACAAATCTCGAGGACGAGATTTCTGTTAAGGGGGTAGGATTTGTAACACCCTAAAAGGTCAATCATGCGAAAATGGGGAAAATTCTCCGGAGGATTTTAAATCAAAACACCTTTCCTTGAGAATAGTCATAATTTCAAAGTTACTACCCCCGAAAGTAATATAATATTTTTTTAAGACTAAAAAAATACCTAGATAAACTAAATTATTCTTGGAGTGAAATTATATGAACTATGACTAAACTAAATCTTAATATATAAATTATATTTCCCTAAAATTTATGAGAAGTGAACTATTCTCTAAGTTCATGATTGGAATGATGTGTAAAAGAACTAAAATAAAACAAATATAAATATATATATATATATATGGTTTTGCATCCATTCTGGTGTTTTATTTGTGCATCTAAAAGTAAAAAAAATTTGGAATTCAAACTTGAGTTTGATTTGAATTTTTTTAATAGAAGGAAAAATAAATAAATAAAAAGAAAAAGAAGAAGGCCTCACCCTATGCTACGTGGGCCGCTTCTTCCCTCGCGGCCCATCTCCCTGGACTTCGCGCAGCCCAACTGGTGGAATCTCTGCGTGCCTGTTAAACCCTCGTGAGTCGCTGACATGTGGGCCGGCATGTCAGGCTACGATTTCGGTCACCTCCGTGTGGGCCGCGCTGTCTGGTGCTTTCCCCTTCCCCCGCTCGCTCGGCTTTGACCCAATCTCAACAGCTCACGCCTAAAATCGCCGATAATCTCGCCGATAATCTCGCCGGATTGTTGTGTCAACTCGGCATCTTCCACCGTGCCTGGCGTGTATAAATGGACCCCCCTCGGCGGCAATCACCATCCCCACTATCCGAGCACCCAACATCAACTCGTGGCGGAAAACCAAAGAAATAGGTGCCGGGCCGCCGCCGGCGTGTAGGCGATTTGACACCCCCTGGGCCTCGACGTGTTGCTCGGGCGCTTCTCTCGGTCGTGGGTGAGCTAGTCGTGACTTCACACGGAAGGATGGGATCCATGGGTAGCCTGGATTGCTCCGTGGGAAACAACATCACCGCCTAGCCATAGGGCTGCGTGGCCTGCTTGCTCGATGTCGCGAACCCAGGGATGAGGTCTACATCTCGATTCGCCTTGCTCCACGGATTGTGTTGGAGGTGGTTTCGGGGTTCGGGGACTTCGGCTGCTGGTCGGATTTCTCACCGGAGATCCACACCGCGACGTGAACCGGGAGCTTTAGACAATAAAACCCCCCCGGTAAGTCTCCAATCGGGTTTGTTTTCTCCTCCTCCTTAGAATAGCACGAGATTCGCTAGAATTGCGCCGGTAGATGGTCGGAATTGTCAAACTCCGGCGTGGGATTGCCGTCGTCTAGGGAGCGGATGCCCCTGCTCGGCCTCGGGCGCGGGGTAGGAGAAGAACTCCTTGCCGTGCGATCGGATTCGTGCGGCTGGGATTTGGTTTGGGTTGTGATTCGGCCAAATCCGATATCCGACGTTGGATCAAACGTGGATGGGCAGGATTATAGGATTGTATACCCCTTCGTTCGGGCCGTCGATCTCAAATCGGACGGATCCAAGGCGATCGCGTGTATTTAAAATGTAAACCGTGGATCTCTGATCCAACGGCTTGGGTGGCGTACCAGTTCACTTAAGCTTGGATCTGATCTGGACCATGGATTTCTAATCAGACGGCCTGAAACCCTGGATACCCCTTCGCGGGTATCTTTTGCAAACGAGCCCCTCTGTTTATTTAAAAACAACCCGCAATCCTCGGGTGCTGTTCTTTGAGTCTAGTAAGCATTGCGCAGAGCCCCCTGCAGTCCTCTGGTTTTGTGCGCCCAGTCCAAGGAGTTAAGAAATCAGATAAAAGGAATTAGAAAATGATTTTTATGTAAAAATAAATGCTAGAATTTGTTTAATTCATAGAAAATGCATACTAAGTCCAAATTAATCCATTTCAGTTTCTATAATTTTGTAATAATGTTGTTTATCACCCTGTGTCTCTGTTTTAACATGAAAATGGTATTAAAATTTATTTCTTAATTAACCTCGTATCAAATACATAAAACCTTAGGAAATTCGTATCTCCTCCGTTTTAACTCCGATTTGATCCGTTCAAGTTCCGTTAGTCTCGTAGCAACGCGTAGATTATTATTATTCAGTTGTTCTTATGTTTGGTGTGATGTTAATTTTGCCTATACCATGTATGTTTGTATTACTACGACTAGCAGTGAGGTCACGAGAATCTGAAGATCATCCTGGTACCTGGAATCTCAAGTCCCAGGCAAGTTGTGCCCTTGATCACTTCTTTTACCCACTCATGTTCTAATTAATCATAATGATCTGCATAGGTTAATTTTGATGGGACCTAATAGGTTACCCTAGTTTGTCTATCTTTATGCCTTGTTTACCACTGAACTTTTTGGGTAGTACTTGCTAGTGCTATATGTGGTTTTGGGCATTGAGATACACATTATTCATGATTATACTTTTGTTATCCGTTGTTATTTACTGTTCATGTCAAGATCATTAATGTTAATTGGAACATAGAGCTTAACTTGAGAAACACGTGCCACCACAAGGGTTTATGGACGCCCTTGGCTGATTAATTAGGAAAGCTAGTGGAGGACTACCTTACCCGAAAGGGGCAAGGGCAGTAGGGGAGTGGTCAGTGTAGGGAGACCATCGGGAGGATTTTGCTGCGATGGCGGTCCTGCAAGGGATTCCTGCATTGGAGCTTCCTATAAATTGTAGCGGGTTTTCTGAAGCTAGTGGAACTTTGTAAAGGCCTCGTAGTGTTACCCTGCCTCGCCTCCTCGGTAGAGGTGTATGGGAAGTCGCGATCCCTTGGCAGATGGGTAACATGACTTGTGGGTAAAGGGTACCACCTCTGCAGAGTGTAAAACTAGTATACTAGCCGAGCTCACGGTCATGAGCAGCTCAGGACTCTCTGATGATTAATTTATGGAACTAAATTCAATTTGTCATATGCATTGCATCGCAGGTGATGTTGTTACTTTTGTTCTACTACTTAACTGGGTTGGTATTTACTTATACTTAGTAACTGCTAATAAAATTTTGACCAACTTTAAAAGCAATGCTCAGCTCTAACCATCCTCTTTGGTAAGCCTTACACTTCACATGAGCTCCCACCTTTGGCCAGTTCATTCACATTATTCCCCACAACTTGTTGAGCGATGAACGTATGTGAGCTCACTCTTGCTGTCTCACACCCCCCCACAGGTCAAGAACAGGTACCGCAGGATGAGGCGCATGGAGGATGCTGCGATAAGTTCGTGAGAGAGATCTAGGTCGTCGTCTCCCAGTCAACTTTGGGTTGCTGGACCGTTGTCTCCTTATAATGTAATTATTTATTTATTTTGTATAGAACTCTTGTTATATAGTAAAGATGTGACATTCGATCCTGTGCCATGATTCATCATATGTGTGAGACTTGGTCCCAGCACACCTGGTGATTATGTTCGCGCCCGTGTCTTGGTGCCCCGAAATCCGGGTGTGACAAATTGTAATCACTCTCACGTCACTCACACTTTTCCACCTTCTGACAAGCCGAAGGTATAAATGTAATATAAATATTATTGATGTCTATCCATGTTTATAAAATAAGAATATAAATAATCTAATGATTTGTAATGATTGTTCATTTTCTTTTGTGTTTCATATGTCTCTATTTATTTTTGTCCACTAAAATGATGAAGGTATGCCCTTCATGACCTTCATCTGAAGATCACTATATCCCAGGGGAGATAATGCTTCGAAGGACAAAGGTCTCTAATCGTCAACGATTGTGTTGCTTTGTTCTTGATGTATAGCATCCGAGAATAGGACCAACATTGGCGCCCACCTCCGGTGAACTCATTCGACCACCTTCGACAAGAATCGACCTTCGTCATGCCGCCGAAGAAGACAGCAGCGCGAGGGGCTGCATTGCAGCCACTGGACACTAATCAGGAGACGCTACGCGAAGCTAGGAACTAGAAGAGGAAGGCTACTAGCCCAACACCTCAGGAGGAGGCGCTAGACCAAGAAATCAGGGACCTGGAAGCTATCCATCAACAGGTCCAAAAGAAGAGAGAGAAGATGCTTTGGCTCGCTTACCTCCAGAGGAAGATTAATGAAGCCGTCGAGGAAATGTGTCACCTCACCAAGGACGATCAGGACCGAAGGCCCCAACATAGGGAGCTTCATCAAGAAAATCCATACAATGATGATGAATGGTACGATGACTTTCATCATGGCAATTTTGCTTTTGATGATGCTTCTCCATTGGCAACAGAATTGCAGGCTACCCTGTGGCCCCCGTCATACAAGCCACCTTAGCTTCCTATGTATGATGGGCACTTAGACCCGAAGGAGTTCTTGATGAGCTACGAAGCGACCATATCTTCATATGGGGGCAATACTGCAGTCATGGCGAAATCCTTCGTCATGGCAGTCAAAAGTGTAGCGCAAACTTGGTACTCTTCCCTTCGGCCAGGGACAATTACATCTTGGCAGAAGCTAAAAGACATGCTGGTCACTAGCTTTCAAGGCTTTCAAATGAAGCCAGTCACCGCTCAAGCTCTATTCTAGTGCACACAAGATCAGGAAGAGTACCTTCAGGCATATGTCCGAAGGTTCCAGCGACTGAGAGCCTAGGCGCCAACGGTGCCCAATGAGATTGTCATTGAGGCCATGATCAAGGGGCTCAGACCAGGACCAACGGTGCAATATTTTGCTAGGAAGTCGCCGCAAACCTTGGAGAAGCTTCTCGAGAAAATGGATGAATACATCAGAGCTGATAATGATTTTCGGCAAAGAAGGGAAGAAGCTTACAGATACTCTGAGATGGCTAGGGGCTTCGGAGGAAGATTCCACCCCAGGCATGTCAGGTCAATCCATAATGCCAGTCCAAGTGATGATAGGGGAAGCCAACCCCAAAGGCAACAACACGGCTCCTAATCATCAGGGCCGCAACAAAGTTCCTTCAGACCACCAGCTCCAAGAGGCAGAGGGGCAGAAGCTTCGGAGGAAGATACGGGGATCACCCCAGGAGACTGTATTGTTTATTCTACGGCGAAGACAAAGGCCACACCACAAGAATGTGTCAAGTCATGATTCAGAAGCAGAAAGAGATTGCCGAAGCTGAAGCATGCCAGAATCAGCCGAAGCAGGTCCTACATACTGCTTCATGCTATTCTCCCTACGTCCCAGAGTACGTTGGTAATCAACAGCCTACGGCCTCTGTCGCTTTGGCAAGCCATTCTCAAGCTTCCTGGGCCCAGCTCCCACCACCACCACCGCTGCCACCTACTCTGGCCCGAAGTCAGCAGCCAGAAGGGCACCAACACGCTCAGCAGCAGCATGATTTTCGGGAGGAGTCCGAAGCTCGCACAGTCAATAACACTATGCCCGAATCTAAGCACATCTACTAAAGAATATCCTACCCCTGGTGCATCTTTGTTTTTTCTGCCATTTTATTTTTTCTTGTATGAAAAACAATTCACGAAGGATTGAATTCCAATTTGGTGTAATAATATTGTACTCATGTCATCGAGTGGGATGCATCCCCTTAACAAGATTCCAAAGTTATAAAAGTTGTTCCAAAGCGAGCGGAGTAAGTTCCGAAGCTACAAAAGTCATTGCTAAGGGAGCGCAGAGTAAGTTCCGAAGCTCAAAAGTCGTTCCTAAGTGAATGCAGAGCCAAAATACTACCGAAATAAAAGGTGAAGAAGCTCCAAAGTTGTCCCTAAGGGGATGCAGAGCTTAAATGCACCGAAATAGAAGGTGAAGAAGCTCCAAAGTCGTTCCTAAGGCGTTGCAGAGCTTAAATGTCACCGAAATATAAGGTGAAGAGACTCAAAAGACGACCCTAAGGGGATGCAGAGTCAGTGTGTTTCCGTGTGGACATGTGTATTTGGCATAAGCATCATGCTACATCATATCATCGCATCATTCAGCATAGCATCACATCATACATCATCTCGTATCAGCAGCAAAAATTTCAGCAGAAGGAAAGTTGTCTCAAAATATATGATGAATGAAATAATGTGCGGAAGCACAAAGCAACCCTTCGACAATTGCAGTCTTATACGCCAGGAAAATCTGTCAACAATACCATACAACAGCTATGCTATAGAAGGGTTTTTTCTTTACGAAGCATGAAAAGAAGGGAAGGTGTTTTTTCGCCGAAGGCTCAAAAATGGTATGTACGCAAATTTCATGCATCGTAAAGAAATATATTACACTAATATACACATAGATATACAATGTTTAACTCATACGAATATTACATTACACAAATGTTACATTTCTTAGCTACACAAAAAATCTAGTCTTCCTTCAAAATTTTCTCAGCAGCTTCATTCAGAAGTTTGTTGACAACTTCGTCAACAGCTTCGTCAGCAATTCTTATAGTTTCTAGTGCCGCCTTCATGGCTGGATCAACTTCGGGATCATAGGGCTCAGGTGGCGGTGAAAGTTCAGCTACAGTAAAAGTAACAAGTTGTTAATCTGAAGCCAGAAAAAATACTGAAGCTATGAAACAATTAAAATACCTATGCGCCTTGCGCGCTCGGCAGCCTCTTTGGCTCGCTTGGCTTCCTCTCGGGCTTCATGGGTTTCTTTCTCATTCTTCTTTATAGCTTCGTCGGCTAGTTCTCGGCCGCCTTTCATCCAAACGTTGGAGTAAAATTTTCCACCCATCAGAGTTGCCTCAGCCGAAGGTTCCTTCGTGTTTTCCATAATGAAGACAGCCTCCGTCTGGGTTGCAGCTTTAACATGCTCATAGCCAAATTTTTCCAAATATGCAGCAACCCCTCTGACACTGGCAAAGGCGCAGAAATCACCACGGTCACTAAGGATATCTTTTAAAGCTTCAGCTTCTTCACCGATCCATTCGATGATTCCTTTGGGATCGCCTCTAATAAACTTTTGCTCGGATGAGTAAGCACCCACCTTTGCAAAACTATCTTTCAGCTTCTTAGCAAAATCCAAGGATTTTTTGTAATATCTCTCCTTCGATTCCCGAAGGTCATCTACATTTTTTTTGCAATCTTGTGCTAGTCCACTCGCTTATTTCCTGTTTTGGTTTAGCCACTTCAAAATCTTCATTCTTCTCGACAAGTTTTTTCTTTAAGTTTTCAATTTCGCCTCTATGGGCTTCGGACTGCGCGGCAAGATTGGCTTCACTAGCCTTGACTCTGTCTACCAAGGAAAGCAAAATTTTGTCCTTCTCTGCAGCTTCATTCCTCAGGTTGATAGCCTCTGACCGAAGGTTACCAAGGGCTATTTGGCAGCTTTCATCCTCAGCATTCTTCTGTGCTCTCAAAGCGTTGCTCAGAATCAAGCCCTACAAAAAAGGGGGGACAAAGGATCAGCACAAGAGTAAAAGACAAAAATAATCTGCTTAAAAGTCCATAACTTTTGTACCTTCAGACTATTGTAAGCAAGGCTATCTGCGAGGTCATCCTTCGACATAGCAGAAAGGCCAACTTCGAGCTTCGGAAATCCTATGTTTTTTGCCATCTCCCGGCAAACAGATATTTCCTTATTGTCCGGGAGGCAATATAGAAAGTCATCTTCGTTGGTGCCATTATACACCAAGGCCCCTTTTGGGTACTTCAGTTCCCAGGCATAGTGTTTGTCTTCCGCAATTTCCTCCTCCGACAACTTTTTACCCGAAGCATGTCGAATAATAAAGTCTAGCTCTTCAGTAGGCGCTTCGGGAGTCGGAGATTCAACCTTCTTGGGCGCGGCTTCCTTCTCTAGCACCAACACGAGCTGTAGCAGCTTTAGCAGTCTCCTTTGCAGGAGCAGGAATTGACGCCCTTGTCGACTCCAAGATAGTGTCCAACACGCTATCCATCCTCCTCCTCTTGGGAGTTATTGCAGGAGCCCTAGGCGCCTTCGACAACTCTGGTTTTAGTGGTGGGCTCAGGATTTTTTGTAATCCTGCTGATTCTCCTAGCTCTGTCTCTTCGGCCGCTTTTTCTTTGGCCTCGGCAGGATGCTTCGGCGCTCCGACCGATTCGGTCTTCTCCTGCCCTATTACTTCCGGCACTTCAGCCGATTCTCCCTTGGAACCAACAATAGTGAGGTATCTTGGATCAGCAATGGAAGATGTCCCCTCACCAAGATTCGGCACCCTGGCCGTTTCAATAAATCTAGGCCGGTGCGTCAAAACCTTAATTTTCTTACCCTTCGGCACAACAGAGACTGCCGAAGTAGCAACTTTCCTTTTCTTTCCCTGCTTTCGCGAGGGATAGTTCTAATCCGGGTATACAAAACCAATAACGTCAAAAACTCTATTTAACCTTTTCTTACCTCGACCTCCGAAGGCTGAGGTCATGGCATCATCTTCGGCCCTTGTGTAGGCCCCAAGAAACTCGTCTCTAGTTGCCTCAACACAATTCAGCCAGTCATCATTCGGCTCATTAAACTGGTCTCTGTATCTGAAGGTATATTTCAGGAAAACCAAGCCGCCTTGACTGGACCCGACAACATCCTCCTTCGGCATCTCCTAGTAACTCACAAGAGGCCATACTCTATAGGCAATATGCTCTTGCACCAAGTCTCTCGTGCCAATAAAAGTGCACACAATGTTAAAAGTTCTCTGGCATGTTTCTATTTCATTCCCAAGAGCAATGGCTGGCCTTCTGATGCCAAAGCGAGACCAAACAGGGCATTGAATAATCCCAATTATATCATCTCTCTCAACCAAATTGTTCTTTACATAAAACCATTCTTCCATTCAGGCTCCTGGCCACCTCTTCCGAAACATTGGAACCGGATAGCTTGCATCGGCCCAGGGCATGAAGCAATAACAACCAAAGTTATTATGATACTGCTCCTTGTCAGTAGCCTTCGTCTCATACAACAGCTCGTGCATGTTGTAGAAGCATTTTGCACTTGGCTCTAGTCCTTGGCTCCTCACGGCCCAAATAAAAACCCCCATCCTGATGATGGTTTCGAGGGTAATCTGATAAAGAAAAATCTCAAAGGTCTTTAGCACTTCAACTAGAAATTTACTTAACAGAAACCGAAGAACTTCACGAAGCTCCTGTGAACAACCACTTCATCTACCTCGGGCGCAGGGGCGGCGCTGTCCTCTCCAGCTCTCACAATAGATATATCACGGAAATATCTCCCTTTCGTAGTATCAATCTGGCTCTGTTTGATGGATGACTTTCCAAAGATAGTATGACTCGGCCGCCAAGGCCAATCCTTGGTATCTTCGTTCTCACTTTCAACATCAAAGCTTCCGCTATCACCAGAATCTTCACACAGCCCAGCTAACATTTCATTAGTAATCTTCTCTGTGTTCGTCTTTTCCATAGCCTCATAAAACCCAGCTAGAGCAAGGTCAACAACCTTCTTCTCTTCAGCCATCTAGTAGGCACTTGTTCAAATGCCGAAGCTCACAAATCAATCAAAATCCAACAGAGCAGGAAAATCCAAGCTCAAGAAAATAGTGCAAGCGATTGTGATGGCACATCAAATGCTATCAATGCGGGTTCCTATTTATATGCCCAGCGCATTGCAACTTGGTGGGTCCTACATGTCATTGACTTTGCTATTCTAGCGAAAGGAAGGTGTTTTTTCGGACCTTCGGCTAAAGGCCTTCGTTCACGTTGCAGTCTGAATTTGTTAAATACAAAAGCAAATTAATACTGCGAGGGGCTACTGTTGGGGCCTTCCTCTTCCGAAGGTCCTCAAAAACTTAACTAACATGGTTTTTAGTATAACATAGACTACTACAGGAAGCTTTGGCTTTGAGATGAAGGTGTGCGTGATATGAAGGCGCGGTCTGAAGAAAGGACAAACGAGCCCCGAAGCTGCGGTTGTAGGAGCTTCGGCTTAGCATGATGACGATGGTGAAAAATGGAACCGACCTAAAGGAGAAAAGACTGCTTAGTCCTCGGCAGCTTGCCTTATGGTTAATAGAAAATGTCAGGGACATGAATGTAATTTTGTCCGGGCTGCATCCCATGCCTATAAATAGATGAACAGTAACACCGTACTGTTCATGCTGAATTGTAATCACTCTCGCGTCACTCTCCTTTTCCACCTTCTGACAAGCCGAAGGTATAAATGTAATATAAATATAATTGATGTCTATCCATGTTTATAAAATAAGAATATAAATAATCTGATGATTTGTAATGATTGTTCATATTCTTTTGTGTTTCATATGTCTTTATTTATTTTTGTCCACTAAAATGATGAAGGTATGCCCTTCATGACCTTCGTCTTAAGATCATTATATCCCAGGGGAGATAATGCTTCGAAGGATGAAGGTCTCTAATCGTTAACAATTGTGTTGCTTTGTTCTTGATGTATAGCATCCGAGAACAAGGACCAACAGGCGTGATCATGACAATCTTCATCATGAAGTGTACAATGGCCAAGATTTCCTCTATGATGAAGCTTCCCCACTGACACTAGAACTGCAAGGCACACCGTGGCCACCACTGTACAGGCCTCCTACACTACCTATCTACGATGGTCTGACAGACCCGAAGTAGTTCCTCATGAGCTATGAAGCGACCATATCATCGTATGGTGGTAACTCTGCAGTCATGGCAAAGTCCTTCGTCATGGCGGTCCGAAGTGTGCACCAGACTTGGTACTCATCACTTTGACTAAGGATTGTTAATTCATGGTTGAAGCTTAAAGAAATGCTTCTTACCAACTTTTAGGATTTCCAATCCAAGCCTATCACTGTGCAAGCTTTGCTTCAGTGTACCAAAGAGCCAGATGAATACCATCAGTCATTTGTTTGATGGTTTTTCAGGCTTCGGGCTTAGGCTCCAGCATCCTAGGATGACATCGTCATCGAAGCTATGGTCAAGGGGCTAAGACCAGGACCAACTGCTCAGTATTTTGCATGGAAGCCTCCTCACTCCCTTGAAAAGATACTGTAGAAAATTGACAAATATATACGGGTTGATAATGATTTCCACCAATGAAGGGAAGAGTTCCATAGATACACTGAAGCCACCAGGGGTTTCGAAGGAAGATTCCATCCAAGACATGTCCGAAGCATCCATAACCCATCATTGGGTGAGGAAAGGATGGCCCAGTCACAAGATTAGTCAAGTCAACAACAAGCTCTCATTAGCAACCTTCACATAGCACGTTCTGATCACCTGCTTTGAGAGTAAGTGTAACACCTCAGGTGTTACCATGGCTAGAGCACATCTATGCACTGATGACTGTGATCACATGTGGTAGAAACTTGAGGAGAACATAAGAACCTTGGAGACCATGTGTTAATCAAGATTGTTAATGACCTAAGAGCATCACTCATGCTTTTGTGCACTTACTACCTTGGGCAAGAGGAGAGTAAACCCTAGACCTCTCTTGAACCCTATCTCCCAAAACCATGGTTTTAGACGGGGGGAGAATAAGCAAATGTGCAAATCATGAGTTAATCTTTAACCAAACTTTAAGTAACTTTATAACCAGCAAAGATGGGAAGGAAATGTTGCAAAAAGACCCCTTGAGAAACCCCAAATCCCTTCCTTAAGTAGAGAAAGAGCTAGAGCTCTCAAATTCTCACTAAGTCAAAAACTACACCTAATCTAAAGATCAACCCTGTTCACCTTGAAGATGGCATCAAAACCACCTAAGTTCTATACCAAAAATGTGGCATACCACCTAGGGCACCCACTGGAAAAAGTTGAGCCCGAGACCTTGACGTTTGACATGCCTTGGCATTGTTTTTGTCGCGAGGTGGGCAGAGAGACATACCTGATTTGGCGTCCAAAGATCTCCCTACCTAGGGCATATCTGCCATGGCGACTCACGGATGAGAGACAACCCTAGGTGCCAGGAAAAGACTCGCGCTGGATTTTTGCCAAGATTCGCACGTTTGCGACTTGGGCGAGCTGTGGAACATGGGCAGAAGAAAACCTACACGTGTTCGACGTGCTCTGTGCACGCCAGAGCACGCCCGCGCGCGCCCCACGTCGAGCCAAAGGCCAGCCGACGCCATGGCCCGCGCCCGCGCCTATAAAGCCCACTCAGGCGTCGACCATACACTTCCGCGCACACTCAACCTCATCGGAGCTCAAACTCACCGTCGTTTGCCCGTGCACGGCGTGTCCGCGGCCACCCGAGCCCCTGCCGCCGTAGACCGGCCAACCCAACCTTTCCCAACCCCTTCCGACCCTCGGAGACGATTGAGCACACCTCGATGAAGCTCCCCGAGCGAGGAATCGAAGTCTGCTTCGCCGGAGAGGCCAGTCCACGGTCGCCGGAATCCCTCCGACCGCCGGCGAACGTAGACCGGGTAAGCCACTGCGCCATTTTTCGATTCAAGGTACAGCTAGCCTCTACATCACCCCGTGAAGCTCATCGTGCCATTGGATTGAACCAGATCGCCGTGATTTGGCCGGCACACCCGCCGCCGATGAGGACACCCGCCTGCGCACGTGGACCGAGCGATTCCGGCTATCCCCGCCGTTGAGCCGTACATCGCTGTAACCTCCAGAGCCTCCTCGAGCCAACCCTGCCCCTCGCCGGACCTCCCTCGCCGCTGGTAAGCCGCGCCACCCTTTTCTTTCTTGCGGGTACTATTTAAACCTAGGGAAGGACCGCTGGGGAGAAGGAAAGAAGTCTGGGGGGTTTTGTGAAATGTCAGTGACTCAAATGAATAGTGGCGCTGGGGTAGATTTGAGTGGATTGATTTGGATTAAACCAAAGGTCCTCGGCGCAAAGTAGTTTTCCAAGAAACCTTTATTAAATCTGATTTAAATTTTGAATAGAACTTAAATAATTCATAACTGCTGTTTTATTCATCCAAATTTAGTCAAACCAATTTTGTTAGACTTTAAATAATGTAAAATGCTTAGGAAAAATATAAAACCCCTATGTACTACAGAAAACTTTAGGGTTCTGATTTAATTATTGTTTTGACCAAAAGCTAAATAATAGGATTAAAAATGGTTGCACTATTTGACTAACGTTAGAAAAATTTGGAGAAGCTTATGTCCACCTACCGACTTGTTTAAAAAAGCTAAACTTCTCTGTCCAACCCATTAAGTTAGTTTTTGCCATTTATTTTACAATATGCTTAAGATTCAGAAAAATATAAAAGGTGATTAAAATGATGAACCAGAGGGCACTCCTATTTTTTTTAGAGTACTTATTCAATGTAGATCACTAGAAAAATCTATTATACCTTGGTTTAATATAAAATGAGTTGGATCCCTTTTATTTTAGGAAAATAAGGAAAACTTAGAAAAACCCTACAAAAATGACCCCAAGGTGAAAACACCCCAACCCTTGGGATAATTATTGTTTTGTTATTAAGAACTTAGGAAAAATATGAAATCTGCTGTTTGACATTTTTCAAATAACAATGTAGTAGAAAGTGCCTTTTTGGCATTAAACTTTAGAAAATCATAACTAAATAACCATCCCTTAGCTTTCTGTGATCTTTGGCACAGAAGCTTATTATTACTGTTAGATGCCAACAAAAATAACCCTTAGGACAGAACCCACCCCTAATTAAGAGATGTAGTGCAAAGTGGCCCATTTTACACAACTTTTGTTATTTTTGTCTAAAGCATAGCCTTTTTATTTTAAACCTCAAATTCCTAGAACAGGCTATAATGACCAATGGCAACCCACTGTAATTTTTACAGAATTTTTTGAAAAAGTTAAACCACTGTTGTAGTACAAACCTACACTAGAAACCATAAATAGAAAATAAAGATAGGGAAAAATGAATAATAGGAATTAGTGTCATCCTAAAACCCTTTATAACCTGTCCACTGAAATATATAAAGGCAATACCAATTCACTATGCCTAGCCCTAACAAAACCTAAACTTAGAGTGATAAGCATAAACCGCTAAAAGCCACGTATGACCCAGAAACCATAAGTTACTCATTAACTTAGTTTTTCTTCTCTTAACATAATGTTATTAAATCCTGCATAATCATGACATACATGTTCATTGCATTTCGATAGACTGTAACCTTGCTGATGGAGAGTACGTCCTCGTGCCGGAGCAAGGAGCTGCTCAGGAGGTAGCCCCGGATCCAGCACCCAAGCCTGCACCAGAGGATCTGCCTGCCACAGCCTTGGAAGGCAAGCCCCGGTTTATGCATAACCTGTTAATTATGCTATTTTAATATACTTAATGATTGTAGGATTGATTGTGCACTTAAGTGTAGGAGTTGTTTGAAACCCTAGTTGCATGATCTCAGGAATCCCATTGAGATGAATACTAGTATGCTAAGTCGAGTAGCTGCTTTATTAATTAGGATCTCGGTAGAAGTCGAGTGATTTTTCTAGCACTCGCGCGAGGTCAGGAATTGGCTGTATCCACTTTCTTATCATATTGATGTTGGTTTGTGGGCAACAATCCATGGGGATTGGTTGTCCACGAGATAAAAATTGGAATAAGGATTAAGGTGTGGTACCGTGAGTCAAGCGTTTGAACGTACTAAGCACATGCCGAGAAATATGGTAAATCGGTAAGCCTAGTACCTGATTGAACCTGGCAGTAGACTTTACCCCTCACGCAACCTGAGACGTGGTCTCCCATTCCGGTTATGGTGGGTACAAGTGCGGTCACTGCACGACGGCAGTCGGGGTCAGTGAGGCATTGTACGCCAAGGCGGTGAGCCCTGATCTGCTGACGGGGAATCGATGGGGACGGTTGATGTGTGTGGGGACGGAGTGCCCCTACATGTCGTGTGTTTAGGTTTACCTTGCAAGGATAAAAACTCGATTCGAATCGTCTGCTTCTCGCAGCTAATGAGACTGCTTGATCCATGCTGCTACATTGAGTAACAAGTGGAAATGTGATGAGTTGACAAAAGAGGTTGATTGCTAAAAATGATTGATACCATGTATGAGTAGATAGTACACTTTTAGCCTTAAGAGAGTCACACTTAAATTTGACAAAGTTAAAACTTGACTTAGAAACTCAGCTAGTGCTTTTGGCAACCAAACCCCACAGCCAAACAGCTGCATGTCTAGAGGTAGAGGAGTAGACTCCTCACACCGGGTAAGTCTAGCTGAGTATTAGTATACTCAGCCTTGCTTGTGGCATAATTTTACAGGTTCTCTGGAGGACATGGTTGCTGGAGTGACTTGGCCGTCCATCTTGCCACCGGGTTGGACTGTCGAGTGGGACCCTACCTCGGCTGAGGAGGAGCATGAGGAGTGATGGGACATGCTTCACCATCTCTCTGTTTATTTACCGTTAGTTTTATTCTGCTGCACTTCGAACAATGATGACTACTTTTGCAAAACTCCGATGATGATGTAATAATTTAATACTCTTTAATGCATGGTTTTATGCTTTATTGTATTTGCTCTGTGACTCACCATCGAGTGAGATTGTGGTACTTGATCCTGTCAGTGGCCGTGTCGGACTAGATCCGAGGGATTGACGGGTTATTCCCATTTAAGTGTGGTCTAGCCTCTAAGGCGGGACTTAGGCACTTAAGTTGGAATAATTCGGGCAGTTCCGCCACAGCTGGTATCGGAGCTCGTACCACCACATAGGGATCAATAAACTATGAATACCATCCTTTTCCAAAGTAAAACTTGATAGAAACAAATGTTGGATAGATCGTAGGACGACCAGGATAGACCTAGGACGTGAAGCCATAGGATGATAGAAGGGTAGCTAGGTGGCTAAGTGATTAAGCCCTACAAGCTACTATAAGGGATGGGAGTTCTTCCCTATTCCCTTTTTATTGATGTGAGGTCGTTTAGGATGAGCATGCATGCATTCTTAATTAAGCGAATGTATAACTGAGTAAAGACTTAAAAACAAAATGATGACCAACTAAGTATCCCAATACCATTTTTATAGTTGGAAAGAAGCCGAGTCTTATTTTTCTTGTTCTTTTTATTCTTTTTCTTTTACTTACGCTTAACCGTACACAGATGACTTCCCACGGATCCTCAGACGATGGTAATGCACTGTCCCACACTGACGGGCTTGCACGAGAGGGCTTTCCCCGCATTTTGTGGGAGGTACTTCAGGGGGCCGGATACACGATGCCTCCTCAGTACGCGGTGCAGCAGTTCGAGAAGCATCGAGTGCCCCGCTGTAGGGTGAGGATGACCCTGGAGCCTCATCCCCTACAGCCAGGCTGGCGTTCACTGGACTCTGAGTCCTTTGGATACCGGGCTGAGGACACGATCGAGGCGATTGCTCTGCACGGGTTGACCACTTTCTGCGGATTCCATCCCTTGGAGCTGTCTACCCACCCCATTGGCTTGTTCCCCGCGGAAAGGGAGGACGACCCAATGTGGAAGGATCGAGTGGAGCATGCCAAGGACATCTGGGCTATCTACCTAGGTCAGACTGCGCACTTGACCGTACGGTGCATGAATGCTTTGTACCATCTGCAAGTGATGCGTGGTGAGGCAATGTCTCATCTGATGGCACTATTGGAGGCAACAAAGATCACCTTGGACAACAGAGAGGAGCTTGTGGTTGATTTGTCCACTGAGATGGTGGAAAAGGACTTGCAGGTGGAGCAGCTATCCAATGAGATCCAAGAGCTGGAGGAATTAGTGGGTACCAGGGAGAACACCATCGAGGTTCTCGAGGATCAGCTCATTAACACCCAACAGCAGCTTGCCGAGGCTAATGAGCACCTGGATATGCATCACCAGGAGATCCAGGACATGGAGGCCAACGAGGATGTCGACATTGAGGGAGGAGAGGAGCCTGCCTCCAGCGTGGACACTGCTGGCTCCGGGAGACCGCCTTCCCCCGAGTCGAGTGTTGCCTCGTTCGCTCACTAGGTGTCAGGGATAGAGTTAGAAGTCGGTGATGGTAGGACTCCTCGCTGCTAGCTTAGCTTTTGCACCCATAGGGTACTAGGCTAGGTAGAGTTGAGTCTTTTTGGGACCATTGATGTAATCATGATAAACTCTTTTGGAAGCATGATTGATGGATGTTGTTAGTTAAATTTGGAAGGAAAGTTTATGCCTTTTCAAATTCTTTTGTTATGTCAGAATCTATCAATTTGCCTTTGACTCCTTCACCGCGATTAAACCTTGAACTTGGAGATATGATATTAAGTATATATGTGATTTTTTAGATGGCCGGGAGACAGCGTCGTGGCCAGAATGAGTGTGTTCCTCCACCGCCGCCACCGCCTCCCACTCTGCAGGAGCTAATGGCTCAGCAGAATGAGATCTTGAGGCAGCTAGCTCAGCGTCAGCCACCACCTTAGCATTATGGTGGTGGAGACCATCAGCGTCACCCCGCGACAGCTACCTACCAGGAGTTCCTCAGTACCCAGCCTCCATTGTTCACCAGGGCAGAGGACCCACTTGATGCAGATGTGTGGTTGAGAGTAGTGGAATCCAAATTCCCGCTACTTCATGGAGCTTGTTCAGAGGTCACTAAAGTCAGGTTCGCCACCCAGCAGCTTCGTGGACCCGCAAGGACTTGGTGGGACCATTTTCTTGCCATGCAGCCAGAGGACCGAGAGGTGGAATGGAGAGAGTTAAAGGCAGCTTTTAGGGGACACCATATACCAGCCGGAATTATGGACCGAAAGCTCAACGAGTTTCTGGCACTCACTCAGGGCAACAGAATAGTGTTGCAGTATGCTCAGGCTTTTAATGACCTGTGCCAGTATGCTGGATATCACGCAGATACGGACGAGAAGAAGAGAGACAGGTTCAGGAGGGGGCTCAGCACTAAGCTCCGTGACCGTCTCAACACCGTCAGGGCCAACAGATACAATGAGTTGGTCAACATGGCTATCTCCTTGGAGGACTGCATCACAGCTCCTCAGGCAGAAAAGAAGAGGAAGACCCCTGTGGCAGGACCCTCAGCTCAGCCACAGCGCTTCAGGATTGTGTCTAACACTCAGAACAGGGGACCTCAGCAGCAGCAAGGGCGATGGGTGATCCGACCACAGCAACAGCAGCAGCAGGCACCCAACCGCATCCAGTTTCCAGCTCAGAGGAGCAATCAACAGCAGCAGTAGTATCGCCAGGCAAATGACAACAGGTGTTTCACATGCGGCAACATCGGACATTATGCCAAGAATTGCCCCAGGAACCAGCAGAGGCAGGGGCAGAATGTTAATCAGAATCAAGGCAAGAGACAGAAGGTGCAAGTGAGGCAAGGCAGGCTAAACTTCACCACCATGGCTGATATTCCAGAGGGGGCACCCATCATGACTGGTATCTTTACAGTTTTGAATTATCCTGCCATCATTCTTTTTTATTCTGGTGCATCGCATAGTTTTATCAGTGCCAAATTTAGTGCCAAGTGCCAGTTGCCCTTTCACCACACCGATGGGGGCATTACAATTTCAACACCAGGAGGCAGGGTTGCCACCTATCAAATCAACAGACATGTGCCCATAAAGTTTGGTAGTCTAATAATTAAAACCACACTCCTCATTTTGGGTTTGGATAGCATGGATATTATATTGGGAACTGACTGGTTAACCAGGCATCAGGTAGTTATTGACATTGCAGCTAGGGCCATTGAGGTGCATTCACCAACTTGTGGTGAAACTACACTATATTTGCCCGACCAGGGATGCACCCGTTCTTGTGCCTTCGTTATGATAGAGTCCCGAGTGGAAAAGATCCCAGTGGTCTGTGACTACCCGGATGTGTTTCCGGATGAATTGCCAGGGATGCCACCTGACTGAGATATTGAGTTCGCCATCGAATTGCAACCCAGGACTGCTCCTATCTCCAAGAGACCCTATAGGATGCCTCCCGCGGAACTGGCAGAACTGAAAAAGCAATTGCAAGAGTTGTTGGACAAGGGGTTTATTCGCCCAAGTACTTCACCATGGGGATGTCCTGCCTTATTCGTGAAGAAAAAGGATGAGAGTTTGAGAATGTGTGTTGACTACCGCCCTCTCAATGTGGTGACTATCAAGAACAAATACCCACTGCCCCACATTGATGTTTTGTTCGATCAGTTGGTAGGAGCCAAGGTATTCTCCAAGATAGATCTTCGCTCAGGTTACCATCAAATCAAGATCCGTGCCAGTGATATTCCCAAGACTGCTTTCTCAACCAGATATGGGCTTTATGAGTTTTTGGTGATGTCGTTTGGGCTGACCAATGCCTCGGTTTATTTTATGTACCTGATGAACTCAGTATTCATGCCAGAGTTGGACAAGTTCGTGGTCGTTTTCATTGATGATATTCTGGTCTATTCAAAGAATGAAGATGAACATACTGAGCATCTGCACATCGTGCTTCAGCGACTGCGCGATCATCGTCTTTATGCTAAGTTGTCTAAATGTGAATTCTGGCTGAAGGAAATTAAATTCTTGGGTCACACAATTTCTCAGGATGGGATATCAGTTGATCCTGAGAAGGTGCAAGAGGCAATGGATTGGAAACCCCCGATTACAGTGAGGCAAATTTAGAGTTTTCTGGGACTGGCAGGGTATTATCGACGATTTATTCTGGATTTCTCCAGAATTGCCAAACCAATGACTGAACTGTTAAAGAAGGGAGTCAAGTATGATTGGAGCCAAAAGTGCGAAGATGTCTTTCATACTTTGAGGCAGCATTTGACAACAGCCCTAGTGCTGGCTCAACCTGATAACACCAAGCCATTTGAAGTTTATTGTGATGCTTCTGGTACGGGATTGGGATGTGTCTTAATGCAAGATAACAGAGTCATTGCTTATGCTTCCCGAGCAATCAGACCCCATGAGCAGAACTACCCTACACATGATCTGGAGTTGGCAGCTGTGGTTCATGCTCTTAAGATATGGAGACACTACTTGATGGGAGCTCACTGTAACATCTACACTGATCACAAGAGTCTCAAATACATCTTCACTCAGGCAGATCTGAACATGAGGCAGAGAAGATGGTTAGAATTAATCAAGGACTATGATTTGGAGGTGCATTACCATCCTGGCAAAGCCAATGTTGTGGCAGATGCCTTGAGTAGAAAGGCCCAGTGCAATTGTATGAACATGGATGCGAGAGTTACCACCCTGTGTGATGAGTTGTGCAAATTGAACCTGGAAGTTGTTTCTTCAGGTGACTTAAACTATATCTCGGTGGAACCCACATTACAAGAGCAAATAGTCAGGGCACAGATTGAAGATAAGGGTGTTCAGGTTATCAAAGACATGATCAAGCAGAAGGCAGAAAAATACAAGTGCTTCCGTCAGGACAGAAAGGGAATTTTATGGTTTGGAGATCGATTGGTTGTTCCCAAGGACCCTGAGCTCAGAAAGAAGATACTGGATGAAGCTCATCTTTCAAAATTCTCCATGCACCCAGGTAGCAACAAAATGTATCATGACCTCAGATCTTTATATTGGTGGACCAGGATGAAGAGGGAAATTGCCAAGTACATATCCGAGTGCGATACCTGCCAGAGAATCAAAGCCAGTCATTTGAAGGCAGCAGGCCCTTTGCAACCCCTTCCCATACCATTTTAGAAATGGGAGGACATTTGCATGGACTTTATCGTGGGATTGCCCAATACCTCCAGGCACCATGATTCCATTTGGGTTATTGTGGACAGGATGACCAAGACGGCTCATTTCTTACCTGTACACACCACCCATAGGACAGAGAAGTATGCAGAAATCTACATTGACCAGATAGTTCGTTTGCATGGGATACCCAAGACTATAGTATCAGACAGAGGAGCACCATTTGTGGCACGATTTTGGGAACAATTGCAGGAATCACTTGGGACCCATGTAATACGAAGCTCAGCATACCATCCCCAAACAGATGGCCAGACAGAAAGGGTAAACCAGATTTTGGAAGACATGTTAAGGGCATGTGTACTACACTACGGAAAGGATTGGGACAAGTGTCTTTCCTTGGCAGAGTTTTCGTATAATAACAGCTACCAGTCCAGTCTAAAGATGGCACCTTTTGAAGCCTTATATGGGAGAAGGTGTAGGACCCCACTGAATTGGTCTCAAGGAGGAGAAAGGGAAATATTTGGGCCAGATTTGGTACTTGAGGCAGAAGAAAAGGTCAGGGTTATTACAAAGAACTTAGAAGCTGCTCAGGCCAGGCAAAAGAGCTATCATGACAAGAGGCGGAAGCCTCTACAGTTTGAAGTGGGAGATCATGTTTATCTTAAGGTATCACCCACCAAGGGTGTCCAGAGATACGAGATTAAGGGCAAGTTAGCTCCTCGTTACATTGGACCCTACGAGATCAAGGAAGCTTGTGGACCCGTAGCCTATCAATTGAAGTTGCCACCCAACATGTCAGCAGTTCATGATGTGTTCCATGTATCTCAGCTGCGGAAATGTGTCCGCCTACCCACTCAAGTGCTACCTGAGCCAGACATTGAGATAGAACCAGACTTGTCCTATCAAGAGTACCCCATCAAGGTATTGGATCAAAAGGAGAGATCAACATGGGCAAGGTCAATCCGAATGTATAAGGTTCAGTGGAGTCACCATTCATCAGAAGAAGCTACGTGGGAGGCTGAGGATTTTCTACGCTCTCGCTTCCCCGACTTTCTGCCCAAGGGAGTCGGTACGTAACCCCAAAACCCCACCCCCACCTGCCTTTGAATACAATTATAAGAAAAACTTAGATAACAAGGATAGTCTAAGTTGTGAATTTAACTTAAAAAGGGCTTCCTTCTGAAGTTGCAAAGAGAATGACATTCGAAGAGCAGTTAACTAGAGAAACTTGAGTATAAGAAAGAGTAGCCCATCAACGTGCCCTCGTAGCACCCTCTAGAGGACTCTGCCTAAAATCTCGAGACGAGATTCCTTTAAGGGGGGAGGGCTGTAACACCTCAGGTGTTACCATGGCTAGAGCACATCTATGCACTGATGACTGTGATCACATGTGGTAGAAACTTGAGGAGAACATAAGAACCTTGGAGACCATGTGTTAATCAAGATTGTTAATGACCTAAGAGCAACACTCAAGCTTTTGTGCACTTACTACCTTGGGCAAGAGGAGAGTAAACCCTAGACCTCTCTTGAACCCTATCTCCCAAAACCATGGTTGAGAGGGGGGGAGAATAAGCAAATGTGCAAATCATGAGTTAATCTTTAACCAAACTTTAAGTAACTTTATAACCAGCAAAGATGGGAAGGAAATGTTGCAAAAAGACCCCTTGAGAAACCCCAAATCCCTTCCTTAAGTAGAGAAAGAGCTAGAGCTCTCAAATTCTCTCTAAGTCAAAAACTACACCTAATCTAAAGATCAACCGTGTTCACCTTGAAGATTGCATCAAAACCACCTAAGTTCTATACCAAAAATGTGGCATACCACCTAGGGCACCCACTGGAAAAAGTTGAGCCCAAGACCTTGACGTTTGACATGCCTTGGCATTGTTTTTGTCGCGAGGTGGGCAGAGAGACATACCTGATTTGGCGTCCAAAGATCTCCCTACCTAGGGCATATCTGCCATGGCGACTCACAGATGAGAGACAGCCCTAGGTGCCAGGAAAAGACTTGCGCCGGATTTTTGCCAAGATTCGCACGTTTGCGACTTGGGCGAGCTGTGGAACATGGGCAGAAGAAAACCTACACGTGTTCGACGCGCTCTGTGCACGCCAGAGCACGCCCGCGCGCGCCCCGCGTCGCGCCAAAGGCCAGCCGATGCCATGGCCCGCGCCCGCGCCTATAAAGCCCACTCAGGCGTCGACCATACCCTTCCGCGCACACTCAACCTCACCGGAGCTCAAACTCACCGTCGTTTGCCCGTGCACGGCGTGTCCGCGGCCACCCGAGCCCCTGCCGCCGTAGACCGGCCAGCCCAGCCTTTCGCAACCCCGTTCGACCCTCGGAGACGACTGAGCACACCTCGGTGAAGCTCCCCGAGCGAGGAATCGAAGTCTGCTTCGCCGGAGAGGCCAGTCCACGGTCGCCGGAATCCCTCCGACCGCCGGCGAACGTAGACCGGGTAAGCCACTGCGCCATTTTTCGATTCAAGGCACAACTAGCCTCTACATCACCCCGTGAAGCTCACCGTGCCATTGGATTGAACCAGATCGCCGTGATTTGGCCGACACACCCGCCGCCGACGAGGACACCCGCCTGCGCACGTGGACCGAGCGATTCCGGCCATCCCCGCCGTCGAGCCGTACATCGCTATGACCGCCAGAGCCTCCCCGAGCCAACCCTGCCCCTCGCCGGACCTCCCTCGCCGCCGGTAAGCCGCGCCACCCTTTTCTTTCTGGCGGGTACTGTTTAAACCTAGGGAAGGACCACGGGGGAGAAGGAAAGAAGTCTGGGGGGTTTTGTGAAATGTCAGTGACTCAAATGAATAGTGGCGCATGGGTAGATTTGAGTGGATTGATTTGGATTAAACCCAGGGTCCTCGGCGCAAAGTAGTTTTCCAGGAAACCTTTATTAAATCTGATTTAAATTTTGAACAGAACTTGAATAATTCATAACTTCTGTTTTATTCATCCAAATTTAGTCAAACCAATTTTGTTAGACTTTAAATAATGTAAACTGCTTAGGAAAAATATAAAACCCCTATGTACTATAGAAAACTTTAGGGTTCTGATTTAATTATTGTTTTGACCAAAAGCTAAATAATAGGATTAAAAATGGTTGCACTATTTGACTAAGGTTAGAAAAATTTGGAGAAGCTTATGTCCACCTACTGACCTGTTTAAGAATGCTAAACTTCTCTTTCCAACCCATTAAGTTAGTTTTTGCCATTTATTTTACAATATGCTTAAGATTTAGAAAAATAGAAAAGGTGA
This sequence comes from Zea mays, assembly GCF_902167145.1. NCBI lineage: Eukaryota > Viridiplantae > Streptophyta > Magnoliopsida > Poales > Poaceae > Zea > Zea mays. The sequence goes on from NC_050097.1 coordinate 102,341,557, forward strand.
TTAAAATGATGAACCAGGGCACTCCTATTTTTGTTAGAGTACTTATTCAATGTAGTTCACTAGAAAAATCTATTATACCCTGGTTTAATATAAAAATGAGTAGGATCCCTTTTATTTTAGGAAAATAAGGAAAACTTGGAAAAACCCTACAAAAATGACCCTAAGGTGAAAACACCCCAACCCTTGGGATAATTAATGTTATGTTATTAAGAACTTAGGAAAAATATGAAATCTTCTGTTTGACATTTTTCAAATAACAATGTAGTAGAAAGTGCCTTTTTGGCATTAAACTTTAGAAAATCATAACTAAATAACCATCCCTTAGCTTTCTGTGATCTTTGGCACAGAAGCTTAATATTATTGTTAGATGCCAACAAAAATAACCCTTAGGACAGAACCCACCCCTAATTAAGAGATGTAGTGCAAAGTGGCCCATTTTACACAACTTTTGTTATTTTTGTCTAAAGCATAGCCTTTTTATTTTAAACCTCAAATTCCTAGAACAGGCTATAATGACCAATGGCAACCCACTGTAATTTTTACAGAATTTTTGGATAAAGTTAAACCACTGTTGTAGTACAAACCTACACTAGAAACCATAAATAGAAAATAAAGAAAGGGAAAAATGAATAATAGGAATTAGTGTCATCCTAAAACCCTTTATAACCTGTCCACTGAAATATATAAAGGCAATACCAATTCACTATGCCTAGCCCTAACAAAACCTAAACTTAGAGTGATAAGCATAAACCGCTAAAAGCCACGTATGACCTAGAAACCCTAAGTTACTCATTAACTTAGTTTTTCTTCTCTTAGCATAATGTTATTAAATCCTGCATAATCATGACATACATGTTCATTGCATTTCGATATACTGTAACCTTGCTGACGGAGAGTACGTCCTCGTGCCGGAGCAAGGAGCTGCTCAGGAGGTAGCCCCGGATCTAGCACCCGAGCCTGCACCAGAGGATCTGCCTGCCACATCCTTGGAAGGCAAGCCCCGGTTTATGCATAACCTGTTAATTATGCTATTTTAATATACTTAATGATTGTAGGATTGATTGTGCACTTAAGTGTAGGAGTTGTTTGAAACCCTAGTTGCATGATCTCAGGAATCCCATTGAGATGAATACTAGTATGCTAAGTCGAGTAGCTGCTTTATTAATTAGGATCTCGGTAGAAGTCGAGTGATTTTTCTAGCACTCGCGCGAGGTCAGGAATTGGCTGTATCCACTTTCTTATCATATTGATGTTGGTTTGTGGGCAACAATCCATGGGGATTGGTTGTCCACGGGATAAAAATTGGAATAAGGATTAAGGTGTGGTACCGTGAGTCAAGCGTTTGAACGTACTAAGCACATGCCGAGAAATATGGTAAATCGGTAAGCCTAGTACCTGATTGAACCTGGCAGTAGACTTTACCCCTCACGCGACCTGAGACGTGGTCTCCCATTCCGGTTATGGTGGGTACAAGTGCGGTCACTGCACGACGGCAGTCGGGGTCAGTGAGGCATTGTACGCCAAGGCGGTGAGCCCTGATCTGCTGACGGGGAATCGATGGGGACGGTTGATGTGTGTGGGGACGGAGTGCCCCTACATGTCGTGTGTTTAGGTTTACCTAGCAAGGATAAAAACTCGATTCGAATCGTCTGCTTCTCGCAGCTAATGAGACTGCTTGATCCATGCTGCTACATTGAGTAACAAGTGGAAATGTGATGAGTTGACAAAAGAGGTTGATTGCTAAAAATGTTTGATACCATGTATGAGTAGATAGTACACTTTTATCCTTAAGAGAGTCACACTTAAATTTGACAAAGTTAAAACGTGACTTAGAAACTCAGCTAGTGCTTTTGGCAACCAAACCCCACAGCCAAACAGCTGCATGTCTAGAGGTAGAGGAGTACACTCCTCACACCGGGTAAGTCTAGCTGAGTATTAGTATACTCAGCCTTGCTTGTGGCATAATTTTACAGGTTCTCTGGAGGACATGGTTGCTGGACTGACTTGGCCGTCCATCTTGCCACCGAGTTGGACTGTCGAGTGGAACCCTACCTCGGCTAAGGAGGAGCATGAGGAGTGATGGGACAGGCTTCGCCATCTCTCTGTTTATTTACCGTTAGTTTTATTCCGCTGCACTTCGAACAATGATGACTACTTTTGCAAAACTCCGATGATGATGTAATAATTTAATACTCTTTAATGCATGGTTTTTTGCTTTATTGTATTTGCTCTGTGACTCACCATCAAGTGAGATTGTGGTACTTGATCCTGTCAGTGGCCGTGTCATACTAGATCCGAGGGATTGACGGGTTATTCCCATTTAAGTGTGGTCTAGCCTCTAAGGCGGGACTTAGGCACTTAAGTTGGAATAATTCGGGCAGTTCCGCCACAGTAAGGGGAGGCCGAAGCTTTGGTGAAAGATTTGGTGCGCCCCAAGGAAGCCATTCTGCTTGTTTTGTGGTGCGGACAAGGGCCACACAACAAGAACATGCCATCAGCAACAAGAGCTTGCTTTGCTAGCTACTCAACCTTGACTACTAAAAGAGGTATTCAGTACATCTTTATACTGTTCACCCTACATCCCATAATATGTTCAAACTCAGTCACAAAAGCCAAAGCCAAGTCTGCCTTTAGCCCAAATGCCTAAAGCAACCTCGTGATGAGTACATGGTCACCAACTGCCTCCTTCGTCCTAAAACCACCTCCTTATGATCAAGTCCTCGCTAATCAACCCAAATTCCACCTACAACAAAGGGACAGAAGGGAGGGATCTAAAACTTGTACTGTCAACAGCATAGTCCCGGAGACGAAGCACATATACTGAGCACCCTAAGGGGCTGGGTAAGTGAGCCCGAGGCTATCAACAGGCCACTATTGTATCTTTAGATTTACTTTCACAAGTCTTTTCGTTATCATGCAAATCAATAAAATGACGGTCCAGTATCTTTGAGTCCAATAGCAAGAATGTTGTAGAGCTATGATTTATTTCACCATGCAAATCAATAAAATGACGGTCCAGTATCTTTGAGTCCAATAGCAAGAATGTTGTAGAGCTATGATTTATTTCACCTAAGTAGTGGTGAAAAAGGGCTGAAGTCGTTCCCATGGGAATGCAAAGCTATGATTTATTTCACCTAAGTAATGGTGAAAAAGCTCCACAGTCGTTCCCAAGGGAACGCAGAGCTATGATTTATTTCACCTAAGTAATGGTGAAAAAACTTTGAAGTTGTTTCTAATGGAATGTAGAGCTATGATTTGTTTTACCTAAGTAATGGTGAAAAAGTTCCAAAGTCGTTTCTAATGCAGAGCTATGATTTATTTCACCTAAGGAATGGTAAAAAAGCTTTGAAGTCGTTCCTAAGGGAATGCAGAGCTATCTTCCAAACTAATGAGAAAAAGCTCCAAAGTCGTTCCAAGGGAATGGAGACTTATACTTCGTTCCATCCAAAGTAATAATAAGAAAAAAATTCTGAAATCATCCTTAGGGGGATGTATAGCCATGATTCATTATACCCAAAAATATATGCATACGATTTCTTTTGAAATATGTGAAAAGAAGGTGTTTTTTGCCTTTGGCTCAAAAATGCATGATTAAAAATTTCACACATTTTTAAAAAAAAAGAAGAAAAAAGTGAACGTAAATGCAAATATATTACAAAACAGCCAAAGAAACTTCGGAAGGAGTTTTGGACGCTTCGAATTATTACAATAAAACAACATTGTTTTTTACATAAATCAATTTCCTAGGTCAGTTCACATTGCTTCGTCGTAAATTTGTTCACAGATCTTCAAGATCGCATCATCTTCCACTTTCTTTGTAGCCCTGGTAGAGATGGCCTCAGCTTCGGCAGCAACATCCTTAGCTTCAGCTTTGATATGTTCTACCTTAATCATGACCTGTGAAGTGGACACTTTTCAACAAGGGTTAGTAAAGGAATTATTCAAAAAAAACTTCATTAAAATTTAGAAAAAGCTGACAGTCAAATACATTCAGATTCTTGTTCTGAAGTTTTTTCTAATGTCCAAAAAGCCTTTTCGGCTGCTTGCCTTGCCTATAGAAATTTTCAATTAGCATAACCATTACATGTGAAGGTAAAACACGAAGGTAACAATGCATGAACCTTCTCTTTGTTCTTTATGGATTCCTAAATACTTAACTCTTTTCCACCCCTCTTCCAAATCTCAGATTAAGAATTTTTTAGACCATTCAGAAGCTTTTACAGTTGACCTTCGGATATGGTTAGCAGAGACTTTGAAGTCAGGGTCCGTGCAAGCCTTCACGTGTTTGCACCTGGTTTTGAGTAGAACCGAAGCAGTGCTTCGGGCGCCTATTCAAGCACAATAGACCTCTTGAGCCGAGAGGAAACACTTGAAAGCACAGGACTCGTTGAGTACCCACCTCATCAAAACTTCTAAGTCGCCATCTAAAAAAATTTCTCTTTAGACAGAGCCCCGGCAACGGAGAAGGTCTTCAGCAGCACAACAACCAAGGGTATGACAGTTGGCTAACAAGATTCGGTAATTTTCGTTCAGCCCCCTCACATGGTTTATCTCAGCCTTCATGTCATCGATCTTTTCCTGAGCACTGCTAAGATTGACAACCACTTTGTTAGATTACTACCTTAGCTTCGTCATTTCAATTTCATAATGCTTTTTCATCTGCTCCAACTCAGCTTCAGCGACATAATGTGTTTCTTCTGTTCAGCATTCGAAGTTTCGAGCCTAGCTTTCTCCTCGCGCATAGTCTGGACTTCGGTTCAGCTATCAATAAAAACGTTTTCTAATATCTTGAAAGATTTTTCCTTTTCTTCACAATCAAACCAAAGTCCAGACACTTCGGATCTAAGCTTCATAATTTCTTTCCGACCAACTTCGTTCTCAACATTTCTCTTATTCTTCAAGGCTTTTCCTAGGAATAGGCCCTGCGAAGATACAAAGGAAAAGTCATTTCATCAAAGCAACCTGAAGCTAAAAAACAAAGACGAATAAAAATTACCTTGAGATGATTATAAGCTAGACAATCAGAAAAATCTTCATCAGACAAAGTTGATAGCATCGCTTCTAGCTTCGGAAAGCCAACATAGTCTACCATATAGCGGCATACCTCTGTCTCCATGTTGCCAGGGCAGCAGTACAAATAATCATCTTGCCCACCCCCAAAAATAGTGGACCCCAAAGGGTACACCAATTGTTCAACAAAACCAACAGCTTCAGCCAGCTGCTTTGCGCCCATTATCTTCCCTGTGGCATGGTGAACCTGATACCTTCACCATGCGATGTGTCATCTTTGATAGCTTTTTGTCCTCCTCGAGTTCAGCAGGCCCATTTCCTTTCTTCTCCGCCAGGGTAGGTTTGGAGGAACCTTTGTCTACGGCAGCTATGGTTACCGAAGGAGTCACCGTTGCAGTAGTTCGTTCAAATTCTGGGCAATTTCGACCAGTCTTTTCTTCAGCAGATGGCATGGGGTATTTCGGCACCAGTATTGTGCCGGCAATATCCTTAGCTTCTTCTTCGAAAGTATCAAAGAATGAACTCATTATTGGAGCTATTCGCTCCCCATCATCTTTTTCTTCGTCACTCTCTAGAAGCATCTCCAAAGGCTTAACCTTCTGCACTATCAAGTCGATAACTTCTCCAATTTCTCTTCTTCGGCCCCCATGGGAGGGAGTTCTTCAATCTCAACTTCTATCTTGGCTTCGGGTGCAGCCTAAGTAAATCAAAGCAGAAAATTAATAAAATAAATTTATAACAGATATATCTAAAATAAAAAATGCATATTTACCAGAATTTCCTCTAAGGCTTGAGGAGTTGATCTGGCAAGCACATTCGGAATCTTGCTTCGCCTCGTGGTCACTTTCTTCTTTCTCTTCTTCGGATTCTGAACCATGATGGGATAGTCAGGATAAAAGAACCCGATGGCATCAAAGACAATATTCAATCAACGCCTCTTTCAAGCTCCGAAGGCTTGTTGCAGAGCCTTGGCCTCGGGCTTGCTATAATTACCAAGAATCTCATTGCACTTTGCTTCAACATAATCTAGCTAACCATCACTGGGTTCTCCAAACTCATCTTCGAATCTATACTAATAACAAAGCCTAACTAGCCCAGGCTCAGCGTCCAAAGCATCACCTTCAAACATCTTTGGCATATCCCACTCAGCAAGTTGATGATGACCAGGCGAAGACCTCTTTGTTCCTACGTAGGCAATCAAGCAAACTGGCCTCGTCCTATAAGGCTAGGCCTTCGCCTATCAGTACAACATGACTGTGGAGAGCAGTGCCGAGGGCTACTTTTTTGAACCCCTCATCATTTTGGATGGGGTTCTGGTGTTGGTCGACCTTGGCTGTGGCTCTAGAGTGTTTTTCTGCATGCTAGCGCCCAGGTAGTGAATAATTTGTTGCCCTAGGACAAAGTCCCTTTCTATGTTATGGGCCAATTGTTAGTCTCCGAAGACTATAAAGACCCCATGGGGTCCTGTTATTTTCATGCACAAGTATAGTTTGTGGATTGCTGCTTCTAAGGTATTGATTCTCCCTCTTCCAAGGATTGCATTGTATGGGTACACCATGTCGATGAGCCAGCACCAAAGGACAATGGTAATACTATTTTGTTGAGGGGTAGAGTAGCCTTGCCCCGGAATCCAAACAGGGGATTATCTACTGGCTATAGCTGTTTGGGATTGATGCCCATTCTGTTGAAGGCATGTTGGAATATAATGTCAGCCTGACTGCCGTTGTCGACATGAGCCTTTCAGATCTCCCATTCTGCTATGTTTCAGTTGACCACCATTGGAACTATGGGTGGGGTGTTGCAAAGGTTGATGTCGTTTGAGTCAATGTCACCATTTTGTCTGGACAACCGACTCATTGACAGCAACATGATTGACACTTCGAAAGTAGTCTCTTCTCTAGCTTTTTGTGTCGAAGTCTACGCTAGAGCCTCCACTGATTACGTTTATTATGTCGTGGATCCAAGGCTGAGAGTAGCCATCATCTTCCTTTGGTGGGGGAGGAGGTAATTGTATCTGTGGGTGTATTTGCTGGGGGGTGGTGGTAGTTGTAGCCTTTCTGGGTGTGCTGGTAGGGATTAGTAGTTTGGCGGGTATTGTTTTGTAGTGGTTGTATGCTTCTTGATGGGGGTGATGGAATTGTGGTTGAAAGGTGTGGACTATGGCCTTCGCTGGCTGCTCTAGGTGATCCCTTTGTGCCTTTTTTGTGTCCATCATTTCTTTTACGTCCTTGTATGTGCGATATTCTCTGGTTGAATGACCAATACTTTCATTAAAGATATAATAGGGCCTGCATTCATGTGCTGGGCCAAATTCGTGTCCCTTGCCCCTTGGGGCTCTGCCGCCTCTTGCTAGTTGGTAAATGTGGTCGTAATTGCGAGGGGTGTCTTTGGGTTGTTGCTATTGTTGGATGTTGTGGTCTTGGTTTGGCGGTGGAGGCTACTGAGCTCATAACCATGTTTTGGGGTGTGCTGGCAGTGAAGGCTCCTTCGGCTTGCGTTGTGCCTCGATTTTGCAGTAATGGAGGACTTTAGATCTTGCATACTTCTCGAATAGCTGGTAGACTTTTTGCATGGTTGATGGAGGATCTCAGGTACAATGACTGTACCGATGACCCACACGGAGGCTGTTGATTGCGTAGTGGATGGCGATTCCATCTTCAACTTATGGTAGATGGCATTTGATCGATAAGACCTTGTTGTAGTAATCGTGAAGGATTTCTTTTTCAAGGTGCCTGCATAGAGATAACTCCACGAGGACATCCGTCTATGGCCTGTATCTCTAGAAATTGAGGAGAAACTTCTCGCAAAGGGCTGCCCATGAAGCAATTGAGTGCAAGGGTATCCCGGTGTAGCATGTTAGGGTGGGGCCTTGGAGGGCGATTATGAGTGACTTTGCCATTGTGTTGTCGTTGCTTCCCAGCGAAGCCACCACAACTTGATAACTCATAATGTATTGCGAAGGGTCGGTGTTTCCATTGTATTTTTGCTAGCCCCTGCTTTGTAGTTGCATGACCAAGGTGTTGCTTGTAACCTGGCCGATAGTGTGGTTCTTTCATTGGTGAAATTAAAGGCTTGGAACATGTTGTCCTATACAGTCTATCTATTATAGACGATGTTGCGAGGTCCTGCTCTGCTGTGCGGAGGATGGTCGTCCTTCTGCTGGTCTTGCAGCTAAGAGATTTCTTGTTCAATGCAAGGAGGTGCTCCTTCTCCTGCTGGATTAAGTTCTTTATCCTGGTCTGGACCTCGTTGTAGTGCCTATTGGCTGCTAGAGTGTCTCTTTGCTTCTGCAGGTTGCTGTTGCGCATGCGAAGTCTCTTGAGTAGGAGCTGCTGCTTGGTGGTGATACCAATGTCTAGGCTAGCCTACATGTCTTCTCAATGTCTTCAAGTGGCATTCCTAGGTGGTGTTGGCTTCCTATCTCTAGGTTGAAGCCTGGTGGGGCTAGTGGCATGTTTTTGCTTAAGTCGGGCCAAATTCTAGCTTAGTAAGGTTGACTTTTTGGGTTGGGTGGTGTCATTCAAGCTGTCTGAGCTGGCGGTATGAACCTTGCCATTTTGCTCAGTGGTGATGGTTAACTGTTTATGCTTCATGAGGAGGTCCCCGCCTTGTGGCTCGATGGTGGATTTTGGGTAATTGGGTGGTGCGTTGTCTACGGTGATGACTACCTTTGCCTTTTTGGCAGCGAAGGAAGCCCCTGCTTCATTGTCGTCGACTAGTGAAGGAGCTCGGTGTTCTTTTGGGGAGGCATTGTGAGTTTTGTCTTCGTCGCACAAACAGTGGGCGCCACATGTTGGGTACTAACACGTGGTCAGGTGAGCCCAAACACTCGGAGATGAAAGGAACGAGCTCAGGTGTATGATAAGATGTTTGGTAGAGAACTATAGCGTCTCGTTATGTGTGTCCCGCCTAGCTACAGGACAAGGGTATTTATAGGACCAGCCGGGGATAGGTGGTCTAAAGTACGTCCCTATCCCCATTCACCAACTATATCCGAGGAATATTCAGTGTAACAAGGTAATTACAACACTGTATTCCCTAAATGAGGCGCACACTAAATAATACACACATACATTACACTAACAAGTGGGCCTCGTAGAAGCATCCTCTGGTGCACCAACGGTGGGATAGTCGCCTTGTAGCCTTCGCTGCTACCTCCGGAGTCTTCATGACTCGGTGCCCTTCGCTCTCTCCCGACCATGGTTCTAAATCTCCCGCTATAGCGGCCGCTATCTCTCACTATTGCTGTTTTGAGGGGAAATAGCTATTTGCTTTCGTGCACAGTTGAGTCGTTATCTCTCGTTATAGCCCCATTTAGCCCGCTATTGCTGTTTGAGGAGGCCAATCACTAAATGCCATAGCTCGCTATTTAAAACACTGCTCCTAACAAACGTATGGCACATGCCCCACGATGACGGCGTTGTGGCGAAGGCCTTGGTCGGTGTTGATCATACCAGGCCCCTGCTTGACTTCATCCTTCATTGTGGTCAAGCGAAGAGTTGAAGACCCCATCATCAGTGGTCCTGCATGTAGGTTAGTAACCGTGATATGACGAGTTGAAGGTCCCTTCGCTCCATGATCGGGGGCATGTTCAGTCTCCGCCCAACACCATGGTTGTTATTTCCTATACTATTGACATTAGGTCCTTTGTTAGAGACTTGGTGAGTCTAGGTTTTGCCACCTATTATGTAATTTGTCATCCATAGAACATTACACCATATCTTCTACCAAGACCAATCTATTTGTTCTCAACTTTGCGCCTCATGGCAAAGTGGTCTACAGATATATCATTGGGCATGTTGCATTTACTTGCATTGACACCGGCTTTCTCGAAGTCTGTCTCTCAAATCACATTTTTCTTATTGCTAGAGATGCTTGCTCGTTCCTCATCATCTTCCAAATATTCTTTAGAAATTATTAAAACCTCTCAACTGTGATCACATCCGCTCATGTTATTATGAGTGCTGGGCTTGATGGTTGTCACTTCCACATTGCTGAATAGTGGTTCAAGCTTGATATGGTAGTGGCTTCATGTAGGCGACTATGTGGGAAGAATAAAAAAATTCTGAGTAGCTAGACACCTGGCCAATATGTGATCTTTCCTTCTGATGTAGCATCGAGGAATAAGCCTTGTTGAGTGCAAGTTAATGCGGCTTCTTCTTTGTCTCCCTCCTCATTGTAGCAGTGAGCATGATGAGTCTTGACAGTACTGTTGGCGTGGACCATAGTCGTATGTTGGCTTGGAAGCTGACTTAGGATCCTTGGTCCTACTGAAGTCAGACTCCATCTGTTCGGGTTATTTTCAAGTCCGAAACAGATTCACATAAACCTAACCTAATAAGAAAGAGCATATGTTTACAACCAAAAGTGACAAAAGCGCAAAATGACTCCATAATAATTTTCTTAAGTTTGAGATAATTAAGAAAACATTTTGAACATCACAATCAAAGCTTGGATGATGAAGAAGGGGAAACTGGTGTCAGTCTGTGGAACTAGCCCATTTCGTCGATTTCTCTATGAGCTAGCTCAGCCATGCGCGCTAGGCCCATGAAAACCGACCAGGCTGATTTTGTAGTTCTATTCCAAATCGGTTATCAATCCACTTTTGGAATATGAAACTTGAGAATATAATCTGAACTTGTTTCCTCTTAGGATAGGACCACTCTTCGTCTATATAAACAAGAGTGTCACAATCGATGGAGATATCCAACATAAATAGACTTTTTACATCCATTATTTATCTTTTTACAACTTTTTCACTCACTTGTTATTATTCACTAGAACACAGAAGCTCTATAGTGACGGTTTTAGAGATATTTGCACTGGTGTTTTTGAGTGCCGCCAATGATAGAGGCCAATGAAAAACAACATTTTCACTAACGGTTATTTTGGAAAATAATCGTTGTATGTCTCTTTAAAATTCAGTGGCATTCTATGAAGCTTTACCGATCTTTGGACAAACACCAGCATGCATCTCCCCACCCGGTCTTCTTGGGAGGTGTTCCCAAGTTCTTTTTGTATAAATGGGCTCTGAATCGGTCTAACTGTTCTCTTAATGGGTCTCGCTGATCTGATAGTAGCATGTTGTTTGTGATAGGTCGTGTACTCGTGTGTGGCATCGAACATGCTAGCATTTGCTGGTGTACGACCTGATTAGTGTCAACATAGAAAAGAAATATCCAGCTTTTCCAGTAGTGATGGTCATGTGTGCTAAGGGTCGTCTAATCCAAGTTTAAATGAAATAATTTTGCTAACATATATATGGATATTGGGAAGAGCACAGTAGAAGAAGATCTATGAAATATTCACATATCACGAAGTAGTGCCACGCACCCCATTGCGTGCAACAAACAGTGACCATTGGGCGTGCTAAATAGGCACCAAATTTATATGGTCGGCCGCGGCAACTACTGCAGCGTCCTGTTGCTGCTGCTGTTCTTCCGTTTCACCGGCCATCTCTTCCAGCGACTTACCTTTGGAATCCGGTAGAAGGAAGGTGAACACAAGGCCGACTAGGTTGGAGGAAAATAGTGCCCACAGCTTTCTTGGGACGACGCCGTGTTCTTCCATGTTGGACATGAAGCCAAACACGCCGATGATGGCGCCTATCTTCCCGAATGCGCCGGCTATGCCATGGCACGTCGCGCGCATCCGTGCTGGGAAAATCTCCGCCGGAACTATGAATGTTGTGGTGTTGGGACCAAAATTGGCGAAGAAGTTGGTCAAGCCATACAAGACTGCGAAGCCCATCTTGCGCTGTATTGTTTCCTGCCGTTTCCAGTACGCATAAGTGGCTGCGAGGATGGCTGTCAAGACGGACATCATAGTGAATCCCAGTAGCTGAATCCTGACACGGCCGATGCGGTCCACGAATGCGACGGTGAAGAAGTATCCCGGCAGTGTACCACAGAGCGCGATGCCCGTGTGCAGCAAGGTAGTGACGGTCATCCGCATGAACAAGTGGTTTTTCCCCGGAGGGTCAATCAGACCGACGTCGACGAAGATGTCCTTCATGTAGAGGTTGAGCGAGTAGAAGGTGATGTCGACGGCGAGCCAGCACGCGCTGGTGGCGAGCAGGTGTGTTCCATGGTATCGTAGGAACTGCGGCGAGAAGAGACCGTACTGGTCCTGCCTGACTGCTTCGTCCTCTGGGCTGATTTCCACGTGGAGGACGGAGGACATGTCTGACGCTGCCTTCCTCGCATCCTTTGCCACCAGCGCGGTGTACCGCGCCGTCTCGGGCATCTTCATGCGCCAGTAGTAGGTGAGGATCGCCGGAACCGCGCCCAGCATGAGAACGATCCGCCAGACGAAGTTAGCGTTCCTTCTTGGATTGGTCCTCAGAAACGAGGCTGATACCACCACGGCAACGATTCCAGCTGCAAGGTTGCCGAAACCCTGCGATTGTTCCGGCCATCAATGCATGTAATGCAGACGAGTTAGCTACAGCATCGTTACTCACTTGCATGGCGAAAACAGCCGCAATGAAGGCGCCGCGTCTCCTCTTGTTGGCGTACTCGGACATGATGGTTGCCGAGAGCGGGTAATCGCCGCCGATGCCGAAGCCAAGCCAGAAGCGGAAGAAGCAGAGGACGGCCACCACGTTCGACGCTTCGTTGGTGCCGAAGTAGAGGCCCGACGCCAGGGAGGTGACCACCATGAGAAGCAGCGTGACGCCGTAGATGCGCTTGCGGCCCATCTTGTCGCCCAGCCAGCCAAAGACCAGTTGCCCCGGCACGGCGCCACACAGAGCGATGCCGTTGATGGTGGCTTTGACGCCGCGATCAATCTGTTCCTCGTAGTACAGGTAGCTTATGAGATCCATGACGAGGGAGATGGCGAAGAAATCATAGGCATCCGTGAAGAAGCCCATGCCGGCGATTGCGGTTGCCATAAAGTGGTAGAGCTGTGTCCTGGCAACATCCAGAGCGTGCAGTACTCTCAGCTGCTGCCCAAGAGCCATTGGTCTTCTTCTCCCTCTCGCGAGCTCTTGCTGCAAGCCACTCCGGCCTGCAGAGAAATGGAGTGTCAGAAACTGTCGTTTTTTCAAGAGGTTTGCTTCAGGGTTGTGTCCCCTGTAGGAGACATATGGAGATCATTTGCAATAGCTTATATTGGATAAGACACCAACATAAAAGCCTAACTGAATGATCCAACACTCCTAGGCATAGTTTATTCTCGCCAACTGCGTTCAGAAAACTGGGCAAATGGATATGTGCCGAATATCCTTCTTGCAACACACTAGTATGTACGACAAGTTCTACGCGTGGAATGGACCTTATAGATTACCTAAAACAAAATAATTTCTATGTCACTGGAATGGGATTGTGCAGAAATTACTACGCCGTCTATTGGTCAGAATCTTCAGGGACGTAAGTATCTATGTACTCATTTGTCCAAATTTATAACAAGTTTAACGAGCTCGTCTTATTAAAAATGTTTACGAAAAATGAAAATTTTGAAGTTATTAATGTATATTATATGGTAAACGATATCACGGTAAAAGTAATAATAATTATAAATATTTTAATACGACGAATGGTCAAATGTAGGGTAAAAAGTCAAACGAATTATAATTTGTAATGGAGGGATGGAGTATATCTGTTGGTGGTCTTCTTCTCCGCCGAAGGTACTAAAGGAAAAACAACTTCGGCAAAATAATACAAAGGCTCGTCAAAGCTACCTTAAGACTCAGTTTAGCCCCTCAAGACGAAGACTCTACATAGAGGCGACAATGCAGAATAACGAAGCTCAATAGCTTCGGTCTAGACCAAACAAAGAAGAACAAATGACTAAATAGACCTTATTAGTTTTAGTTGCTTGTAAACAAATGTTCAAGTGCATGGATGTAATTTTACCCAGGCTGCGTCCCGTGCCTATAAATAGATGAACAGTACCACCGTACTGTTCACGCTGAATTGTGATCACACTCTTGAGCCATTCTCGCTCTCCCACCTTCCAGCAAACCGAAGGTACCATTGTAATATGGATATCGTTAATGCTTATTCATGTTTAATTAATCTAAATGAATCATAAACATATAACAAATATTATCTTCATTCCTCTATATTCTTTCATTTTATTACTTATATTCGTGTTTATATTGTAAAATGATGAAGGTGTGTCCTTCATGACCTTCGTCTAAAGATTATTATATCCGAGAGAAAATAATATTCCAAAGGACGAAGGTCTTTAACCATTAACAATTGTGTTGTCTTGTTCTTAATTAATAGCATTTGAGAATAAATGAACAATATTGGCATCCACCTCCGGTGAACTCACTTCCACAACCCCAATGATGGCTTCGCAAACCAACCAAGTTGTGGCACATTCGGCTATGAAGCTGTTGCTCCCAATCACAGGGGGGCTCAAGCTCTAAACCAGCTAACAAGAGGCAAAAGAAAGAAGCACACATAAGGGTACAACATGTTGGAGTGCAAGGACCCTTCATCAGGCGGTACACAGAAGATGTTTTTGCTTGGACGGCTAATGATCTATGTGGCATCAATAGAGACATATTGAGCAATCACTCAATGTGGACTTGTCCTTCAGACCAAGAAAGCAGAGGTTTAGGAAAATTTCTGATGATAAAGCCGAAGGTGCACGAAATGATGTGAAAAGACTTCTAAGTGCCGGCGTTATCAGAGAAGTAACATACCTAGACTCTAGGTCCTAGAGTGGCTGGCCAACACCGTCATGTTAAAGAAAGCAAATGGCAAATGGAAAATGTGTATTGACTTTACGGATCTTAACAAGGCATGTCCGAAGAATGAATTCCCATTACCAAGAATAGATTCTCTTGTGGATGCAGCAGCTACTTCGAAACTCATGAGCTTATTGGATTGCTACTCAGGCTATCATCAAATCTGGATGAAAAAGGACGATGAGTCGAAGACAAGCTTTATAACACCTAGTGGCACCTATTGTTATCTTCGGATGCCTGAGGGGCTAAAAAATGCTGGAGGAAGCATCAGCAGAATGACTGCCAAAGTTCTTCACTCCCAGATTGGTAGAAATGTGCTAACTTATGTCAATGATATCATAGTAAAGAGCACGAAACAAGAGAACCATGTTGCTGATTTGCATTAGACATTTGCTAATTTCAGACAGGCTGGTCTTAAGTTGAATCCAGAAAAATGTGTCTTTAGACTAAAGAAGGGCAAGTTTCTTGGTTGCCTGGTATCAACAAAGGGTATTGAAGCTAACCCAAGCAAAATCGAGGCTATCCTTCGGATGGAACCACCAAATTCAAGAAAGGGGGCTCAGAGATTAGCAGGAAGGTTGGCGTCATTGAACAGATTTATTTCAAGATCAGCAAAGAGGAACCTGCCTTTCTTTGAAGTGTTGAAATCAGCTGAAGTTTTCCAATGGGGTCCAGCTCAGCAGAAAGCCTTCGAAGAGCTGAAGCATTATTTGATAGATCTAACAACTCTAATCCCACCTTCGTTAGGAACCCCATTACTTCTATATGTGGTTGCTTCCCATGCCGTGGTTAATGCGGCGCTTGTACAAGAGAAACAAGATGGCCAAGTAAAAAAGCAAGCACCGGTATACTTCGTCTCCGAAGTACTCAGTCCATCAAAAAAGAATTATACATAGTTGGAGAAGGTATTGTATGTTGTATTAATGGCCTCCAGAAAGCTTCGACACTACTTCCAAGCATACCACATAATCGTACCTTCATCACAACCTCTGAAGGATATAATGAGGAACAGAGAAGCTACAGGAAGAGTTGGAAAATGGGCTGTTGAACTCAACAAATTTACCATTGATTATGTCTGTAGATCTTTGATCCAGTCTCAGGCGTTAGCAGACTTCATGCTGATTGGACACCAGGGGCTCGAGATGAAGAAAGAATAAACGATGATGAAGCCTGGATGGTATTTTGTGATGGGTCTTGGGGGACCTTCGGCGCAGGGGCAACTGTCTTTCTAGTTGCACCATCCAAAGTCAGAACTTGCTATGCAGTAAAATTAGACGTCAGCTGTACAAATAATATTGCAGAGTACGAAGCTCTTCTCTTAGGGCTTCGGAAACTTAAGGCAATGTGTATAAGAAGGGCAATCCTCAAGACTAATTCACAAGTTATCTCTTGTCATGTGGACAAGAGCAGTAAGGCAAGAGACCCAAAGCTTGAAAAGTACCTAGATGCAGTCCGAAGGTTGGAAGCCTCTTTTGAAGGATTCTCTGTAAAGAATATCCCAAGGGGAGAAAATGAGTATGCAGACTTGCTAGCCAAATCAGCGGCACAGGGGCTCCCATTACCTTCAGAAGTATTTTTTGAAACAATAAAAGCACCTTCAGTCGAGCTCATGGAAAGAGCAGTGCTCACAATTTCACCAGTACATAGTGAAGATTGGAGGACTAAGATTGTATCTTTTTTCTCCAGGGCAACTGTCTTTCGGATGATGAAGTTTATAATAAAACAATGGAAGCAAGGACTAGGCCATATGTAATAATAGAAGGGGAATTGTACAAGCATGGAGTTTGCTCTCCATTGCTCAAGTGCTTGTCCAGAACCGAAGGGCAAGAATTAGGGGAGATACATGCGAGATTATGTGGGGCCCACATTGGGTCTAGACCTTTGATGGGGAAAGTTTTCAGACAATATTTTTACTAGCCAAAGGCAGCTTCGGATGCAGCAGATTTAGTTCAAAAATGTGAAAATTGCCAAAAATGCGCTAGAGACCAGAAGCAACCTTCGTCTTTAACCCAGCTAATACATCCAACCTGGCCATTGCAAAGATGGGGCCTGGATTTGTTAGGGCCACTCCCACCAGCACAAGGCAACTTGAAGTATGTTGTAGTGGCACTAGAATATTCTTATAAGTGTATTGAGGCAAAGACTTTGGCTACAATAACCTCGACCACGGTCCAAAAATTCTTCTTGCAGAATATTGTTTGTCACTTCGGTGTGCCGAAGGCTATAACAGTTGATAACAGAACTCAGTTTGGTGCTAAGACATTCAAAACCTTCTATACCCAGATTGGCACAAAAATACACTTCGCATCAGTGAGGCATTCAGAGTCAAACAGTTTGGTAGAAAGAGCAAATGGAATCATAATAACAAGAATAATGAAGTCAATCTTCAATCAGCCTAAAGGAAAGTGGCCAGACGAATTAATAAAAGTGGTGTGGAACCACAACACTTTTGTGTCAAGGTCAACAGGATTTACTCTGTTCAAACTTCTATTCAGTGACAAAGCAATTACACCGGAAGAAGCAAGAACGGGCTCAACAAGAATTCTAGCTTCGACAGAGGACGAAGGTGATTGCCAAATAACAAAATACACCATAGAAGGGACCAAACTACAAGTCATAGAGCATATCAATAAATACCAGGCCGAGACAATCAAATGACGTGACAAAAAGGTAAGATTGAAGAACATCAAGCCAGACCATTTGGTGCTTCGAAGGGTGGCCAACCCTGATACAGTGGGGAAGCTTCAGCTCAAGTGGGAAGGCCCCTTTTTGGTGATATCTTCGTCAGGACCCGGTTCCTACAGACTGAAAGATATGGACGGCAACGACATACCCAGGTCTTGGAATGCGAATGAGCTTCGACGATATTATGTATAAACAATGTAATTTTCTTATTTTTCCCCTACGACACCCTTTTCCTTTTAAGAGGGGAGAAAGGTTTTTAATGGGGCCATAGGTTGTAATTTTCATTTTTTTGTTTAGCCCTCTGCAATACAAGGGCCAAATTCCCCCATATGTAAAATGTAACACCAGGATTTGCACAATCGAGTGCAAAAGGTCATGAAGAACCTCCAAAGTCGTCCCTAAGGGGATCTAGAGCTAAAATGTCACCTAAAGACAAGAAGCTACAAAGTCGTTCCTAAGGGGACACAGAGTAAGTTAAGAAGCTCCAAAGTCGTTCCTAAGGGAATGCACAGCTAAAATACCACCTAAATCAAAGGTGAAGAAGCTCCAAAGTCATTCCTAAGGGGATGCAGAGCTTAAATGCCACCTAAGTCAAAGGTGAAGAAGCTCCAAAGTCGTTCCTAAGGGGATGCAAAGCTTAGCTCCAAAATCGTTCCTAAGGGGATGCAAAGCTGAAATACCACCTAAGTAAAAGATGAAGAGACTCCAAAGTCGTTCCTAAGGGGATGCAGAGTCTAGGTGTGTTTTTGGCATACATTTGCACAATTCATCACATCATTTTTTGCATTCATACAAACATTCATTAGACATTCATAGGATCATCATCATGACATAAAGCGCAGACATTAACAAGAAAGACAAAAGATGCCTATCTTCAGTGACAAAACGCTTCGTTGAATAAAAGAAGGGAAGGTACTTCTTCTCTAATGAAAAAATGCTTCGATGTGAACGAAAAGAAGGGAAGGTGTTTTTCGCCTTCGGCTCAAAAAGATTGCAAGCGATGGTTTCGTCCACAACAAAGCAGTTCATACAGGAGCGAAAAGGTAAAATTATATTACATGGTATTCACAAATAAGTACAATATTTTGTTTATTTACAATCTTTGGCAAGAGATCCTAAGCTTTCTATAGATAGCTACAAAAGGAAGTTCGAAGAATCTTCAACCCTTCGAAACAAGCTTTGGCATAATGACCTTCGGCGACACCGTCCTGTAGAGAGAAGAAGGTATAAATTAATCAAGAAATATAATAAAAGGAAAACCAAGGTAAAGAAGACATGTAAAAGTTTCATATAGAGTTAAGTAGTTTTCGTGCTTCATCCCCGGCCAGTTCACGCCCGCCTTTTGCCCAGATTTGGGTGATGAATCTGTTCCCTATGCTTCGGGCTTCGGCTGGGAAGTCAACTAGGTCTGATGTCGAAAGATTGAAATTTGGTTTATTAACAGTCTTGGCGTGAGTGCACCCAGCCTTCATAAAAGCTGCAGCTGTGCCGCGTGAAGCCACCAAGGCACAGAAATCCCCGTGCCCAGTGATAACTTCGTCAAGGGCTTCAACTTCATTTTCAATATGATCAAAGGCCTCGGGGATGTCTTTGGCTGAAGGGGTAATCTCTACAGAAGCAGCTCCAACCGAGTTGAATATCCCCTTCAACCGATTAGCGCACCAGGTGGCAAAATCAGCACACTTGTTCTGAAGGTTCTCAAAAGCTTCATGTAGCTTCGTATTTCTTTCGGTTTTGGCTTTGACCTTCACTTCGAGCTCTTTTGTTTCGCGGTTAAAGCGACTTGTACTTATGCCAAAAATTGTCCGAGCTTCGTCCAGTTCCTCGTTCAAATTAGTATTTTGAGATCGTGCCTCTGCGAGGGAACCTTCGGTTGTTTGCAGAAGGATGTCTTTTTCCTTTAGGGAAACTTCAAGTTCCTTTACCTTGTCCTCCAACACTTTAACTATGACATTGTTTTTTCTATCCTCAGTATCCTGCTGCATTTTCAGCGTCTTGCTTAACAACATGCTCTGTAAAACAAGTTAAAGTTAGAGCACTCAATCCATCATGAAGGTAATAAAAATAAAGACAAAGGTCTTACCTTGAAATTGGAATAAAATAGGCTACCGACAATGTGTTGTCGTCGGTAACTGCTAAGGTCGGCCTCCAGCTTCGGGAATCCAACACTCTTGGATAGAGTGCCAATTATCTTCGCCCCGCCGCGGTCACGAATGCATCCTAGAATTTCCTCATCAACCCCGCCGAAGAGCAAAGATCCCGGCTGGTAACCGCAAGATATAGCAAATTCTTTCAATTCCAACTTGTCTTCCTCAGACAGTTCCTAACCGCCCAAGTGCCGAAGATCAAAATCCCTCTCGGTTGAAGGAGTATTTTTAATTTCCTATCCTTCATCTGGCACTGCGGCCATGTCTTCTTCTGCAACTACATTTGCCTCTACAATCACATCTGCAACCATATCTGATACAAGCCCGACAACTTCTGACATTGTGGCTGTTAGTTCTTCAGCTTCGGCTTCGCTAGCATCTTCGGCATCTATAGGAATTGCCACTTTCATCGCCGAAGCTGAATTCGGAGTTTGTTCAATTGCTTGCATTATATTCACAATTCGTCATTTCTTTTGCCCTTCAGCCTTCTCTTCTGTAGCCGAGGGCGTTTCCTTCCTCTATAAAAGTTTTGTCAGTTTCGATCCCAGAGGACTTAGTAGCTTGAATGGCGGAGAATCAGTCATTACCTTCAAAATTTCAACCACTTCGACATCAGTTGGCGACGGAGGGGTTCTCTCTGTTGCTTCGTCGAACTTCGGTTCATTAGAGGGTTTTTGATCAAGCTTGGGCTTCTTAATTGTTGCCTTCGGCTCTGGCGCTATTTTTGTTTTCTTTAGGGCCTTCTCATCTTCTTTTATTGAGCGAGAAGCTTGCCTGCTCAGGATGCTAGCAACCCTTTTTCTTTTCACACCTCTAGCCCCTCCATCAAACCTCTAGTAATCTGGGTATTCGAAGTTTAACGCATCCATCACCCAGTTCAGCCTTCATTTCGGCCGGGTACCTAAGGCAGCAGTCATTTGTTGGTCCTCCTTCTTCATATATTTGCCCAAAATCTCATTGCACATGGTTTCGATCATTTCCAGCCATTCATTGCATGGTTTCTTGAACTATTTCTCAAATTTGAAGCGACAGGGGAGCTGAACAAGCTCATACTTTCCCCCCTCCTTTTTCTTTAGCATCCCCTAGCTGCTAGAAGATGGAAATGGTCTATTTGCCAAATATTCTTGCACTAAGTCCCTAGTGCTGATCTCAGTAGCTACCACTCTAAATTCAACTTCGGCTAGCTGGCACAGGGAGCCAAGTTGCATGTGGCACAAGGGCCTTGTCATTTCGAAGCTTAATTTCATCGGGCTCATGACCATAGACATCAATTGTTCCCTCTTCTTCTCATCAGCTTTTATGTAGAACCATTCACTCGTCCACTCGGTCGGCCACTTGGTGTGGTAGCCGATTACCAGGGCCTTGGTATCCTTTCGATACACAAAGTTATAGCAGTCAAAGTTCTTATGAAGGCCATCTGCTCTGCCTTTCGTCTGGTAGTGTAACTCATGCACTCGGCATAAAGCTTTAGCATTAGCACTCATACCCTGGCTTCGGAGAGCCCATATGTAAACACTGAGTCTAACGATGGCATTGGGTGTCAACTGATGAAGATATATTTCAAAATTCTTTAAAACTTCTCCTATCATTTCATGTAAATGGAACTGAAGCCCTGCCCTGAAGAAGCTCTTGAAAACAACAACTTCGTCCTCTTTTGGCTCCGGAATCACCTCATCCCAAGCAAAGCGGACAAGCTTACTCTCGACCTCCCCAAAATAACCGAGCTTTTTCATTATAACCATACCGTCTGCTGTTACAGTGGATTTCCCAAATTCAATGTGGCTTGGCTTCGACGGGCTTAAAATGTTGTAATCTTCTTCAGCCTCATCATCACTTCCGTCCTCAGCTGCAATCTTCTCAGCTTCGACAGCTTCACTTTCGGAAATAGCTTTTTCCGATGTCACTAGACCTAATCGCCTCATTGTTTCTGATATCGACGTTGTCTCTGTTGTCTCAGCATCATCTCCCTCGCGTGATACCCTAGCGGTGGACCTTACTCGAGCCATTTTGAGTATTCTGGTTTCTTAAAGCCGAAGGTGATTTCGAACGATGAAGCGTGTGACTACAGCAAACGATCTGGACAAGCTTCGACTATGGTTAAAAATTTTAACAGCACAACAGTGCAATGGCAATGAATGTTGTGGTAACTCCTCACCAACCTGTCTGTTTATAGAGTGCTGCAGGGGGAGAAGGCGAACCGCCATATTGCCTACACTTGCTGAGCGGTGGACCATCCGACGTTTAAAATATTTTAACCATTTCTTGACAATGAGCTCAAGGAAGGTGTTTTTCGGACCTTCGGCATTCCGAAGCCTTCGTGTTTTTCGCGGACCGAGCTCGTTACGGAAAAACGATCTAGCACAGCGAAGGGGCTACTGCTGGGGGTCTTCTTCTCCGTGGAAGGTCTCAAGGAAAAACACCTTCGACAAAATAATACAAAGGCTCGTCAAAGCTACCTTCAGCCTCGGTTTAGCCCCACAAGACGAAGACTCTACGTAGAGGTGACAATGCAGAATGCCGAAGCTCAATAGCTTTAGCCCAGAGCAAGCAGAGAAGGAAAAAGGACTAAATGGACCTATTAGTTTTAGTTGCTTGTAAAAAAATGTTCAAGGGCATGGATGTAATTTTATCCAGGTTGCGTCCCGTGTCTATAAATAGATGAACAGTACCCCCATACTGGTCACACTGAATTATAATCACTCTCGAGCCATTCTCGCCCTCCCACCTTCCGGCAAACCGAAGGTACCATTGTAATATGGATATTGTTAATGCTTATTCATGTTTAATGAAGACAAATGAATCATAAATATATAACAAATATTATCTTCATTCCTCTGTATTCTTTCATTTTATTACTTATATTCATGTTTATATTGTAAAATGATGAAGGTGTGTCCTTCTTCACCTTTTACTTAGGTGGTTATTCAGCTCTGCATTCCCTTGGGAATGACTTTGGAGCTAAGCTCTGCATCCCCTTAGGAACGACTTTGGAGCTTCTTCACCTTTTACTTAGGTGGCACTTAAGCTCTGCATTCCCTTGGAAACGACTTTGGAGCTTCTTCACCTTTCACTTAGGTGGCATTCTAGCTCTACATCCCCTTAGGGACGACTTTGGAGCTTCTTCATACTTTTTTACACTCGATGGTGTAATCCTAGATCCTTACATTTTACATGTGGGGGAATTTGGCCCGTGTATTGCACAGGGCTGCTCAAAAATTAAAAATTACAACCTATGGCCCTGTTAATAACCTTTCTCCCCTCTTAAATGGAAAAGGGTGCCATATTGAAAAAATAAGAATATTACAAGATTTACACATAATATTTCTGGAGTTCATCTGCATTCCATGACCTTGGAATGTCGTTTCCATCCATGTCTTTCAGCCTGTACGATCTAGGTCTTGCCGAATACACCACCAAGAAAGGACCCTCCGATTTGAGTTGAAGTTTTCCCACTGTATCTCGGTTGGCCACCATCCGAAGCACCAAGTGTCTTGGTTTGATGTTTTCAGTCTTACCTTCCGATCACGCCATTTAACTATTTCAGCTTGATACTTATTGATGTGATCTACCGCTTGGAGCCTAGTCCCTTCTATGGCGTCTTTTGTTATTTTGCAATCCTCTTTGTCTTCTGCTGAAGCTAGGGTCCTTATTGAACCCGTTCTTGCTTCTTCCGATGTTATTGCATCGTCACGAAATAGAAGCTTGAACGGGGTAAATCCTGTTGACCTTGAGACAACAGTGTTGTGGTTCCATACTACTTTTATCAACTCGTCTGGCCACTTTCCTTTCGGCTGATTAAAGATTGACTTCATTATCCCTGTTATTATGATTCCATTAGCTCGTTCTACCAATCCATTTGATTCTGGATGTCTCAATGATGCGAAATGTATTTTTGTACCAATTTGGTCACAAAAAGCCTTGAATATTTCGGCATCAAACTGAGTTCCATTATCAACTGTAATGGCCTTCGGCATACCAAAGCGACAAACAATATTTTGCTAGAAAAAATTTTGGACCGTGGCCGAAGTGATTGTAGCTAGAGGTTTAGCCTGTCCAATTTTTCTCCCCTATCATGTGGTTTGTGCACCTGCTATCGATTATCCAACTTGTTCCATCGAATGCATATTTAGGCCTTGTCCTTAGGTTCCCAAACGGTCTTGGGTCCTTTCACATTAGAAACAAGCACCTTGGGTACCCAAACACAAGTCTTTGGAGTCTTGTGCTTGCCCCCAACATATTTGGCACCTACTTTGCCGGATTTGTTAGTAAGAACAAAGGATGCACCAAAGGTTTTAAATGACATGCTATGTTCATTTGATGCATCAACAATCTTATTCTTAGACATCTTAATATAAGTTGTATGCCTAGAACTAGAGACCTCATTACTGTAAATATAAGCATGATGAGCAACATGATGAGATTTCTTAGCATGAATTCTTCTAATCTTATGCTCAGGATAGTTTTCAGGATATAAAATGTAACCTTCTCTATCTTGCACCATTGGAGCCTTGCCCTTAACAAAGTTGGAAATCTTGTTTCTATGAGCATTAAGTTTGATGTTGTTTTGGCTCCTAGGTTGGAAGCCAACCCCATCCTAAATGACAGGGCGTCTCCCATTGTAAAGCATACCATGAGCAAATTTAAATTTTTCATTTTCAATCTCATGCTCGACAATTTTGGCATTCAACTTAGCTATGTGATCATTTTGTTTTTTAATCATAGCAAGGTGATCATTCATAGCATTAACATCAATATCTCTACAACTAGTGTAAATATTAATATGGTCAATGGTAGATGTGGGAACATGGCAAGTATTCAATTCCTCAATCTTAGCCATTAAACTAGCATTTTCAGTTTTAAGACAAAAAATTGAATCATTGCATGTATTTAGCTCTTTAGTCAAGTTTTTGCATTTTCCAACATCAAGAGGAAAAGCATCTTTTAGCTTAACAATTTTTTTTGTTTTCCTTAACGAGCAAGTCTTCTTGGCATTCCAAGATTTCATCTTTCTCGTTAATGGTTTTTATCAATTCATTGATTTTCTCCTTTTGTTCTATGGTAAGTTTAGCAAAAAGAGAAGACAAATCATGATTCTTTTCACTAGAGCTACCCTCATCATAGGATGTAGTGCGACACGCAAACGGCACGCGAATGACGCGCAACGACTTGCGCAAACAGCACACGCGCCACAAGAACATCACGCGCGAACAACGCATAGATAGTGCGATGACGCGTGATAATCGCTAACAAATAATGCGATTACACTAACCAAGTATTGGTTAGAACATTAGTTTGGCATAAATATATTGATTGACATTTATCAAGTGTAAATTAAAACTACTACTTAGCTTTGACTAAATTACTATTTTTAATATTGAACAATTGAATCAATAATTAATTAACTGACCCGAGCAATTATAAGCGAGCAGTTTAATAATGCGCGCGGACAGCGCGCGACAAGCGCGAGCGACACACGAAACAGCACGCGCGACACACGCAAATGACGCGCAAACGGCGCGACGATACGCAAGAATCAATAACTAGACGTAGCATTTATATTAAACAAATATTAGTTGAAAACATCTAAGTTGGTACTGACCACATTAACTTGTGTCTATAAAATTGTAATTCAAAAACTATACATTAATTTTAATTAGAATGTTGTTTATAACTATTGAACAATTAATTAATTAAATAAACTTGTGGCATGACCAAATAACGTTACTAATATGAAATTGACGTTGTTATGAAGTTAGTGCACCTAGAACGAACGAGTCAAAATAGGTTTATAGTATAATGCACACATCTATTAATTCTCAGATTTAATATGCCGTGTTGCGGTTCTGTTGGCTAGGATTCGACCACGTGAAGGAGCACATGGTTACATACACATGAGATCTCGCATAACAGACCAGATTCGTGTGGGTGCCAAACATGAAACGACATATCGTGAGCCAATGGAAGGGCGTCACACGGCCATATGTGTGGGGGAAGGGCGGTTGTTTTCTGGCTTGGTCTTGGTCGCATGGCGTGCATGCAAGTGGGGCCCAGGTAGTTTCCTTAGGTGCTGCTATAGACGTCCAGAAAGCATGTGGCCCGTTAGCCCCGCACGAAGCATGTTTTTTTAGCACAACACGAGCCCGACACGGCACGGATTGAAGCAGGTCCGGGCTTAGCCCGGCCCGGAGAGCGTGCCGGGCTTGACAGGCATTTGAGCCTGTTGGGCTAGCCTGGGCACGACCCGTTATCAGTCAGGCCTTTAAACAGCCCATTCGAATCCCAGCGCCACAGGCCACAGCCCACAGCTCCACAAACTTACCTGGGTTGCCTCCTACGCGGACATTCAACGACCCAAAAAGCGCAGTACGCATCGTGCTCGTGTATATTTATTCCCTGAGCGTCTTCGCCGTGTAACCCTAACTCTAACGCTCTCTCGCTCCTGCGTCCTCTCCGTGCAGCGGCTCCCGGTTCTGGCTCTCGGTCTCTCTCGGGGTTTCTCTCCATGCGTGGCTGCCTCCGGTGCTCCCTACTTCTTCATGCGCCTCCGGTGCTCTTGGTCCCATGTGTGGCTGCCTCCGGTGCTCTCGGTCCCGGGCGCCTGCCTCTCCTCCAGAGCTCCCTGCCTCTTCGCCGGCTCCCTGCTTCTCCGGCGAACTCAGGTGCTCCCTCCTCCAGAGGTCCGGTGCTCTCTGGTCCATCCTCCAGGCGCAGCTAACAACACACTCCGTCCTGGCACCTGCCTCTCAGTGCGTGGCTCACAGCGCAGTCCAGTGCTCCCTGCTCCCTCCTCCAGAGCCCCGGTGCTCCCACCTCCCTACTCCCTCCTCCCGGCGCGACGCACTCCAGAGCTCCCTCCTCCAGAGCTCAAGTATTATTTAGAAAGAAGATCTATGGTTTGGTTCCCTCAAATGAGATACTGGCCACAACGTTTAACTAGATTCCTTGCAGCTGAGATGTATCTAACACAATCGAAACACTGTCCTCAATAAAGCTGCTAGGATTTAGTGAATCTATCATTTAGTGAATATTTATGAATCTGTATGGAAGATAAGATGGACAATCTGTATGGCTGAAATATTTGTTCTCTCATTTATTGAATATCTGTTTATATGAACTGAATATCTGCATACACTTATTTGTTCTCTCATTTCGTGAATTTCTACATACACTTATCTGAATATCTGTGGTTTTCACATGTGTGGAAGGCCGTGAGGAACCGGTGGGCGCCACCTTGACTACTCACTTTACTATACCTGTGTGAAAAGTGAACTGTCTACAATGTTTAATAAATATGATCTAAAGTTTGGTGCAGTTAGGAAGCGAGTGCCTCCTCCTCCAACTGTCAAAGGTAAAACAAAACAAAACTGGGGATTGATTTATGCATCTGATTGTACCTCTGAGTTCCCTTATCCTGGTTCTACCACACCTAACCTTGGTAGTGGAACAGCAACATCTGCTTTGCTTCAACAAGCACAGTCTAGTGCTGGCCTTAGTTCACTTGACATAGAGCTGTCCTCCTACCTGGATAGTGACACTTTGCAGAAGTTTGATGAGGACTTCAATATCCTAAACTGGTGGCATGAACATAAGTTGTCCTATCCTATTCTCTCCATCTTAGCTAGGGATGTGATTTTTGTTCCTATTTCTACTATATCTTCAGAATCTGCATTTCGTCTCTGTGGCAGGATAATCGAGGAACGATGAAGGCGCCTAGCACTAGAAATGGTAGAGATGCTTCTTTGCATGAAAGACTAGGAACTTGGTGAAGCTAGAGGGCAACACTGTACACAGGACCAAGAACTTGAAGATGCATTTGAAGGACTTTATCTTGATGACCCTTAGGACTTTTATCTTCCTAGTTCCTACTCCATTCTATTGATTTGGAAATCTGATGATGTAAGTTGTAATATGTAACTGAAAAACCTTGACATGAACTTATTAAATTAGAGCTGGGCTGTACTCTTTTTTCCTTTCTAGAGTTTTCTCACGAGGAGTGAGTTTTTACCTAGAAAGGTTACTAATGAGGCAGCCATTGCACGGACAACTCTAATCCTTTATTTAAGATCTCTTTATCTCTAAGGATTTTTGTGTTGTCAGTTTAGGTATTTTGTGCTAAATATGGTTGTCTGCTTTGCGGGCTCGGGCCGGCATGGGCTACTAAATGGGCCATGCTATTCGGGCCAGCCTGGCACGGTCGGGCCTCCACCGTGTCGCGCTCGGGTAGATGTCTTGGCCCATTGGGCGGCACGACACAACACAGTTAAGTGATCGGGCTTAACCGTGCCGGGATCAAACAGGCTGGGCCAAGTCGTGCTCGGGCTCGGCCGGGTCGTGCTGCCCGTTTGGACATCTATAGGTGCTGCACCAGCACGAACGGCGTGCCCCTATAGTCATGCATGCATATGGACCATGGAGGCATCAAGACTCGCCGACCAGGGTAGTGCAACAAAGTGTGGCCAGGGGAGCAGCAGCGAGTGCACCAATGCGTAGAGAGGAGATAGCATGAGGCCGGGATCGAGCGAGGCCGAGGGCAAGGTCACGAGCGCGTGCAAGGTAGGCTGGGGGTGGCGCCGATGCTCATCGACGGCGCATGTGGTCAGGGGCTCAACACACGGGAGGGAGGAAGGAGGAGAAGGGCTCACCCGCAGAATGGAGCTCCAGGGACGGACGACGATCCAGACGGGTGACGTGGCTCCGAGCAGCGGCGCTGCTGCACGGGCGGGCTGCGTGGACAGCGTGCTTGTAATATCCCAAAAAAATATTGACCAAAAGTTGTTCTTCGGTGCGTGGATGTGGGAAAAGGGTTGTGGGCTGTTAGATGCTACGTCAGAAGTCATCTGAGGCGTCGTTTCTGTTCTCCCACAAAACAACCCTAGTGGTCGCCCCCCTTTTTCCCTTTCTTGGCCGCCACCCCCCCCCCCCCCTTTTCCCCACACTTGGCCGCCCCTATAACACCCCTGGTGTTACTAGCACTAAAACCTGAGCATAACATCATGTGCATTGACATTTCATGTTGTTTATTACATCTAGGATGCATTCACTAGGAAAAGTTTCAAAACAAGTTGTGATGATGTGACTTAAGGTGTACTTAATACTAGGGTAGGGTACTTACCCTAGGATCAGGGCATGAGGGTAGTAGTAGCCTAAATGGGTAAAAATCTCAAAAGCCATGAGAAATGTTCACAAAGTATCACATTTGATGAACTTTAGTGGCACAAAAACCCTAAAGTACTCAAAACCCTAAAAGAAACCCTAGAAAACCCTAATTGGAACCCTAGGGGGGTAAATGCAAATTCTATGCACTTTTGGACCAAAGTGCAAATATCAAAGTGAAAGAGCACCACAAGCCAAGTAATTTTCACATTGGAGAGTTTTCAAGTAGAGTGATGAAATTTGGACTTATTTGCAAAAGGGTCACATGAACACTATGTGGCTAAGTCTGAAATCAGTGAAATTGAGTTAACCTTGGAGCTTGGTATCTCTGAATTCATAAGGAATTTGCCCTAGGTCAATACATCAAACTTGTAGAGCTATGTTAGGGGGTACAAATTTGATTAAGTGAGTAAGCCCTAGTACCACATGAAAATGGGAGAAAAAGAGACCTAAAACTGGCCTGTCAGACAGCCTTAACTGTGAAAACCTAAGTTCAGTGACATTTGGTTAAATTTGGAAGCAGTTCATGGTTAATTCGATGGAGATAAGGTCAGGGTCACTGTGGCAAAGTTGAAGCCCTAACATTGGTAAACAAATTTGTTGTATTACGCTTGGCCTAGTGTTGTGCAAATTTTGAAGTAAATCGCCCCCCAAATGTGCTCTGTCAGAACGACTGACGAAGATGGCCATGGTAAAGTGCACGAAAAGATCTTCAGATGCAGTGTATCGTGCTGCCGGTGAACTCCGCGCCGCGATCCTCGCCGGTGTCGCGATTTGTGCTCGGCGCAAAGTGGATAACCGCGGGGGGGGGGGGGGGGGGGTAAAGATCTGGCGGGGGATGGATTCGGTCGCGGGCAGGGGCTTATCGGATGCACCTCATGACCGTGCGACGTGGCCGAACGGCCGATGTCGTCGTGGGTCGCTGGTGAGCTCAATTGCGCCACGCTGAGATCCTTTACCATGTAGTCATAATTGTGGCACACTTAAAATTAATATCCCTGCGTTTGTATGTTGTTGAGCGCCACGATGGACCCTCCAGTACAATGTCTTGTCACAGTCGTGCTCCGCTCTCCTCCCGAATTCGGAGCCACCGCTTCGAGCTGCTATAAATTGATACCCCGGCCTGCTTCGCCAACTTATTACAAACTCAAAACACTAGCTCTCGCCTCTGATTAGTCAACGTAGCTCGCGAATTTCAAACTTCCCCCAATTCCGTTTTCCGCACCACCGTGAGCCCCCTCCATCGGCCCACTGTCCCGTCCCTTCAACCGACTTCCTAGTTGCCGTTCTTGAGCTCTGGTATGTCGCTAAAGCTTACCATGCCCTTAATTTGAATGTTGTTGTACTATATCGTCGGGAACACAACGGGAAAGACTCCATCTCCGCGGGTGCACGTAGACCAAGCTTTAGGGCAGCATTCGGGTTAAATTTGTGGTTCCAAGTTAGTCGCCAAGGTCTGAATTAGGCATAGACCATAATAGGGCGCTGATTATTGCATATCACGGTAGGTGTGAGTTCGCCGGAGTACGCACATCGTCGTCCATCGTCGAGGACCCGAGTTTGTGAAGATAAGAAAGAAGAAGGGGCTCGGTGCACTTGTTAGTGAGACAGTGAATAGTAACTAGGGACTCTTCATCAGATATTCGAACAGTCAGGGTCCCCGGTGCAAAATAGCCAGTGCGGGCGCATCCTGTTCAGGGCTAGCTCGGGCTGGTTTGAGCCCATTACTATTCATTCCTTTTCTTTTTCTTTTTCTACCAGGTTTAGGAAATTTATAGAAAATTCTAGAAAATGATAAAGTTATGGGACCAATTTTACTAGATTCTTAAATTTCTATAGTATTTAATAAAAATAGTTCCAAGATTTTTAGTCCCAACCATGAATTATTTAACATTTAAGAAGGCCTAAACCTAGTCTTTTAGAATTTTAGAAATTATTTGATTGCTCCAAAAACCATAAAACTTTTTGGGCCAACTTAATATGATAATTAGAGCCTTTGGGTAAAGTTTTACATGTTTTGGAGATTGTTTGATCCCCAAACCCAAACCCTAGCTTTCTGAGGTAATAGTTGCCTTATCCTAATAAAAGTACTCACTCAGAAAACCCTAGTTACCCAGGTATACCGTGAAGGAAAGTTGTATTCAAGATACAACTTGATGTATCTCTATTATAACTGCATATTCATAGCATCACATGAGCATTCATGTATATGTATGGTTATGTATAGAAAACGAAGAAGAAGTAAGTGTTGAAGAAGAGACTGCACCACCAACTTAGACTCCACCTGCCGGGAATAGTTTTTATTTTGATATCTGTGGAACAGATCCCGAATCCCCTACAACACAAGGCAAGCCCCGGTGCATTTACCCATTCCTTGCTGTTTTAAACTCTTGATCACTTGAAATGATGCATTAGGTGATAAGAGTTGGGTGATAAACAATTGTTGCATGCCTTCCTTGGAATGGTTTACCATTTCTTGATACCTGTTTTACTTAAAAGGTTTTCTGGTGCTTAGTCTTGCTTTAGAAAACAAAAATGTTTTGTTTTAACAAAAGATGATGCTTCAGATTAGATGGGATGTTTTCAAAAATAAAACTTGATGGTGAATCCATCATGGCCGTGATGGGTTCAACATCGGAAAAGATGTACCTCTACCAGGTACCAAATTTTGAGATTGAAAATGATAAAGACGAGACCGGGCGGGTGAGTTGCACGAGAAGGAAGTCTCGGTGTAGTGTCTCCGTCTGAGTCGCTTAAGGACCATGTTGATGTGGGCCTGCTGACCAAGGACCTTTTAACTGGTCACATGCCTCGTCATGGGTAAGCTTTGACTCGGGCAGACCAATACCAGAGGCCAACACGCAATGGGAGTGGAGAGATGGCGAGAATAGCGTGTACCCTCCGTGGCAAGAGGATCGCCGGTGGTGTATCTCTGGTCTCGGTTGGCGTGAACCCGGTCTGGTCTTGAGAAACCCTGAAACACCCCTGGTGTTACTGGTAGTAAAACTTGAGCATAACATCATGTGCATTGACATTTCATGTTGTTTATCACATCTAGAATGCATTCAATAGGTAAAAATTTCAAAAGAAGTTGTGATGAGGTGACTTGATGTGTGAGCAACCCTAGGGTAGGGTACTTAACCTTGGGATTAGGGCATGAGGGTAGTAGTAAGCCCAAAATGAGAAAACCTCAAAATTTATTAGAAATGTTCATAAGATATCTAGAGTGTTGGGGTTTGAGTGGCACAAAAACCCTAAATTACTCAAAAACCTAAAAGAAACCCTAGAAAACTCTAATTGGAACCCTAGGGGGGTAAATGTAAATTCTAGGCACTTTTGGACCAAAGTGCAATTATCAAAGTGATAGAACACCACAAACCAAATAACTTTCATATTGAAGGGTTTTCATGTAATGTGGAGAAATTTGGACTTATTTGCAAAAGTACCCCATGAACACTATAGGGTTAAGTCTGATTTTCAGTGAAATGAGGTCAACTTTGGAGCTCTATGTCTCTAAATCTACATGGATTTTGCCCTAGGTCAACACATCAAATTTGTAGAGCTATGATAGGAGTATAACTTTGCTTAAGTGACTAAGCCTTGATCACATACAAAATTTGGAGTAACATGGACTCAAAGTCGGGCTGTCAGTCGCTACTTCAGACTAAATTATGGTCACGAGTGAACTTGGAAGAACTTGGAGATTAATTTTGAGTGGGATCCAGTGATCGATTGGGTATGGTTGCTATAACTCAAACAAAGATGGATTATGGGACAACATTTTTGCTGCAGACATATGATCAAGTTGCCACACAAAAATTAGAGAACCAAGGCCTCTAACTTGCTCTATCAGACGCTCTGATGATGATCACCATGGTATAGTACTGAAAAAGATCAGCAGATGCAGTGAATGTGCTACCGATGAACTCCGCGCCGTGATATCCTCGTTGGCGTCACGATTCGTGTGCTCGGTGTGCGGATATCGGCGGCGGTGAAAATATCTTGGCACCCGGATTGGTTCGGACCTGGTCACTGGTGGGTTCACCGTACCCACTTGGTCTGAGGCTGAGCGAGATGATCCTCACTGGCGTTAGTTGCTTACCGACCGTGCGCCACGTACCTAGGGGCTTTAACACGTCGTAGTAAACCATTGAAGCAAGTCCGTCCATCGCCGGAGGCCTTGCCACGGTGAAAGCAACAATCACCTGCGCCAGTGCATTTCTCCTCTCTCCGGCCGCCAGTGTGCCTTCTCAAAATTAGATTCCACCGCTGATGGAACCTATAAATTGATGCCCCAGTGAGCTCCACTAGGTTATTACGTGTCCAGTGCACCAGCCCTCGCCTCCGATTAGCCACCGTAGCTCGCGAATTTCAAACTTCCCCCAATTTGGTTCTCCGCGCCGCCATGAACCACCACGTCGCGAGTCGCTGTTTCCAGGTCCGTTCACACCCTCCTTACCATCGTTTCAGCACCCTTGTGTGCTATGGATGCTTATCAGCCCAGCCAACTGAACTAGACCATGTTAGATCACCAGGAACACCTTGGGTTGTCCTCGGTTTGCGCCATCACCTTGGACAGAGAGATTTTGAGCTAGAACTTTGCAATTGGTAGAGGGATTAGGGTCGCTAGGGGTAGAATTAGGTGTCGACCAAGTAAGAAGCTTATCCTTTGCGTATTCCGGCCGGTACAAGCTCACCGGAGCAGCCGCTCCTCCATCCGTCGCCGGGACCTAATCTTGCGAAGAAAATTAAAGGGAGGGGCCTCGTGTAAACGTCAGAGACACAAATGAAATTTGCTAAGGATTCTAAACCAATTATTCAAACAGTTGGGGTCCTCTATGCAAAGATGACATAGCAGGCGCGCGCACGGGCGCGTTTCACATGGGCGTGGGCCGGTTCGGGCTGGTTTCAGCCCATCACTGTTCCTCCTTTTTCCTTTTCTTTTTACTGCCAGACTTGGAAAATTGTAGGAAATTATAGAAAAATGATAAAATCATGGGACCAATTTTACTAGACTTATAAATTTCTCTAGTATTTAATAAAAATAGTTCCATGATTTTTAGCCCCAACCATGAAACATTTAGTATTTAAAAGGGTCTCAACCTAGACTTTTGGAATTTTAGAAATTACTGGTTATTCCAAAAATCATGAAACTTTTTGGGTAAGCTTAATTTGATAATTAGAGCCCTTGGGTGAAGTTTGACTTATTTTGGACATTATTTGATCCCCAAACCTAAAACCCTAGCTTTCTAGGTAATATTTGCCTTATTCTAGTAGAGTACTGACTCGGAAAACCCTAGTTTCCCTGGTGTATCGTGAAGGAAAGTTGTATTCAAGATACAACTTGATGTATCTCTATTATAATTGCATATTCATAGCATCACATGAGCATTCATGTAAATGTATGGTTATGTATAGATAACTAAGAAGAAGTAAGTGTTGAAGAAGAAGAGACTGCACCACCAACTGAAACTCCACCTGTCGGGAATTGTTTTTATTTTGATATCTATGGAACAGATCCCAAATCACCTACAACACAAGGCAAGCCTCGGTGCATTTGCCACCTCCTTGCTATTTTAAAATCTTTTATCACCTTGTTTGATGCATTAGGTGATATGAGTTGTGTGCTAAACAATTGATGCATTTCCTTCCTTGGAAAATTGAATACCCTTCCTTGATACCCTTTTATGAAAAGGATTTTTATGATGCTTAGCCTTGCTTTAGAAAAACAAAATGTTTTGCTTTAAAATCAAAAGGTGATACTTCACAGTGGATGGGAATTTTTACAAAACAAAATACTTATGATGTCGAATCCGTCAAAGGCCTTGATGGGTTCAACATCTGAAAAGATGTACCTCTACTAGGTACCAAACCTTGGGTTTTAAATAATAAAGTTGAGACCAGGCGGTTGACTTGCACGAGAAGGGAGTCACGATGTAGTGTCTCCGTCTGAGTTGCTTAAGGACCGTGCCGATGTATGCTTGCTGATTGAGGGCCTTTTAACTGGCCACATGCCTCATCATGGGTAAGCTTTGCCTCGGGCAGACCAATACCAGAAAGGCCCACACGCAATGGGAGTGGAGAGATGGCGAGAGTAGCGTGTACCCTCCGTGGGAAGAGGCTGGACGGTGGTGTATCTATGCTCTCGGTTGGCGTGAAATCGGTCTGGTCTTGAGAAACCCGGTGGCGAGTTGACATATACAAGGGTTAAGTGCTACATATGTCATGTGGTTGGAGATCCCCAGCTGGGTATTAATCGATTCGGATTGCCGTTACTTCTCGGACATGAAGACTTGGTAACTGCCCTACACGTAGCAATCCAGTGAAATGAAGGGTTGATAAAAAGACGGCTAGTATAGGCCAAGTGCTTGAACTAGGATAGAAAGAACTCTAGATGCAGGTAACTTTACTTAACCTAACAAATAAAAATGAATTTTTAAGGATCCACTCATAGTAAGCTTTTCTGCAAACAGAGTCTTTGATTCTTGAGAAGCTTTACCTTGATTCCCAAAGGCCAGCATATCCTTGAGAGTCTTTTTCTGTAGACGGGTAAGACTTGTGAAAGTACACTTCGTACTCAGGGTTTTCGAACCCATGTTGTTGTAGATGAGGAAACAATAGACTTTTGTTGTTTTTGTTCAAAGGTGGTACCCAAGGACGAGCCCCAGCAATGAAGTCAGTCGCGGGAGGATGTTGGCCTCCCACTTTGAAATCAATAAACTTGTGTGTGGGAGGGTGTTTTGCCTCCCTGGTCTGTAATAATAATACAACTTATGCACTCTTAGTACCCTGCTATTGTAATAATAATAATAATAATAATAATAATAATACACTCTCTATATTTTATGTATGTAAATTAAGTTATTGTAATCTGCTTATGCTTATTCCATCCTCCGATGTGAAGTAATATCTGTGTGACGGGTGAAGCGCTCTTGGGCGAAATGATGAGGATACAGTTACCGAACTTGTCGAGTGATTAAGGTCATCTACAGGGTTGTCCAAGGTCATTAGGACAAGGACAACTGTGGGTGGGCATAATACCTTGGGAGGTTCCGTCACAGCTGGTATCGGAGCGAAGTCCATCTCTCTAGATATTACGTAGTACTTCAAAAGAATTTCCATATACTCACCAAGAAATATTCTTTCATTCTTACCTTACTACATTCTGGTAGTCCCTTATCTTGTAAGGTCAGGGTAATAGAGTGCAATATATAGGAAGTTGGGGATCAACAAAGGTTGATTCCACAATTATTAGAATATGCATGCATCATGTTAAGAATATACTAATAAATCTTCCCCTCTTATGGAGACATGGCGCGTACAAGGAAAACAACACGCAAATCTAATGGACCTTTTGGCGTACAAGGAAAATAGCCCCCAGACATGAAGGGAGTAGTAGTGGCAGCAATGACCCAATTGGAGACCTGGAAGCCAAGGTGGACCAACTTCGGTCAGAGCTACGTCACCGGAATAGGGCATGAGCACAGGACAGCCAGCGTATAGCTGAATTGTCAACTGACGTCAGCCGCTTGCAATATGAGAATTCGGAACGGGATTCGACCATTGATTGGGCCGTCAACTCACGTTCGATCGCTTGGGACCGCGAAGCAAAAGCTCGAGCTCGTGTGGCAGAGCATAGTGCGGCACTCGACAGCCTGTAAGTGTACTGTAATACTTTACATGAGGAAGTACATGTACTGTATGCTCGACTGCACCCGGATGTGCCTTCTGACGCTGCTGCAATGGGAGCTGGACCATCAGGAACAGCAAGTGAAGGACCTGATGGGGAGTTGGACCTTTTTAGGCCCCTCCTTCCATGAACCTTGCTGATGAACGGTCTCCTGCGGTAGGAAATGAAGCAACAAAGAAGGACGAAGACTAGAATAGTATAGTTTAGATGTTATACTTATGTAAAATAAGTACTTAAGTCAAGTTGTACGCTGGAGTCTGTATAATTATTACCTTTTCGTAATGTAATATGATGGTGTGTGCTGGCATGTTATATTTTTTTCCAAATGTTTCTTTGCCTCAGATGCCATCACGGACTCGCGCACATGATGGTGTGGGGACTTCCCGCGGTCGGGAAGATACTCCTAACTCGCCACCATTACTACCCACTTTGGCCGAGGCTATCGCTGCCCTGGTCAATGCTACTGCGGATAATACGTGCTTCTTACGTGAAATGGCGGGCAATCAGTTCTAACAGCATGGCAGGAGAGCTCCTCCTCAAGGACCGCGTGAAACTACATATTTGGAATTTTCTGAGACTCGACCCCCACTTTTCATAAAAGCAGAAGAACCTTTAGAAGCCGATGAGTGGGTAAGAGTTATGGAACAGAAGTTTGGGTTGATTCGCTGCATAGAGACGTAATTGTTTGCTGCACAACAGCTGAGAGGGCCTGCCAGTACTTGGTGGGCAAATTTTTAGCAGTTCAACCGGATGGACATCAGATCACTTGGGAGGAATTCAAGATAGCATTCCGGGAGAATTATGTTCCAGAGGGAGTGCTCCATATGAAACAAGAAGAGTTCATCCAGTTAAAGCAAGGGGAGATACTGTAATGCAGTATCTTAATAAGTTCAATCATCTCTCCCAGTATGCCATTGACCAAGTGAATACAGATCTGAAGAAAAAGAATTGTTTTATGAGAGGACTAAATGATAGGCTTCAGCGGAAAATGGCAACCTGCCTGGACCTTACTTACAGTAGGGCTGTCAGTACAACACTAGCAGTGGAAGCCAAAAATGTGGGACACGGAAAATCAAAGGGATTTGGAGGTGAAAGGTCAAATCAAGGGTCTGAGAAGAGAACCAGGTTGGTGATCCGACCTTTTAATCAAAATCGTCTTCGCCTCGCCCACCTTCCTACCCATTCAAGCAGCCTATTTTTATTCATCCCACTACTGCCCCCGCTCCTACCAATCAGCTGAGTGCCCTGGTACTCGTTTTCCTGCTTTCCCCTGTTCTTCCACGGGTTGCTTCAACTGTGGGAAGTCCAGACACTTCATCAAGGACTGCCCATACCCGAAGCAAAATAAAACCAATTTCCAACAGAACTCTGGGAACTCCAACCAAGGAAAGGGGAACACGACTAATAATCCAACATGCAAGAATTTTGACAAAACATGACAGATTTATTATACCCAAGTGGCTACAACACCGGATGGTGAGCCGGTAATGATGGGTACGTTCCTTGTTGCTAATTACCCAGCAGTTATTCTCTTTGATTCTGGTGCATCACACACCTTCATAAGCAAGAATTTTGTGGAAAAGCATTGCATTCCTTGCACTGAATCAAGGGAAGGATTTATTATCCATTCACCTAGGGGACGAATATTTACTAAGGAAGTAGCCTTCCACATACCAGTAATGTTGGCCGGACGGGAATTTCCTACCAACATGATTGTTTTAAAGGGCCAAGACATAGATGTAATTCTAGGCATGAACTGGTTAGCCCAGCATAAAGCCATCATCAATATAGACTTAAGGACCATCAAATTGAGCTATGATCATGAAGAGATTCAATTGTCCATCCCTGTAGTTGTCCAAGCCAAACCATCTCGACGAGTCTATGAAGCTATCGTACCAGAAATTCAGGATATTCCGATGGTATGTGAATTTCCGGATGTCTTTTCTAAAGATTTGCCTGGGTTGCCTCCTGAAAGGGATGTGGAATTTGTGATTAAACTAAAGCCCGGTACGGCTCCTATTTCTAGAAGGTCATACCAAATGCCACCTAATGAATTAGCAGAGCTCAAGACTCAATTACAAGACTTGCTTGAGAAGGGATTCATTAGGCCTAGTTCATCACCATGGGAATGTCTAGCAATTTTCGTTAAGAAGGATCAGACACTTCGAATGTGCGTGGACTACAGACCCCTTAATGAGGTCACCATCAAGGACAAGTACCCTCTTCCTCGGATCAATATCTTATTCGATCAACTTACTGGAGCTCGGGTATTTTCCAAGATTGACCTCAGGTCAGGTTTTCATCAGATTCGTATTCGACCCGAAGATATACGCAAGACCGCATTCACTACGTGGTATGGATTATTTGAATATTTGGTCATGTCTTTCGGATTGACAAATGCTCCAGCCCACTTCACATACTTAATGAACTCGGTATTCATGCCCGAGTTAGATAAAGTTGTGGTGGTCTTCATTGATGACATCCTGATCTATTCCAAAAATGAAGAGGAGCATGCTAAGCACTTACGGATCATGCTAACACGCTTAAGGGAACACTAGTTATATGCTAAGTTCAGCAAATGCGCGTTTTGGTTTGAGGAAATCTAGTTTCTAGGACATGTATTATCTGCAAAAGGAATTGCGGTCGACCCCAGCAAAGTTGAGGATATTCTAGAATGGAAATCGACAACTACAGTACATCAAGTTCGAAGCTTCCTTGGACTAGCTGGATATTACCGCAGGTTCATTCCGGATTTCTCCAAGATTCTTAAACCTATTACAGGTTTATTGAAGAATGATACAAAGTTTGACTGGTCCTCAAAATGCAATGAAGCCTTCGAGCAGCTGAAGGTGTTATTGACCACTGCTCCGGTATTGGCTCAACCGGATATAGAGAAGCCTTTTGATGTGTATTGTGACGCATCAAGTAGTGGACTCGGATGTGTCCTAATGCAAGAGGGCCGAGTCATAGCTTATGCTTCAAGACAACTACGCCGGCATGAGGAGCACTATCCAACTCATGACATGGAATTAGCTACAGTTGTTCATGCCCTCAAGATATGGCATCATTATCTGCTGGGAAATACTTGCCATTTATATACAGA
The DNA here is from genome assembly GCF_902167145.1 of Zea mays. Taxonomy (NCBI): domain Eukaryota; kingdom Viridiplantae; phylum Streptophyta; class Magnoliopsida; order Poales; family Poaceae; genus Zea; species Zea mays. The sequence goes on from NC_050097.1 coordinate 102,381,048, forward strand.
TCATAAATGTCTAAAATATATCTTTACCCAGTCAGAACTGAACATGAGGCAGAGAAGATGGCTTGAGCTGATTAAAGATTATGACTTAGAAATCCACTATCACCTAGGAAAAGCCAATGTGGTGGCAGATGCACTGAGTCGCAAAGCTTCCTGTCATTGTCTTACAGTGAGGACCTCTAACACCACACTATGTCAAGAAATCGAAAAGTTGAACCTGAGAATGATACAACATGGAACTTTGACCCAGTTAAAGCTTGAGTCAGTCCTTCTACAAAGAATTATTGATGCCCAAAGAACTGACAAGGGTATGAAGCACATTCATGAGAAAATAGAAGCCGACAAAGCTAATTGCTTCAGAAAAGATGACCAAGGAATAATATGGTTTAATGATCGCATAGTTGTGCTTAAAGATGCTGAGGTCCGCCAACAAATTTTGGATGAAGCTCATCTTAGTCGATATTCCATTCATCCCAAAAGTACTAAGATGTATCAAGACTTAAAGCAACATTATTGGTGGACAAAAATGAAGATTGAGATTGCACGCTATGTGGCAAGATGTGACACCTGTAGACGTGTCAAAGCAATACATATGAAGACCGCTGGACCACTGCAATCCTTGCCCATTCGCAACTTGTAAATGGGAGGATATTAGTATGTACTTCATTGTGGGATTGCCCAAAACAGCTAAAGGTTTTGATTTGGTATGGGTTACAATTGATCGGCTTACAAAGATTGCACACTTTCTTCCCGTCAAAGTAAAGTATACAGTGGCCACATACGTGGAACTTTATATTGCTCGTATTCTCAGTTTGCACGGGGTTCCAAAAATAATAGTGTCGGACCACGGACCACAATTTGTATCCAAATTTTGGGAAGAGCTCCACCAATCTCTGAGTACTAAGTTGCTCCACAGTTCGGCCTATCATCCCCAAACAAGTGGACAAACTGAGAGAGTAAATCAAATACTTGAAGACATTTTGCGGGCGTGTGTTCTGGAGTTTCCACAAAAATGGGACAAATGTCTGCCATTGGCAGAATTTTCTTATAATAATAGCTATCAAGAGAGCATTAAGATGGCACCATTCGAAGCACTGTATGGACGACGGTGTCGGACACCCTGAAATTGGTCAAAACCTGGAGAACGATGGTATTTCAGGCCTGACTTAGTCAAGGAAACAGAAGCAAAGGTTCAACGAATAAGGCACCACTTGAAAGAAGCTCAAGCTCCGCAGAAAGTTATGCAGAAAAACGACGCTGGCCCTTGTTCTTTCAAGTCAAAGATCATGTGTACCTGAAAGTATCACCAATGAAGGGTGTGAACCGTTTCGAGGTAAAAGGAAAGCTAGCACCTCGATACATTGCCTGTTTCCCATTCTTGAACAATGTGGACCAGTGGCATACCGACTTCAACTGCCAGAAACATTGTCTACAGTACATAACGTGTTCCATGTATCTCAATTAAAGAAGTGCCTTCGAGTTTCTGATCGAACCATTGATGTGGTAGATGTTGCCTTGGAACCAGATTTAACTTATTCAGAACATCCCATTCGAGTTTTGGATCAGAAGGACAGGACCACTCGAAAAAGGACTCTCAAATTCTATAAGATACAGTGGAACCAGCATACTGAAGATGAAGCTACCTGGGAGACTCAAGACTTTTTGGAAAAGAATTTTCCTAGGTTTTTAGCTTCATGTAACCTGTAAGATATGTACATTTGTTTGTAAAGTTGGAATAAACCCCATACCACCCCCTCCTCTGTAAGACAAGTAAGGAAATAAATATGTGACGCGTTTCCTTTTCCATTACTTACCCCAGGACCTTAAATCTCGGGATGAGATTCTTTTATGGGGGGAAGGATGTAACACCCCTAGTGTTACAGGCACTAAAACTTGAGCATAACATCATGTGCATTGACATTTCATGTGGTTTGTCACATCTAAAATGCATTCACTAGGTAAAAATTTCAAAAGAAGTTGTGATGAGGTGACTTGATGTGTGATCAACCCTAGGGTAGGGTACTTAACCCTGGGATTAGGGCATGAGGGTAGTAGTAAGCCCAAAATGAGAAAACCTCAAAAGTTATTAGAAATGTTCATAAGATATCTAGAGTGTTGGTGTTTGAGTGGCACAAAAACCCTAAATTACTCAAAAACCTAAAAGAAACCCTAGAAAACTCTAATTGGAACCCTAGGTGGGTAAATGTAAATTCTAGGCACTTTTGGACCAAAGTGCAATTATCAAAGTGATAGAACACCACAAACCAAATAACTTTCATATTGAAGGGTTTTCATGTAATGTGGAGAAATTTGGACTTATTTGCAAAAGTACCCCATGAAAACTATAGGGTTAAGTCTGAATTTCAGTGAAATGAGGTCAACTTGGAGCTATATATCTCTAAATCTACATGGATTTTGCCCTAGGTCAACACATCAAATTTTTAGAGCTATGATAGGAGTATAACTTTGCTTAAGTGACTAAGCCTTGATCACATACAAAATTTGGAGTAACATGGACTCAAAGTCGGGCTATCATTCGCTACTGCAGACTGAATTATGGTCAGCAGTGAACTTGGAAGAACTTCGAGATCAATTTTGAGTGGGATCCAGTGATCGATTGGGTATGGTTGCTATAACAAAAACAAAGATGGATTATGGGACAACATTTTTGCTGTAGACAGATGATCAAGTTGCCACACAAAAATTCGAGAACCAAGGCCTCTAACTTGCTCAGTCAGACGCTCTGATGATGATCACCATGGTATAGTACTCAAAAAGATCAGCACATGCAGTGAATGTGCCGCCGGTGAACTTCGCGCCGTGATCCTCGTCGACGTCACGATTCGTGCGCTCGGTGTGCGGATATCGGCCGGTGGTGAAAAGATCTTGGCGCCCGTATTGGTTTAGACCTGGTCAGTGGTGGGTTCACCGTACCCACTTGGTCTATGGCCGGGCGAGATGATCCTCGCCGGCGTTAGCCGCTTACTGACCATGCACCACGTACCTAGGGGCTTTAACACATCGCAGTAAACCGTTGAAGCAAGTCCGTCCATCGCCGGAGGCCTTGCCACGGCGAAAGCCACGATCACCCGCGCTAGTGCATTTCTCCTATCTCCGGCTGCCAGCGTGCCTTCTCAAAATTAGACGCCACCGCTGATGGACCCTATAAATTGATGCGCAGTGAGCTCCGCTAGGTTATTACGCATCTAGTGCACTAGCCCTTGCCTCCGATTAGCCACCGTAGCTCGCGAATTTCAAACTTCCCCCAATTTGGTTCTCCGCGCCGCTGTGAACCACCGCGTCGCGAACTGCCGTTTCCAGGTCCGTTCACACCCTCCTTACCCTCGTTTCAGTACCCTTGTGTGCTATGGATGCTTATCGGCCCAGCCAATTGAACTAGACCACGTTAGATCACCGGGAACACCTCAGGTTGTCCTCGGTTTGCGCCATCACTGTGGATAGAGAGAATTTGAGCTAGAACTTTGCAATTGGTAGAGGGATTAGGGTCGCCAGGGTAGAATTAGGTGTCGACCAAGTAAGAAGCTTAGCCTTTGCGTATTCCGGGCGGTACAAGCTCGCCGGAGCAGCCGCTCCGCCGTCCGTCTTGCGAAGAAAAGAAAAGGGAGGGGCCTCGGTGTAAACGTCAGACACATATGAATAGTGCTAAGGATTCTTAACCAGTTATTCAAACAGTCGGGGTCCTTTGTGCAAAGATGACATCGCGGGTGTGCGCGCAGGCGCGTTTCACCTGGACGTGGGCCGGTTCGGGCTGGTTTCAGCCCATCACTGTTCCACCTATTCCTTTTCTATTTACTGCCAGACTTGGAAAATTGCAGGATATTATAGGAAAATGATAAAATGATGGTGATAGTCGCCTAGAGGGGGGTGAATAGGGCGAAACTGAAATTTACAAATATAAACACAACTACAAGTCGGGTTAACGTTAGAAATAAAAACGAGTCCGCGAGAGGGTGGAAAACAAATCGCAAGCGAGTAAAGCGGTGAGACACACGGATTTGTTTTACCGAGGTTCGGTTCTCGCAAACCTACTCCCCGTTGAGGAGGCCACAAAGGCCGGGTCTCTTTCAACCCTTCCCTCTCTCAAACGGTCCCTCGGACCGAGTGAGCTTCTCTTCTCAAATCACTTGGGAATCAAACTTCCCGCAAGGACCACCACACAATTGGTGTCTCTTGCCTCAATTACAAGTGAGTGTTTGATCACAAGAAAGAATGCGAAAGAAAAGAAGTGATCCAAGCGCAAGAGCTCAAATGAACACTACAAATCACTCTCTCTAGTCACTAAGGCTTTGTGTGGAGTTGGGAGAGGATTTGATCTCTTTGTTGTGCTTTGCAATGAATGCTAGCTCTTGTATAGTGGTTGGAAGCTGGAAAACTTGGATGCAATGAATGGTGGGGTGGTTGGGGTATTTATAGCCCCAACCACCAAACCTGACCGTTGGTGGAGGCTGTCTGTCGTATGGTGCACCGGACAGTCCGGTGCACACCGGACATGTCCGGTGCGCCAGCCACGTCACCAATGCCATTGGATTCCGACCGTTGGAGCTTCTGTCTTCTGGGCCCGCCTGGATGTCCGGTGCACACCGGACATGTACTGTTCAATGTCCGGTGCGCCAGAATGGGCGAGACTGACTTCTGCGCGCTTCTGGCGCGCATTGAATGCACCTGCAGGTGACCGTTGGCGCGAAGTAGCCGTTGCTCTGCTGGTTCACCGGACAGTCCGGTGCACACCGGACATGTCCGGTGAATTATAGCGGAGCAGCCGCTGCGTTTTCCCGATGCTGGCGAGTTCCGGAGGCCGCTCTTTCTTGGAGCACCGGACACTGTCCGGTGTACACCGGACAGTCCGGTGAATTATAGCGGAGTGCCTATGGAAATTCCCGAAGGTGGCAAGTTTAAGTTGGAGTCCTCTGGTGCACCGGACACTGTCCGGTGTACACCGGACAGTCCGGTGCCCCAGACCAGAGATGCCTTCGGTTGTCCCTTTGCTCCTTTGTTGAATCCAATACTTGGTCATTTTATTGGCTAAGTGTGAACCTTTTTACACCTGTAAAACTTATACACTAGAGCAAACTAGTTAGTCCAATTATTTGTGTTGGGCAATTCAACCACCAAAATTATTTAGGAACTAGGTGTATGCCTAATTCCCTTTCAATCTCCCCCTTTTTGGTGATTGATGCCAACACAAACCAAAGCAAATGTAGAAGTGCATAATTGAACTAGTTTGCATAATGTAAGTGTAAAGGTTGCTTGGAATTGAGCCAATATAAATACTTACAAGATATGCATGGATTGCTCCTTCATTTTTAACATTTTGGACCACGCTTGCACCACATGTTTTGTTTTTGCAAACTCTTTTGTAAATCCTTTTCAAAGTTCTTTTGCAAATAGTCAAAGGTAAATGAATAAGATTTTGCAAAGCATTTTCAAGATTTGAAATTTTCTCCCCCTGTTTCAAATGCTTTTCCTTTGACTAAACAAAACTCCCCCTAAATGAGATCCTCCTCTTAGTGTTCAAGAGGGTTTTGATATATCCTTTTTGAAATACTACTTTCACCCCCTTTTGAACACAATAGGATACCAATTGAAAATACTCTTTGACAAACTAAGTTTTTGAAATTGGTGGTGATGCGGTCCTTTTGCTTTGGGCTCATACTTTCTCCCCCTTTGGCATGAATCGCCAAAAACGGAATCATTAGAGCCCTTCGAAGTGCTTTCTTCCCCTTTGGTCATAAATAAATGAGTTAAGATTATACCAAAGACGAAGTCCTTTTGCTTTCTCCCCCAAAGATGGAGAGTGGCACGGAGTGACGGCGAAGGATGAGTTACGTAGTGGAAGCCTTTGTCTTTGCCGAAGACTCCAATTCCCTTTCAATATACCCGTGACTTGGTATGAAATAGACTTGAAAAACACATTAGTCATAGCATATGAAAGAGATATGATCAAAGGTATACAAATAAGCTATGTGAGCAAGTTAGCAAAAGAAATTGCGCGAATCAAGAATATTGAGCTCATGCCTAAGTTTGTTAAAAGTTTGTTCATCAAGAGGCTTGGTAAAGATATCGGCTAATTGATCTTTAGTGTTAATGTAAGAAATCTCGATATCTCCCTTTTGTTGGTGATCCCTAAGAAAATGATACCGAATGGCTATGTGTTTAGTGCGGCTATGCTCAACGGGATTATCCGCCATCTTGATTGCACTCTCATTATCACATAGCAAAGGGACTTTGGTTAGTTTGTAACCGTAGTCCCGCAGGGTTTGCCTCATCCAAAGCAATTGCGCGCAACAATGACCTGTGGCAATATACTCGGCTTCGGTGGTAGAAAGAGCGACCGAATTTTGCTTCTTTGAAGCCCAAGACACCAAGGATCTTCCCAAGAACTGGCAAGTCCCCGATGTGCTCTTCCTATTGATTTTACACCCCGCCCAATCGGCATCCGAATAACCAATCAAATCAAATGTGGATCCCCTAGGATACCAAAGCCCAAACTTAGGAGTATAAGCCAAATATCTCAAGATTCGTTTTACGGCCGTAAGGTGAGCTTCCTTAGGGTCGGCTTGGAATCTTGCACACATGCATACGGAAAGCATAATATCCGGTCGAGATGCACATAAATAGAGTAAAGAACCTATCATCGACCGGTATACCTTTTGATCCACGGACTTACCTCTCGTGTCGAGGTCGAGATGCCCATTAGTTCCCATGGGTGTCTTGATGGGCTTGGCATCCTTCATTCCAAACTTGTTTAGAATGTCTTGAGTATACTTCGTTTGGCAAATGAAGGTGCCCTCTTGGAGTTGCTTCACTTGAAATCCCAAGAAGTACTTCAACTCCCCCATCATAGACATCTCGAAATTTTGTGTCATGATCCTACTAAATTCTTCACATGTAGACTCGTTAGTAGACCCAAATATAATATCATCAACATAAATTTGGCATACGAACAAGTCATTTTCAAGAGTTTTAGTGAATAAAGTAGGATCGGCCTTTCCGACTTTGAAGCCATTAGCGATAAGGAAATCTCTAAGGCATTCATACCATGCTCTTGGGGCTTGCTTGAGCCCATAAAGCGCCTTAGAGAGCTTATAGACATGGTTAGGGTACTCACTGTCTTCAAAGCCGGGAGGTTGCTCAACATAGACCTCTTCCTTGATTGGTCCATTGAGGAAGGCACTTTTCACGTCCATTTGATAAAGCTTAAAGCCATGGTAAGTAGCATAGGCCAATAATATGCGAATTGACTCAAGCCTAGCTACGGGTGCATAGGTTTCACCGAAATCCAAACCTTCGACTTGGGAGTATCCTTTGGCCACAAGTCGAGCTTCGTTCCTTATCACCACACCATGCTCATCTTGCTTGTTGCGGAACACCCATTTGGTTCCTACAACATTTTGATTAGGACGTGGAACTAAATGCCATACCTCATTCCTAGTGAAGTTGTTGAGCTCCTCTTGCATTGCCACCACCCAATCCGAATCTTGGAGTGCTTCCTCTACCCTGTGTGGCTCAATAGAGGAAACAAAAGAATAATGCTCACAAAAATGTGCAACTCGAGATCTAGTGGTTACCCCCTTATGAATGTCGCCGAGGATGGTGTCGACGGGGTGATCTCGTTGGATTGCTTGGTGGACTCTTGGGTGTGGCGGCCTTTGCTCTTCATCCTCCTTGTCTTGATCATTTGCATCTCCCCCTTGATCATTGCCGTCATCTTGAGGTAGCTCATTTGCTTGGTCTTCTACTTCATCAACTTGAGCTTCATCCTCATTTTGAGTGGGTGGAGATGCTTGCTTGGAGGAGGACGGTTGATCTTGTGCATTTGGAGGCTCTTCGGATTCCTTAGGACACACATCCCCAATGGACATGTTCCTTAGCGTAATGCACGGGGCCTCTTCATCACCTATCTCATCAAGATCAACTTGCTCTACTTGAGAGCCGTTAGTCTCATCAAACACAACGTCACAAGAAACTTCAACTTGTCCGGAGGACTTGTTAAAGACTCTATATGCCCTTTGTGTTTGAATCATATCCTAGTAAAAAGCCTTCTACAGTCTTAGGAGCAAATTTAGATTTTCTACCTCTTTTAACAAGAATAAAACATTTGCTACCAAAGACTCTAAAATATGAAATGTTGGGCTTTTTACCGGTTAGGAGTTCATAAGATGTCTTCTTGAGGATTCGGTGTAGATACAACCGGTTGATGGCGTAGCAAGCGGTGTTGACCGCCTCCGCCCAAAACCGATCCGAAGTCTTGTACTCATCAAGCATGGTTCTTGCCATATCCAATAGAGTTCGATTCTTCCTCTCTACTACACCATTTTGTTGTGGCGTGTAGGGAGAAGAGAACTCATGCTTGATCCCCTCCTCCTCAAGGAAGCCTTCAATTTGAGAGTTCTTGAACTCCGTCCCGTTGTCGCTTCTAATTTTCTTGATCCTTAAGCCGAACTCATTTTGAGCCCGTCTCAAGAATCCTTTTAAGGTCTCTTGGGTTTGAGATTTTTCCTGTAAAAAGAATACCCAAGTGAAGCGAGAATAATCATCCACTATTACAAGACAATACTTACTCCCGCCGATGCTTATGTAAGCAATCGGGCCGAATAGATCCATGTGGAGTAGCTCAAGCGGCCTGTCGGTCGTCATGATGTTCTTGTGTGGATGATGGGCACCAACTTGCTTTCCTGCTTGACATGCGCTACAGACCCTGTCTTTCTCAAAATGAACATTTGTTAGTCCTAAAATGTGTTCTCCCTTTAGAAGCTTGTGAAGATTCTTCATCCCAACATGTGCTAGTCGGCGATGCCAGAGCCAGCCCATGTTAGTCTTAGCAATTAAGCAAGTGTCGAGTTCAGCTCTATCAAAATCTACCAAGTATAGCTGACCCTCTAACACTCCCTTAAATGCTATTGAATCATCACTTCTTCTAAAGACAGTGACACCTACATCAGTGAAAAGACAGTTGTAGCCCATTTTGCATAATTGAGATACAGAAAGCAAATTGTAGTCTAATGAGTCTACAAGAAAAACATTGGAAATAGAATGGTCAGGAGATATAGCTATTTTACCAAGACCATTGACCAAACCTTGATTTCCATCCCCGAATGTGATTGCTCGTTGGGGATCTTGGTTTTTCTCGTAGGAGGAGAACATCTTCTTCTCCCCTGTCATGTGGTTTGTGCACCCGCTGTCGAGTATCCAACTTGAGCCCCCAGATGCATAAACCTACAAAACAATTTTAGTTCTTGACTTTAGGTACCCAAATGGTTTTAGGTCCTTTGGCATTAGAAACAAGAACTTTGGGTACCCAAACACAAGTCTTTGACCCCTTGTGCTTGCCCCCAACATATTTGGCAACTACTTTGCCGGATTTGTTAGTTAAAACATAAGATGCATCAAAAGTTTTAAATGAAAGGCTATGTTCATTTGATGCACTAGGAGTTTTCTTCTTAGGCAACTTAGCACGGGTTGGTTGCCTAGAGCTAGATGTCTCACCCTTATACATAAAAGCATGGTTAGGGCCAGAGTGAGACTTCCTAGAATGAATTCTCCTAATTTTGTCTTCAGGATAACCGGCAGGGTATAAAATGTAACCCTCGTTATCCTGAGGCATGGGAGCCTTGCCCTTTACAAAATTAGACAATCTTTTAGGAGGGGCATTAAGTTTGACATTGTCTCCCCTTTGGAAGCCAATGCCATCCTTGATGCCAGGGCGTCTCCCATTATAGAGCATACTTCTAGCAAATTTAAATTTTTCATTTTCTAAGTTATGCTCGGCAATTTTTGCATCTAATTTAGCTATATGATCATTTTGTTGTTTAATTAAAGCCATGTGATCATGTATAGCATCAATGTTAACATCTCTACATCTAGTACAAATAGATACATGCTCAACAATAGATGTAGAGGGTTTGCAAGATTTTAATTCTACAACCTTAGTATGTAACATATCATTCTTAGTTCTAAGGTCGGAAATGGTAGCATTGCAAATATCAAAATCTTTAGCCTTAGTACGCAATTTTTCATTTTCATTCTTAAGGCTAACAAGAGATAAGTTCAATTCTTCAATCTTAGCAAGCAAATCATTATTATCATTAAGATTGGGAATTGAAACATTACAAGCAATAGAATCAACCTTAGCTAATAAGTTAGAATTTTCATTTCTAAGGTTGTCTATAGTCTCATGGCAAGTGCTTAGCTCACTAGACAACTTTTCACATTTTTCTACTTCTAGAGCATAAGCATTTTTAACCTTAACGTGCTTCTTATTTTCTTTAATAAGGAAGTCCTCTTGAGAATCTAAAAGGTCATCCTTTTCATGAATAGCACTAATCAATTTATTTAATTTTTCTTTTTGTTCCATGTTAAGGTTGGCAAAAAGGGTACGTAAATTATCTTCCTCATCACTAGCATTATCATCACTAGAGGACTCATATCTAGTGGAGGATTTAGATTTAACCTTCTTCCTTTTGCCGTCCTTTGCCATGAGGCACTTGTGGCCGACGTTGGGGAAGAGAAGTCCCTTGGTGACGGCGATGTTGGCGGCGTCCTCGTCGTCGGAGGAGTCGGTGGAGCTCTCGTCGGAGTCCCACTCGCGGCACACGTGGGCATCGCCGCCCCTCTTTTTGTGGTACCTCTTCTTTTCTCTCCTCTTGCCCTTCTTGTCAACGCCCCTGTCACTGTCACTAGAAATAGGACATTTGGCTATAAAGTGACCGGGCTTACCACATTTGTAGCAAACCTTCTTGGAGCGGGGCTTATAGTCTTTCCCCCTCCTTTGTTTGAGGATTTGGCGGAAGCTCTTGATGACGAGCGCCATTTCCTCATTGTCGAGCTTGGAGGCGTCGATTGGTTGTCTACTTGGTGTAGACTCCTCCTTCTTTTCCTCCGTCGCCTTGAATGCGACGAGTTGAGCTTCGGATGTGGAGGGATCATCAAGCTCGTTGATCTTCCTCGAGCCTTCGATCATGCACTCAAAACTTACAAAATTCCCGATTACTTCCTCGGGGGTCATTAGTGTATATCTTGGGTTGCCACGGATTAATTGAACTTGAGTAGGGTTAAGGAAAATAAGAGATCTTAGAATAACCTTAACCACCTTGTGGTCATCCCACTTTTTGCTCCCGAGGTTGTGCACTTGATTCACCAAGGTCTTGAGCCGGTTGTACATGTTTTGTGGCTCCTCCCCTTTGTGAAGCCGGAACCGACCGAGCTCCCCCTCGTTCGTCTCCCGCTTGGTGATCTTTGTGAGCTCATCTCCTTCGTGTGCGGTTTTGAGCACATCCCAAACCTCCTTGGTGCTCTTCAACCCTTGCACTTTGTTATACTCCTCTCTACTTAGAGAGGCAAGGAGTATTGTTGTTGCTTGAGAGTTGAAGTGCTCGATTTGGGCCACCTCATCCTCATCATAGTCTTCATCCCCTACGGATGGTACCTGTGCACCAAACTCAACAACATCCCATATACTTTTGTGGAGTAAGGTTAGATGAAATCGCATTAAATCACTCCACCTAGCGTAATCTTCACCATCAAAAGTTGGTGGTTTGCCTAATGGGACGGAAAGTAAAGGTGTATGTTTAGAAATGCGAGGGTAGCGTAGGGGAATCTTACTATACTTCTTACGCTCTTGGCGTTTAGAAGTGACGGACGCCGCGTCGAAGCCGGAGGTGGATGTCGATGAAGAATCGGTCTCGTAGTAGACCACTTTCCTCATCCTCTTTTTCTTGTCCCCACTCCGTTGCGGCTTGTGGGAGGAAGACTTCTCCTTCTTGTCTTTGTGTGAAGAAGATTTCTTCTCCTTCCCTTTGGAGGAGTCCTTCTTCTTCTCCTTCCCTTTGGAGGAGTCTTTCTTCTCCTTCCTCTTGGTGCGGGACTCTTCCGATGAAGTGCTCCCGTGGCTTGTAGTGGGCTTTTCGTCGGTCTCCATCTCCTTCTTGGCGTGATCTCCCGACATCACTTCGAGCGGTTAGGCTCTAATGAAGCACCGGGCTTTGATACCAATTGATAGTCACCTAGAGGGGGGGTGAATAGGGCGAAACTGAAATTTACAAATATAAACACAACTACAAGTCGGGTTAGCGTTAGAAATAAAAACGAGTCCGCGAGAGGGTGGAAAACAAATCGCAAGCGAGTAAAGCGGTGAGACACACGGATTTGTTTTACCGAGGTTCGGTTCTCGCAAACCTACTCCCCGTTGAGGAGGCCACAAAGGCCGGGTCTCTTTCAACCCTTCCCTCTCTCAAACGGTCCCTCGGACCGAGTGAGCTTCTCTTCTCAAATCACTTGGGAATCAAACTTCCCGCAAGGACCACCACACAATTGGTGTCTCTTGCCTCAATTACAAGTGAGTGTTTGATCACAAGAAAGAATGCGAAAGAAAAGAAGCGATCCAAGCGCAAGAGCTCAAATGAACACTACAAATCACTCTCTCTAGTCACTAAGGCTTTGTGTGGAGTTGGGAGAGGATTTGATCTCTTTGTTGTGCTTTGCAATGAATGCTAGCTCTTGTATAGTGGTTGGAAGCTGGAAAACTTGGATGCAATGAATGGTGGGGTGGTTGGGGTATTTATAGCCCCAACCACCAAACCTGACCGTTGGTGGAGGCTGTCTGTCGTATGGTGCACCGGACAGTCCGGTGCACACCGGACATGTCCGGTGCGCCAGCCACGTCACCAATGCCGTTGGATTCCGACCGTTGGAGCTTCTGTCTTCTGGGCCCGCCTGGATGTCCGGTGCACACCGGACATGTACTGTTCAATGTCCGGTGCGCCAGAATGGGCGAGCCTGACTTCTGCGCGCTTCTGGCGCGCATTGAATGCGCCTGTAGGTGACCGTTGGCGCGAAGTAGTCGTTGCTCTGCTGGTTCACCGGACAGTCCGGTGCACACCGGACATGTCCGGTGAATTATAGCGGAGCAGCCGCTGCGTTTTCCCCAGGCTGGCGAGTTCCAGAGGCCGCTCTTCCTTGGAGCACCGGACACTGTCCGGTGTACACCGGACAGTCCGGTGAATTATAGCGGAGTGCCTCTGGAAATTCCCGAAGGTGGCAAGTTTGAGTTGGAGTCCTCTGGTGCACCGGACATTGTCCGGTGGTGCACCGGACACTGTCCGGTGTACACCGGACAGTCCGGTGCCCCAGACCAGAGATGCCTTCGGTTGTCCCTTTGCTCCTTTGTTGAATCCAATACTTGGTCATTTTATTGGCTAAGTGTGAACCTTTTTACACCTGTAAAACTTATACACTAGAGCAAACTAGTTAGTCCAGTTATTTGTGTTGGGCAATTCAACCACCAAAATTATTTAGGAACTAGGTGTAAGCCTAATTCCCTTTCAGATGGGACCAATTTTACTAGATTTTTAGTTCCAAGATTTTGAGCCCCAACCATGAATTATTTAGTATTTAAAAGGGCCTAAACCTAGACTTTTGGAATTTTAGAAATTACTGGATAATTCCAAAAAATCATGAAACATTTTGGGTAAGCTTAATTTGATAATTAGAGCCCTTGGGTGAAGTTTGACATGTTTTGGACATTGTTTGATCCCCAAACCCAAAACCATAGCTTTCTAGGTAATATTTGCCTTATTCTAGTAGAGTACTGACTCGGAAAACCCTAGTTTCCCTGGTGTACCATGAAGGAAAGTTGTATTCAAGATACAACTTGATGTATCTCTATTATAATTGCATATTCATAGCATCACATGAGCATTCTTGTATATGTATGGTTATGTATAGAAAACAAAGAAGTAAGTGTTGAAGAAGAAGAAACTACACCACCAACTGAAACTCCACCTGCCGGGAATTGTTTTTATTTTGATATCTGTGGAACAGATCCCGAATCTCCTACAACACAAGGCAAGCCTCGGTGCATTTGCCACCTCCTTGCAGTTTTAAAATCTTTTATCACCTTGTTTGATGCATTAGGTGATTGGAGTTGTGTGCTAAACAATTGATGCATTTCCTTCCTTGGAAAATTGAATACCCTTCCTTGATACCCTTTTATGAAAAGGATTTTTATGATGCATAGCCTTCCTTTAGAAAAACAAAATGTTTTGCTTTAAAATCAAAAGGTGATACTTCATAGTGGATGGGAATTTTTACAAAAGAAAATACTTATGATGGCGAATTCGTCAAAGGCCTTGAAGGGTTCAACATCTGAAAAGATGTACCTCTGGCAGGTACCAAACTTTGGGTTTTAAATAATAAAGCTAAGACTGGGCGGTTGACTTGCACGAGAAGGGAGTCTCGGTGTAGTGTCTCCGTCTGAGTCACTTAAGGACCGTGTCGATGTAGGCTTGCTGATTGAGGACCTTTTAACTGGCCATGTGCATCATCATGGGTAAGCTTTGCCTCGGTAGACCAATACCAGAAAGGCCAACACGCAATGGGAGTGGAGAGATGGCGAGAGTAGTGTGTACCCTCCGTGGAAAGAGGCTGGACGGTGGTGTATTTGTGCTCTCGGTTGGCGTGAACCCAGTCTGGTCTTGAGAAACCCGGTGGCGAGTTGACATATGCAAGGGTTAAGTGCTACATATGTCGTGTGGTTGAAGATCCCTAGCTGGGTATTAATCGATTCGGATCGCCGTTACTTCTCGGACATGAAGACTTGGTCACTTCCCTACACGTAGCAATCCAGTGAACTGAAGGGTTGATAAAAAGACGGCTAGTATAGGCCAAGTGCTTGAACTAGGATAGAAAGAACTCTAGATGTAGGTAACTTTACTTAACCTGACAAATAAAAATGGATTTTTAAGAATCCACTCATAGTAAGATTTTATGCAAACAGAGTCTTTGATTCTTGAGTAGCTTTACCTTGATTCCCAAAGGCCAGCATATCCTTGAGAGTCTTTTTCTTTAGATGGGTAAGACCTGCGAAAGTACACTTTGTACTCAGGGTTTTCGAACCCATGTTGTTGTAGGTGAGGAAACAACAGACTTTTACTGTTTTTGTTCAAAGGTGGTACCAAAGGACGAGCCCCAGCAATGAAGTCAGTCGCGGGAGGATGTTGGCCTCCCACTTTGATATCAATAAACTTGTGTGCAACAGGGTGTTTTGCCTCCCTGGTCTGTAATAATAATATTACTTATGCACTCTTAGTACCCTAGTATTGTAATAATAATAATACTCTCTCTATATTTTATGTATGTAAATTAAGTTATTGTAATCTGCTTCCGCTTATTCCATCCTCCGATGTGATGTAATAGGCATGACGGGTGAAGCGCTCTTGGGCGAAATGATGAGGATATAGTTACCGAACTTGTCGAGTGATTAAGTGCATCTACAGGGTTGTCCAAGGTCCTTAGGACAAGGACAACTGTAGGTGGGCCTAATACCTTGGGAGGTTCCGTCACAAACCCGGTGGTGAGTAGACATAAGCCGTGTGATTGGGATCCTTAGCTGAGTATTAATCGATTCAGATCGCCGTTACTTCTCGGACATGAAGACTTGGTCACTGACTTACACGTAGCAATCCAGTAAACTAAAGGGATGATGAAAAGATGGCTAATGTAGGCCAAGTGCTTGAACTAGGGTAGAAAAAACTCTAGATTCAGGTAATGACTTAACCTGATAATAAAACTGGATTTTTAAGGATCCACTGTTAGTAAGCATTTCTGCAAACAGAGTCGTTGATTCTTGAATAGCCTTACCTTGACTCCCTCAAGCCAGCATATCCTTGAGAGTCTTTTTCTTTTGTCGGGTAAGACTTGCGAAAGTACACTCCGTACTCGGGGTTTTCGAACCCATGTTGTTGTAGGTGAGGAAACAACAGAGTTTTGTTGTTTCTGTTCAAAGGTGGTACCCAAGGAAGAGCCCCAGTAGTGAAGATAGTCGCGGGAGGATGTTGGCCTGCCCCTTGAAAACAATAAACTTTAGTGCGGGAGGGTGTTTTGCCTCCCTGGCCTGTAATACTACTTTATGCACTCATAATACCCTGGTATTGTAATAATAACACACTCTCTCTATATATGTAAATTAAATTATTCTAATTTGCTTTTGCTTATTCTTTCCTCCGATGTGATGTAATATCAGCGTGACGGGTGAAGCGCTCTTGGGCGAAATAATGAGGACACAGTTACCGAACTTGTCAAGTGATTATGTGCATCTACAAGGTTACCAAGGTCTTTAGGACAAGGACAACTGTAGGTGGGCCTAATTCCATGGGAGGTTCCGTCACAGCCCCTCCCCTTCCCCTTTGCTGGCCACCCCTCTCCTCCCATGTCAGCTGTCCTCCACCTCTCCATCGCTTCCTCCTCCCTCTAGATCTCCCCCCCCCCCCCACGCAGCAAGGATCGAGAAGAGGAGGAGCAATAAGGATTGAAGAGGAAGAGAGGACCAAGGAGATGTTCTATCCCCATCTCTTCTTGCAGATTTTCTTGGGGAAACCCTAGGTAAGGATGAGATACATGTTCCTCCCTGTAATTAAGTGTTTTTGGAGGTTTTGGATCATGGGGATTAAAGGATTAGAGGTTGGATTAGATGTGGGGTTTGATTTTGATCTCGAATTTAGTTTCTGCAGAATGGCAGATTCGAAGTTTCGGTTAATGCCAGTTTTCTGTGGTCTAAGTAGCCTCAAAAAATAAAATGTCTATATATGAGTCATAGATAATTTGTAGATCTTTCCGTGTCCGTGAAAAACAACTCAATCGGACATCAGATCGGAGAGTTATTGCAGTTTGATTATAGCAGTTTTTTAGGCTCATAATTCTGTGCAGAATCTGTTCTCTTAAGATTTAAGAAATTTTATCAACATAATTAAGCCTTGGGTTTGTAAAAAAAGTTGTAGATAATTTCATAAGCTTTCCTGATTCATAAAGAGTGTATTCATATGAATTTTAAACTCCAGTTATGTTTGTTTTACTGTGGCTGTTTCTGTTTGCCTGGCAAAAATGAGCGGGTTTGTTCACTGGTGGGTTTCATCTAGTAAATGGCCAAATTGGCTCTTTCAACTATGGAGACTTTTGTAGAGGGATAAAAGTTCTTACTGCCAGCAGAATTTCATAATTTTTGGTTCAGTAGTTTGGGAGATATCGAATTTTGAAGTTAACTATGCTGTTGTCTGAAACAGATTCAGTCAGTTATCTTGTCAAATGTTTTAGAACTTATAGATGGCAGAATTTAATTATCCATTGAATACCGAAGTTGTGGAGTATTTTGTTTAGATACTCCTAGGGTATTTGTTTGATATCACCACAATTATAATTTTAAAGATACAAAACTAACAAACAGCGCTGCTGCTGTTTGGCATGTGGTTCAGGGTGGGAGTTTTTCCACTGGGTCTTGGTTTCAAGTGTAGGAGCGATTTATTGATTGTTGGCAAATGTTTGTGAAATATTTGTACTAAGTTTTATGCCCACTAGCAGGTGGCTATACTCTGAATCATTCCTAGTACATTCTTCTTCTTCGATGAAGGCAAGTGAATGTAGCGGTGGTTGCTACCGTTTTGACTTGTTGTTTTTATTGTCTACACTCTAATATTCAGAAATATTGAAATATTTCATAATTGAACTATATGGTGATGCTTTACTTTCTTGTATTATATTGATGCTCAATCATATATTGATGATGATTATGATTCGAGTATGACCCATGAGATTAATTCACACCCCTGAAGAAAAATGTAGTATTATTAGAGGTTTGTATTATATCTGAAGGTAAATAAAGTATTATTTTAGGTTTGTATTGTATCTGAAGGTAAATGAAGTATTATTTGAGGTTTGTATTGTATGTGAAGGAAGTGAAGTATATTGATAAATGCAGCATGCCATATACATTGCATGATTCACTTGCATCTGAAGTTTTGTCGTGACCTATGGTCCGACCGTACCAGTACAACTTAGCATCGTACGTTGCCCGAGGAGGGGTACGATTCGACTTCATACCCTCAGAGGTATGAAGGCAGAGGACATATGCATTGCATTCACATGCATTCATTGAAGTGATATTTGTAGATATTGTTGACGCAGGGAAGTGTTATACAAACTATTGTGGTTGTTCAAGGAAATGAGATGGTATTGGTTATATTGGGACTATTGAGTTCTATATCTACGAGTATTTCCGATCTTAATTCTGGTTCATGTAAACTGTTGATTAATTTATCTTGTGGTTTAAATACCTTGTCAAAACATTTTGCTTGCTGAGATGTTTCATCTCACTCTTCCATTACTCAATGCAGGTGCTTGATGCTTATCAAGGGGAGTGGGAAGTAGCGGCACGTTGCACACATTGCTTAAAGAACCAAATAATTAGCTTGGGTTATTGACTTTTGAGGTTCATACTTTAGAGTATGATGTAGGCATAAGCTTGTTCATTTGTGGTTAATTGTCCTTGATGAGAATTATATCATACTAGTATGGTTCATTTTGTATTGATATATCTCTTTTGCTTCTGTGATGCTTATAATTACAAAGGAGACGCTGCCAAACTTTATTTTGCTTAGTGTTTGGTTGTCGGTAGTGAAGTCCAGTAGCATCTCAGGGTGTTTGGGGATCCTGGGGTGTTACAGGGCTCCGGCAAACGACGCAGCTCCAGTGTGGCACGACATGTGGGGTGGTATCTCCAGACGCGAGGTCCTACACACCTGTTGTTACATGGCTTAGGGCGAGAGGTGGCGTGAGGGAGAGGATTTGGGCGAGTATGGCAAGGAGTGGCGCTGGGAGTTTCTCAACTGGGGTCGGCATGGGCGGTTCCAGGAACAAGTGCAACGTGGGCGCCGGATGGAGTGGACGAACGGTTGGAGAAGAAGTCGAGGCTAGTAGGTGGGGCTTGGGTTGCAGCGGCAGCGGGCACCGCGTGGGACTGGCGCTGGGCGTTTACGACTTGGGCCGCAGGGGAAAGCTAGGCCTCGACTAGGAGCTGGGTCGTGTGGCTGAGCCACGCTGGTTGCGCGCGGAGTGGATATTTAAAAAGAGTGGGTGCGGAAAGTGGTTACTAAATTTACTGTGGATTGCGTGAGACCGTGAAAGACAGCGACAGAGTTAGACGAGTGATAAACAGGGTTAGATAAAATTTGTCAAAGATAGTTAGAGCTGGTCTCGGGCCAATGATGACGAGGTAGACATTGAAGGGGTAGACGGGGATATATGAGGATAGCTGATGCGAGCAGCATGCTGTTCATGAGGAGAAGCGGTTTGGTGATATATATATATATAGTTTCCACAATTTTATAGTTTTTGGAAATACTAAAGTTTAGGTATTTAATTAATATTAGAAAAAGTAAAATTCATATTTAATACTCGAAGAAACGTTCCGAAGATTCCAAAAACTCTTGGGAACATCTTCGAGATACTTTAACCTATTACGATAGCATTTTGCACTCATAAACACTATGCATCGGCATGAATGCAACAATCAAAGTTCCTTTAAGATTTTATTTTACTAGGCTTACGCATAGATATAAAAAAATAACTCTTCACTATTTAGGAAAAAGAAAAGAAAAACAAGGAAAAGAGAGGATAACACCTGAATTTGGTGAATATTAGAAAAAAAATTTATACCCCAAATTCAGGGTGTTACATCCTCAAACTGATGGCCAAACTGAGAGGACTAACCAAGTACTTGAGGATATGTTGAGAGCTTGAAGCATGAAGGTAGTTGGGACAAGAGTCTACCATATGCAGAGTTCTCTTATAATAATAGTTACCAGGCCAGTCTGAAGAAGTCACCGTTTGAAACTTTGTATGGCAGAAAATGGAGGACTCCTCTATATTGGGATCAAACTGGTGAGAAACAAATCTTTGGGCCTGAAATTATTCAAGAGGCAGAAGAACAAGTTCGCATAATCCGAGAGAACTTGAGGGTATCACAAACTTGAAAAAGAGCTATGCTGATAATCGAAGAAGACCACTGGAATTCGAAGAGGGTGACCATGTGTCACACCCGAGTTTTAGTGGTCCAAAACCCGGGCGCGAAATAAACACCAGGTGTTCTGGGACCAAGTCTCACACATATGATGAATAGTGGTACAGAAACGAATGTCATATCTTTACTAAATAATAGGAGTTCTATACAAAATAAATAAATAATTACATCGTAAGGTGACCACGATCTAGCAACCCAAAGTTGACTGGGAGACGACGACCTAGACCTCTCATGAACACATCGCAGCTTCCTCCATGTGCCTCATCTTGTGGTACCTGTTCTTGACCTAGGTGTGAGACAGCAAGAGTGAGCTCACATACGTTCATAGTTCAACAAGTTGTGGGGAATAATGTGCATGAACTCGCCAAAAGTGGGAGCTCAAGTGAAGTTTAAGGCTTACCAAAGAGGATGGTTAGAGCTGAGCATTGCTTTTAAAGTTGGTCAAAATTTTATTAGCAGTTACTAAGTATAAGTAAATACCAACCCAATTAAGTAGAACAATAGTAATAACAACACCCGTGATGCAATGCATATGACAAATTGAATTTAGTTCCATAAATTAATCATGTGAGTGTTCGAGCTACTCATGACCGTGAGCACGGCTAGTATACCAGTTTACACTCTGCAGAGGTTGTGCATCTTTACCCACAAGTCATGTTACCCATCTGCCAAGGGATAGCGACTCCCATACACCTCTACCTAGGAGGCTAGGTAGGGTAACACTATGAGGCCTTTATAAAGTTCCACTAGCTTCAGAAAACCCGCTAAAGTTCTAGGAAGCTCCAATGCAGGGACCCCTCGCTTGACCGCCATCGCAGCAAAATCAACCCAAGGGCCTCCCCATACTGACCACTCCCCTACTGCCCTTGCCCTTTCGGGTAAGGTAGTCCTCCACTAGCTTTCCTAATTAGTCAGCCAAGGGCATCCCATACCACCCTTGTGGTAGCACTGTTTTCCCGGGTGGTTCTCCATGTTCCAATTAACATAATGATCTTAACATGAATAGTAAATAACAACTAATAATAAAAGTATAATCATGAATAGTATGTATCTCTATACCCAAAACCACATAAAGCAATAGCAGGTACTACCCAAAAACTAAGTAGTAAAAAAGGTATAAAGATAGTCAAACTAGGGTAACCTATTGGGTCCCATCAAAATTAACCTATGCGGATCATTATGATTAATCAGAACATGACTGGGTAAAAAGAAGTGATCAAGGGCACAACTTGCCTGGGACTTGAAATTCCAGGTACCAACTTGTTCTTCAGGTGACTCGTAACCTCGCGCTAGTTGTAACAATACAAGCAAACATGGTATAGACAAAATTAACATCACACCAAACATAAGAATAAACTATGTAATAATAATCTACACGTCATAACGAGATCGTGGGTTCAAGAATCACTAAATTCGGAGTTACGGTTTAAAAGATATGATTTTCTAAAGATTTAGGAGTCGGGTACAAAAGAAATTAAGTACATGATTTTGATTTATGTTTCATAACAAAATAAAGCTACCAGGGGATGAACAAAATTATTATGGATCTAATGCAATTGGAATGGATCAATTTGGAGTTAAAATGAATTAAATATGAATTAAACAAGTTTGAAGGTTTATTTTTGCATTAAAAATCCTTTTCCTAAATTAATTTATTCCCTTTAATTCGCTGACTAGACTGGGGACACTATTCTGCGGAAGATTAGTGGTCAAGTTGCAATTATTCTAACACTGTTTTAGACTGCGGGTTTATACCGAGAAAGGTCGGGGGCTCTTTTGAAAGAAGTGCACAGCAAAGGGGTATCTTAACCTCTTGGCCGCGAGATCGGATAGCGATGGTCCACATTAGATCTGCACCTCATCGAACCTGTACGCGATCCCGTTCACCGAATCCAAAATCAACGGTCCTGCTTATATTCAGACGATGGGGTGCATCATCTAATCGTAGTCGCACCCTTGCAATCCAACGGTGCCAAGGATTCTTCCCCCAACCCAACAGAACAGAGGCGGCGCACAGCACATTATGGCGGCACGCCATGCTGGAGAGGCGGTCCCAAGGCGCGCCGATTCGCCATTCCCTAATCCGAAGACTTCTACACGACGCCCGAACGATAGCGCATCGATTAGGGGCACATACCATTGATTGAAGATGGCAGGGAGACTCGGCTGCAGTGCACAGCGACATCGCGGCGGCAATCGTGTTCCATCGAGCAATTATCGGAGCTCAGGCGACCCTCCTCCCATACGGACGCCACAACCATCTTCCTAGCTACACTGCAAAACTCACGACCTATCCCGAAGGCTCTACGATGGTGTGAGTGCAATTTTTGGACTACGACGGCTTCCACTTCTCTCCCATGGCGGAGGGGAGCTCGTTTCTTTTATGGTGGCACGTGGTCATGGTTGGATGGGATAAGGAGAAGAGGTCGCGGGGCCCGACTTATAGCCTGCGGCGAGGACGAGCTTGGCTGACCCGGTCCTGAGGCCCGCGCAGATCACAGATGACTGGTGAAGTCGGTCCGCATATCACGCTACGAGAAAACGCAATCCCGATTTGGATGGGGAAGAAGAGGAGCAGTGGTTCCGGGTCCCATCCGCTAGCTTCCTGCGTGCGATCAAGGTCAACCTGGGGTCCCCATGAATCGCGGTGAAGTTTGTTGTGGCCGAAATCCCAGGCGAATCCATCGGATTCATTAAGATGCAACAAACCGAGCAGGAAGAAGGTTCTGTTCGGTGGGCCCCATGGCATAGTGCGCGTGCGACCAGTGGATTCTGAGCAGTGGGCCTCATAACCCAGTGGACGCCAATGATTCTGCGTGCGTGCGATGCAGCAACTGTCATGGCGGCCCCACATGTCAGCGTGAGTTTGTGGACTGGACCGCGCGCCAATGCTGAGTGGGCCGAGTTCTCTTTTTTCAGTTTTCTAGGAATTTTGGCCAACACGCCCAACATGTATGTTTTCTCTTTTTTCAGTTTTCTATTTTCAGTTTTTGCTGTTTCTTTTCTATTTCAAATTTCAATCATTCAAATCAAATTCAAATTTCAAACTTAATTACAAATACAAATAAATCCCAGCATGAGATGCTAATGTTTTAAATGTATTTATTAATTACTTTATTAATTTATTAGGCCATGCTTCAAGTATGATCTATATTTTATTCTTCATAGGAAATAGTATTTTGAGTGTGTGATAAAATTGTGAGTTTCTTCAAAAATGAATATCCATCAACCATTTAGTTTGAAGGAACATAACACATACCTTTCAACAAGATTCAATTTAGTTCATGCACACACACAATTAAGACAATACTCTTTTAAATGTATGGTCTGATTAAAGGTACATTTGAAAAATCATTGTTTTACTACTTATTTATTTTTATTTTTTACATAGATTTTGGGCTTTACAAATCCTACCCCCTTAACAGAAATCTCATCCTCGAGATTTGTAATAAAAGGGATACAGAAGGATGGGTTTGAAATTCAGCTTTTAGTCTATAATTGGTTCAAAAATCCAGAGTCCCATTTTTTATAGTCAATAGTGGGTGATTAGGAGAGTATAGGTATCCAGTTACTTATTATGTAAGATATAAGCTGGACAGGTTAAGGTAAGAAAGATTATGGCAAGGTAAAGACTTCATCTGAAATGTTTAAGTCTTGATTCATCTCGAGATTCGCTTTGACTGTTATATCCTTCCGTGTTGATATTGATCTTTTCTTCTCTGGTCTTGATCTCATTGATTCGAGGTTTGTGTATTTTATCGAAGTGGGGAAACATGGTTAAGATAGATATGAATGAGATATACTACATGATTTAGGTCAAAAGTTTGTTTAATGTTAGGTGGGGATAGACAGGTTATGCAATCCATCATGACTCTATTAGTTGGGTAAATTATGTAACTTGTTATATAGGTCAAGTTGTTGTGTATGGCCAAGTTGATATAAGTCACCAATTTAGGCTTAAGTGAATTAGGAGTATAGCCTTATCTTTTGTACCAGCATTAAGTAATTCACTCGAGATTAAATCACAATAGATTGGATAGAATCTGGATTAGGTTGGTATGGCTAGATTAAACTAGTTAAGATGTGATTAATTTATTTAGGGGCAAGTAGGTAGATGTGGGTAGGATAAGTTATGATAGTTGAAAATCTTGGGTGCTTATAATTTTATGTCGGTCTATACAGATTTTGCAACCCAACGCATAAATCAAGTACTTGTATATGGCTGGGCTGGTATAGGGAACCAGTTTAGGTTAGATAGATCTACCAGGGTAAAATAAATATTATTGGGGTATGTTATAATCCTTTGAGATAGGATGGAGTATATGATGTAGGTAGGTCAAAATCTCTGATAGGTTAAAACATAGGGGTTATGCAACTATCGGTTGGTTAAGGTAGTTGCATATGGTTGGGTTGGTCTGTCGTGCTTTATTTAGTGAAGAGTGAACTAAGTTAAAACATATTCTATAGGAGTATAGTCTAATCTATTTTTCCACTATTAACTGGTTAAGTAGTTGACCTTAGGTTAGCTCAACTTAAGGTTAGACTTTGTTAGGTTAGATTAACCTATCACATTGGATCGGATCTAAGTATGACTAGCTTCGACTAGACAAGATCCAATTAATTTGGGTTAGCTCATGATCATGGTGTGATAAGTCATGTGGTTTTAGTCACACAAATATAACTTAGATCTGATATCATTATTTTGGATTAGATCCTAGTTTTTACTTTAGGATGACATAAGTAAGGTGGTTAGGATAAGATGAATCCTTCAAGATAAGATGAATCTATTAAGATAAGTGAGTCTTTTAAGATGGATCTATTAAACTAGATATATTTTTAATAGGGAATATTCTGTGTTGTCTATTTTATAATTTTTTCCTTATGTCTAGGTGTATATCCAGATGCAATTGTGGACATTACTCCACAACCCATCACACTCAATCAAAGATCCAAATCAGACAAGTATCATAAGAACAAACATTCAAGTTCATAGATACCTATAAAAATAGTTTTGTTTTTGTTTCTAAGAGTCGATCTCCTATTCCTAAAGGTCACATTAGGTACAGGATTTCAAAGTGTGAAATCCACTTTTGTCTTTAGAAAGAAAAGGTAAGAATAATCAGAGTAAAGCGGAAATAGATGAGAAAAGATTAAGAAAAGTTTAGAAAAGAATCAGAGTAGCAAAGGTAAGTAGACAATGGTTGTCCAGTTCTATCTAGGTTTCGTCCTATAGTCAACATTCCTCTAATACCACTTCTGACACTCCTGGGTTTTAGGGGTACAAAACCCGGGCGCGAAATAAACACCAGGTGTGCTGGGACCAAGTATAACACATATGATGAATAGTGGTACAGAAACGAATGTCACATCTTTACTAAATAATAGGAGTTCTGTACAAAATAAATAAATAATTACATCGTAAGGAGACAATGATCTAGCAACCCAAAGTTGACTGGGAGACGACGACCTAGACCTCTCACGAACACATCGCACCATCATGTGGTACCTGTTCTTGACCTGTGGGGGTGTGAGACAGCAAGAGTGAGCTCACATACGTTCATAGCTCAACAAGTTGTGGGGAATAATGTGCATGAACTCGCTAAAAGTGGAAGCTCATGTGAAGTGTAAGGCTAACCAAAGAGAATGGTTAGAGCTGAGCATTGCTTTTAAAGTTGGTCAAAATTTTATTAGCAGTTACTAAGTATAAGTAAATACCAACCCAATTAAGTAGTAGAACAATAGTAATAACAACACCTGCGATGCAATGCATATGACCAATTTAATTTAGTTCCATAAATTAATCATGTGAGTCCTAGGTAGTCCTTCACTAGCTTTCCTAATTAGTCAGCCAAGGGTGTCCAATACGACCATTTTGGTAGCACTGTTTTCCCGGGTGGTTCTCCATGTTCCAATTAACATAATGATCTTAACATGAACAGTAAATAACAACTGATAATAAAAGTATAATCATGAATAGTGTGTATCTCTATACCCAAAACCACATAAAGCAATAGCAGGTACTACCCAAAAATTAAGTGGTAAACAAGGTATAAAGATAGTCAAACTAGGGTAACCTATTGGGTCCCATCAAAATTAACCTATGCGGATCATTATGATTAATCAGACATGACTAGGTAAAAAGAAGTGATCAAGGGCACAACTTGCCTAGGACTTGAGATTCTAGGTACCAATTGTTCTTCTGGTGACTCGTAACCTCGCGCTAGTCGTAGCAATACAAGCAAACATGGTATACACAAAATTAACATCACACAAAACATAAGAATAAACTATGTAATAATAATCTACACATCGTAACGAGATCGTGGGATCGAGAATCACTAAATTCGGAGTTACGGTTTAAAAGATATGATTTTCTAAAGATTTAGGAGTCGGGTACAAAATAAATTAAGTACATGATTTTGATTTATGTTTCATGACAAAATAAAGCTACCAGAGGGTGAACATTATTATTATGGATCTAATGCAATTGGAATGGATCAATTTGGAGTTAATGAATTAAACAAGTTTCAAGGTTTATTTTTGCACTAAAAATCCTTTTCCTAAATTAATTTATTCCCTTTTATTCGCTGACTGGACTGGGGACACTATTCTGCGGAAGATTACGGATCAAGCTGCAATTATTATAACACTGTTTTGGACTGCGGGTTTATACCGAGAAAGGTCGGGGCGCTTTTGAAAGAAGTGCATTGCGAAGGGGTATCTTAACCTCTGGGCCGCGAGATCGGATAGCGACGGTCCAGATTAGATCTGCACCCCATCGAACCGGTACGCGATCCCGTTCACCGAATCCAAAATCAACGGTCCTGCTTCTAATCAGACGATGGGGTGCATCATCTAATCGTAGCCGCACCCTTGGAATCCAACGGTGTCGAGGATTCTTCCCCCAACCCAACAGAACAGCTGCGGCGCACGGCACATCGCGGCGGCGCGCCACGCCCGAGAGGCGGTCCTAGGGCGCGCCGGTGCGCCATTCCCTAATCCGAAGACTTCTACACGACGCCTGTGTTGGATCTTTTATGGGCCTGGCACATTTATTCAATAAAACTCTATGGTGTGTAATAGTGGAGAATACCAATAGTACCATATTGGAAGTCCAAGGGTCTTTTGGCTTGACTTATATGGTGGGAACTATTCCACTTGATTTGAGAAGTCAATAAATAGTCAAGGGCGTGCCACACGCGCGCGCGCTGCCACCTCCGACCGGGCCGGGCTCGGGCCGGACGTGGCGTGGCGTGGCAGGCAGGCAGGCAGGCAGGCGGCGAGCGGGCGTGGTGTGGTTGTGTTAATTTTTAGCACTCACTAACCGCGGGAGTTTCAGCTCTTGCCCATCTCTTGGTGTGCCGCATGCGAGACCCTTGTCCTTTAGCTGCCCATCTCTTGGCGTGCAGCATGCGACCCTTCTCCTTCAGCTTCCCTCTGCGAGAGGTTAAGTAGAGGAGAACACCTGACACTTGGTACACGAGAACAGAACCATTTTCAGAGTCATAGCTCAGCCGCAAGTGAGAGTATTTCCATCTCGTGACTCTGCGCGCACAGAGAAGCGAGAGGGTAGGTGCCTCCAAAGCCCTTGCTGTTTGAGACCTTGCACGGGGGATCGACAATTAGGTTTTTGGGGAGCGTCTACGCGACTGCCCAAAACATCTTCTTCCTGGCGACATGACAAGGGAAGCTGGACAAGGATCTGGATCATCAGAGCGCATGGGAGGGTATGATCAGTTTATTTCCTTACTGTTTTATGTTCTGCAGATTATATATGTTTCATATATTCATGTGTGTTGTTTTATATGTAGCAATGATTTTATCTTATCTGTTCTGTCTTATTATAATATGATATATCTGTTTGTTTTAATTTTACATTCATGCTGTTGATGTCTCTATCTGTTTATTTTCAATTGTTCAGTCAGTTTATATGTTTATCGTATTTATATGATTTATATGATTCATATGTTTTGTGTTCTCATGATCCATATTGTTATGGATATATTTGAGATCACGATTTCTATGGTTAATTATCTTTTATATGTCATCATCATAAAGTTAATTTATGGAATTAAAATGATACGGAAAATGCCTATAATTCTAACAATCCAAAAACCTAATGTTAGGCATTTATCTGTCAGAGGTTTTGCTGCTGTGCTAAAGCCTGATCCTTTTGATGGTAAAAACTTCTTGATCTGGAAAGCTAAGATGGAATTGTGGCTTACTGCAATGTCTTGTTTTCATGCCGCTGAGGGCAGCCTGTCAACTTACCTCCTAAGGATGAGGCTAAGTTTAAGGCTGAAGACAACCTCTTTCGAGGAGCAGTAATTAGCGCACTTGATACAAAATTACAGAAAAGCTATATCATCCTTCCTACAGGGAAAGAGATGTGGGATGCACTTGTTGGAAAGTTGGAAGTAACTGACGCTGGTAGCGAGCTGTATCTCATGGAGCAGCTATATGACTACAAGATGGTTGAGAACCAATCTGTAGTGGAACAGGCTCATGAGTTTCAGGCACTAGCTAAGGAACTCGAACTTTTTCCTTATCCTTTGCCTAACAATTTTGTGGCTGGCGGTATAATCTCCAAGTTGCCACCTTCTTGGAAGGACTTTGCTACCTCTCTCAAACATAAGAGACAAGAGTTCAATGTGGAAGAGCTCAATGGTACTCTTGATGTTGAGGAAAGGGCTAGAACAAAGGACAATGGAAAAGGTGTGGAGACCTCTACTGCTAATGTGGTGCAGAAGAGAAACTTCCGCAAGTTTAACAAGAAGAAAAACCAGAACAAACAAGAGAATACAAATAAACCTATTCAAACAACACAGTTTAAAAAAGAAGAACAACAATAACAAGGGAAATGGAGGATGCTTTGTTTGTGGCAGTGATCAACATTGGGCAAGAGAGTGCCCTGATCGCAAGTTCACACAGAACAAGAAATCAGCTAATGTTGTAACCACTAAAACTGAAGATGGAACATATGGGTATGGTAATTCTTTACCATTTGTTCTTTCAGTTTGTAATTCACCTGAGTGGTGGATGGACAGTGGTGCAAACATTCATGTGTGTGCTGATGCCTCTATGTTCGCTTCCTACCAGGTCGGGAGGTCTGGCGCCTTGTTAATGGGAAATGGGTCGCATGCTCATGTTCTTGGTGTTGGTACGGTCATTTTGAAGTTTACTTCGGAAAAGACGGTGCCATTGAAGAGCGTGCAGCATGTGCCCTCTATCAAGAAGAATCTCGTTAGTGCTTCTATGCTATGTCGAGATGGATACAAAGTTGTTCTTGAGTCTAATAAATGTGTAGTGTCGAAACATGGTACTTTTGTTGGTAAAGGATATGACTGCGGATGCTTGTTCCGCTTATCCCTGCATGATGTGTGTAATAAAAAGGTGAATTCTATTCATTTTTCTGATGAGTCAGATTTATGGCATTCACGTTTTTGTCATGCAAGCTTTGGTTGTCTTATGCGGTTAGCAAATCTAAATCTAATTCCTAAATTTAACTTGGTCAAGAAGTCTAAGTGCCATGTGTGTGTTCAATCAAAACAACCCCGCAAGCCTCACAAGGCTGCTGAGGCGAGGAGTTTGGCACCTTTAGAACTTGTTCATTCTGATCTGTGCGAGATGAATGGAATTTTGACCAAAGGTGGTAAAAGATACTTTCTCACTTTTATAGATGACTCCACTAGATTTTGCTATGTGTATCTCTTAAAAACAAAAGATAAAGCGTTAAATTATTTTAAGACCTATAAAGCTGAAGTTGAGAACCAACTTGAGAGGAAAATAAAACGTTTAAGGTCAGATCGAGGTGGAGAATATTTCTCTTATGTGTTTGATGAGTTCTGCGTGGAACATGGTATTATTCATGAGAGGACACCGCCGTTCTCACCACAACCCAATGGGATTGCTGAAAAGAAAAACCGCACTCTAACAGATTTGGTGAATGCCATGTTGAGTACATTGGGATTATCCAAGGCATGGTGGGGTGAGGCGATTTTGACAGCGTGTCATGTCCTGAATAGAGTTCCAACAAAGAACAAAGAGATCACACCATTTGAGGAATGGTAAAAGAGAAGATTAAATCTCTCATATTTGCGCACTTGGGGTTGCTTGGCTAAAGTAAATGTGCCAATCAACAAAAAGCGTAAACTTGGACCTAAAACTGTTGATTGTATATTCCTTGGGTACTCTTTTCATAGCACTGGGTATAGGTTCTTAATTATAAAATCTGATGTGCCTGATATTTATGTTGATACTATCATGGAATCAAGAGACGCAACATTTTTTTGAGAATTAGTATCCCATGAAGAATACACATAGTGATACAAGTCATGAGACTATAATTCCCCATGAGCATGAAATGTCGATTCCTATAGATCATGCTGAGGATCCTCACGTGCACATCCCTGAGGAGGATGACACTATAGTCACTCGAAAGAGCAAGAGACAGAGGGTTGCAAAATCCTTTGAAAATGACTTTATAGTGTACCTTGTGGAAGACACACCAACTACCATTAGTGAGGTATATTCCTCCCCTGATGCTGACTTATGGAAGGAAGCAGTAAGGAGTGAGATGGAATCTATTATGTCTAATGGAACTTGGGAGGTCGTTGACCGTCCCTATGGTTGTCAACCTATAGGTTGCAAATGGATCTTCAAGAAAAAGCTTAGGCCTGATGGTACAATCGAGAGGTACAAGGCAAGGCTTGTGGCCAAAGGATATACCCAAAAAGAGGGTGAAGATTTCTTTGATACCTACTCACCAGTGGCTCGATTGACTACAATCCGCACATTAATAGCTGTGGCAGCCTCTTATGGTCTTATCATTCATCATATGGATGTTAAGACAGCTTTCCTAAATGGAGAGTTGGATGAGGAGATCTACATGGATCAGCTAGAAGGGTTCATTGCGGATGGTCAAGAGAACAAGGTATGCAGGTTGATAAAATCATTGTATGGCCTAAAACAAGCACCTAAACAATGGCATGAAAAGTTTGATAATACTCTTACAACTGTTGGCTTTGATGTAAATGAATCTGACACGTGTGTGTATTATCGGTATGGTGGGGGTGAGTCTGTTATGCTGTGCCTTTATGTTGATGACATCTTGATCTTTGGATCAAATCTCAATGTGATTGAGGAAGTTAAAAGTCTTCTATCGAGCAATTTTGAAATGAAAGATTTGGGAGAAGCTGATGTCATTCTAAACATCAAGCTTGTTAGAAAAGCTGATGGTGGGGTAACTTTGTTACAATCCCATTATGTGGAAAAGGTATTGAGTCGCTTTGGTTTTAGTGACTGTGATCCTGCTCCAACACCTTATGACCCTAGCATGCTATTGAGAAAGGATCGGAGAATAGCAAGGGATCAATTGACATACTCCCAGATCATTGGCTCGCTCATGTACCTTGCAAGCGCAACAAGGCCAGACATCTCTTATGCTGTGAGTAAGCTGAGTCGCTTTGTGTCGAAACCAGGAGATGATCACTGGCGTGCTCTTGAGAGAGTATTGCGGTACTTGAAAGGTACTATGACATACGGTATTCATTATACTGGAAACCCAAAAGTGCTGGAAGGCTATTGTGATGCCAACTGGATTTTTGATGCTGATGAGCTTTATGCCACAAGCGGATATGTGTTTCTGTTTGGAGGTGGCGCTGTTTCCTGGAAGTCTTGCAAGCAGACTATCTTAACGAAGTCTACAATGGAAGCAGAACTTGCAGCATTAGACACTGCTGGGGCTGAGGCCGAGTGGCTCTGTGATTTCCTATTGGATTTACCGGTAGTTGAAAAACCGATACCAGCTATTTCCATGAACTGTGACAACCAAACGGTGATTACAAAGGTTAACAGTTCTAGGAATAACATGAAGTCTACAAGGCATGTTAAGAGGAGATTGAAATCTATCAGGAAGCTGAAAAACTCCGGAGTTATAACGGTGGATTATGTCCACACATCGAATAATCTAGCAGATCAATTCACTAAGGGTTTGTCACGCAATGTGATAGAAAGTGCATCAAGAGAAATGGGTATGAGACCCATGTGAAATCTACTCTAGTGGTAACCTGCTCTATGTGATCGG
Source organism: Zea mays (assembly GCF_902167145.1). Lineage (NCBI taxonomy): Eukaryota > Viridiplantae > Streptophyta > Magnoliopsida > Poales > Poaceae > Zea > Zea mays. The sequence goes on from NC_050097.1 coordinate 102,412,997, forward strand.
AGATCCCGTGAAGTAGAGTGGAGAAACAAGCTAGGAGTAGATTGTGAGGAAAGATCCCTTCTTTAACTCATTTCTGATGCACATCTTTCCTATCTGTAAGGCAGGATGGTATTTACCTTAATGTATTCCAAGAGTCTTATAAAGGTGAGATGTTGTCCTACAGAACATCTTCTGAGGAATACACCTATATGAGTCAGACTGCTGGTCACAGTCTATGGGACTTGGGTAATCCCTAAATACTCATGAAAGGCACTGAAGTGTGACTTATATGCTTCTAAACAGCGGGAATACCCTTTTGCAGCCTAGTATCAACAAAGGATTTGAGTGAATCTCACTTCGCACAAAACTGTCAATTCAAGGTGTTGGGGACTTGTTCTCAAATGCTTCAAGTTAAGAACAAGGCAACACAAAAAATGTTAAACGTTAATGCCCTTCGTCCTTTGAGACATTATTTCCCTTAGGATATAATGATCTTCAGACAAAGGTCATGAAGGACATACCTTCATCATTGCAATATGCGATAATAAAAGGAGAATCATATAGAATGTAAGAGATAGCATGAATAATTATGTAATATTATTAGCTCATTTCTATTTTATTATCATGGACAAATAGAAATGATATCAAATTACAAGTGTACCTTCGGCTTGATAGAAGGTAAAAGTACAAGTGTGATGCACGAGCAAATACAAGTCAGCGTGAACAGTATGGGAGCACTATTCATCTATTTATAGGCACGGGACGCAGCCCATGTAAAATTACACCCATGTCCTTTACATTTGCTAATGACTCTATAGTGATCCATCGAGGTCTAAATAGCCTTTTCCCTTTTAAGTCGGTTCCCTTTTCTGCTATCATGCTGAAGCTCCCTTGCGCGTAGCTTCGGCGCTACGTCAACCTTCGTATTCTTTGTGCTTCTCACATTGTGGTTCTGATCCGAATCCGAAGGTACCTGTTTATGTATTATACTCCAGAAACATTGTTAAATCATGTTTTTGAGGACCTTCGGAAGACGAAGGCCCACAACAGTAGCCCCTCGCAATATTAATTTGTTAGAATAACGAATTCAAATTGCGATATGGACGAAGGCCTTAAGCCGGAGGTCCAAAAAAACACCTTCCCTTTTCTAGAATAGCAACAGTCGATGACAGACGGGGCCCTCCAATTTGGAACGCACTGGGCGTATAAATAGGAACTCAACCCGAGCGCATTTGGTACGCTATCTGCCGCTTGCTTTGCTTGCTCAATTTTTTAGCTCTTGCCTACCAACTCTTGCCTACCAACGCTTGCTTGGTTTTTTTAGACTTTCTAAGCTTCAGCTTTAAGGACACATTTTCGCCATTTCCGAAGAAAAGATGTCTCAAGACAAAAAAGTTGTTGCTGAGACGAAGCTGAGCGAAGAGGAGAAGCTCCTTGAGGAGAAGACTGCTGGATTTGTTGAATCAATAGCAAAGACAAATACAGAAAAGATTACTATGGAAATTCTAGAAGGCTTATCTGAAGATACTGATGACAGCGACAGTTATGATGCGGAAAGTGGAGGCAAAGACTCTGAAGATCGGCCCTGGCGACCAAGTCATGCAGTCTTCGAGAAATCGACTATCAAACAGAGTCATCTTGATAATATGAGAGGAAGGTATTTTTGAGATATGTCTATTGTGAGGGCTGGCGCAGATAGGGTTGTTCCTGCCTCCGAAGAAAACGAAGTTGTGATCTACCGAAGCTTCTTCAAAGCTGGGCTTCGGTTCCCGTTGAGCAGATTTGTTGTTGAAGTTTTAAAGACATATCAGATTTTCCTTCACCAGATCACTCCTGAAGCAATTATTAGAATGGGGATCTTCATCTGGGCTATGAGAAGTCAAGGTCTGGAGCCAAGTGCAAAATGTTTTTGCAGCATGCATGAACTTTCGTATGAGACGAAGCCCTAGGGTAAAGAACAGTATCATAACAATTTTGGTTGCTATGGCTTTGTTGCTCGTTCTGGCTCAAGCTATCCAGTGCCAACTTTTCGGAAGAGGTGGCCCGAGGCCTGGATGGAAGAGTGGTTTTATGTAAAAAATGATTTGAAGGCGAGAGAAGATATTAAAGAGATCATCATGCGCCCCATCTGGTCCTGCTTTGGCCTTCGAAAACCGAAGGTAGAGATTGATGAGGCAGCCGAAGCATGCCAAAGGGCCTTCAGCACAGTTTGCGCTTTTATCGGGACAAGAGATTTAGTTCAAGAACATGTAGCCTATAGGATATGTTCACTGATAGACATCTGGGAAATGCCAAAGGAAACCATCACTAACCCTAGCGAAGGTGGTTTGGTTCGATTGAAATATACCTTCAGGTTTGGAGACCAATTTATCGAACCAGACGATGACTGACTGAAATGTGTTGAAAATACTAGTGATGAACTACTTGGAGCATACTCCAAGTCTGAAGATAATGCACTATCTGTGGCCTTCGGGAGCCGAAAAAAGAAAAGACTAAATAGGGTTTTTCATGCTATTGGATTTGTGTACCCTAACTATCGCTACCCGCCGCGGGGGCTGAAAAGGAAGGGTGCAACTTCTGGGAAGGCTGCTGCTTCAAGTGAGCCCGCACCGAAAAGGAAAAAGTTGAAGGTCCTTACTCACCGACCGCGCTACATTGAACCGGCCATAGTGCCTGAATTTGGCGGTGAGACTTCTTCAGCTATTGAAGCCAAAGGACCTGCTCTTACGTAGAGGATTGAAGAGCCGGCTGCAATGCCGAAGACTGATAAAATTGAAGAACCGAGAATTGAAGGGATGAAAACATTAGAAGTTCTAAGCCCTTCGGCAGGAGTGGAGGTGCCGAAGACACAAAAAGGTCTAGCAGCGACCCCCAAGAGAAAAAGGATGGCTAGTGTACTAGATGTGCTGGAGACAATAAAAGCTTCAAGCTCTACTCCAGGGAAAATTGCCAAGGCTTCGAAAGCGCAGATTGAAACCGAGACAAAGCTGACCGAAGCCGAAGCTACAATGAGCCGGGCTGACGCCGAAGCTGGGCCTTCAGAGTCGGCCAAGGAGAAATCCTCGAAAATTGGAGAAAAGGCAGCGGAGGAAGAAGCTATAGAACATATTTTGCCTGAAAAAGCTGCCGCTCCTACTCCCGAAGCGCCTTCTGAAGTCCTTGATTATATTATTCGACACGCTTCGGGAAAAAGATTATCTCAAGAAGAAAATTTTGAAGCTAAACACTACGCCCGAGAACTGAAGTACCCAAAAGGGGCCTTAGTGTTTAATGGCACAGATGAAGATGACTTCTTGTACTGCCTCCCAGACAACAAAGAATTATCTGTCTGTCGGGAGATGGCCAGAAGTATGGGGTTCTCGAAGCTTGAAGCTGGCCTCTGCGCCATGACGAAGGACGATCTTGCGGATAGCCTTGCATATAACAGTCTGAAGGTACAAAAATTGTATATTTGGAAGTTTATGAATTTTGAATTATTCTTTTGTTCTTATATTAACCCATTCATTCTTTTCATATAGGGTTTAATACTTAGCAACGCCTTAAGGGCACAAAAGAATGCCGAAGACGAGAGTTGCACTATTGCCCTCAACAAGCTTCGAACAGAGGTTATCAAGCTGAGGAACAAAGCTTTGGAAAAAGACAAAGTTCTACTTACATTGGTGGACAAAGTAAAGGGGGATGAAGCTAACTTCAAGGCTCAATCAGAAATCCAAAGGAATGAGATTGAAAACCTTCAAAAACAATTGGCCGAAGCCAAATTGAAATGCGCTATTGCCGAAGCTGACCGAGATGCCAGTGAGTACTGGAAAATTTATTTTGAAAAAATAGTTGCAGAGCTTCGCTCATCAAAAGAAAGATGTTTTGAAAAATCTGTAGAATGCGTCAAAAAAATAAAAACTAGCTTCGCCAACGTGGGCACGTACTCGAGCGAAGACAACTTCATAAGAGGTGATCCTGAGGGCGTAATTGAGTGGATCAGCAGTGAAGCCGAAGCTTTTGAAGAAATTTTGAGCGACCGTGGGGGCATCTGCGCGTTCTCTGGTGCGAGGGGAATTGCAACTATTTTGGATAAAGCAGGGTGCCAACATATTAAAACTTTGGCCCAGGCTGAAGCTGCTTTCTCCATTGATGATACGAAGGACCCCTCGGCCGAAGCAAGCTTAATAGGCGGAAACTTTTTCACTGATATCTGGGAAAATGGCGGCCGAGGGATGGCCCATGAAATAATGAAAAAGAGCGAAAAAGACATTCATGACGCTCGAGAAGCAACAAAAGCAGCTGAAAAAGCTGCGAAACTTGAAAGACGAATAGGTATTACTTAATGGCTTTTAACTTTGTTGTTTATTTTTGTGATTTCGAACTAATTTATATCTTCTACTGCAGCTAAACTATCTCCTCCCCAGAGCCATTCGACCCACTGGCTGACCCAGAGACAAAGAAGGCAATAGAAATTATTAATATGGACGAAGCTATTGTAGATGAAGTTGTCACCAAATTACTAACCGAAGCTGCAGAAAAAGTCCTGAAGGAAGAAGAATAGCTATTTGTAAAAACATTGCTAGAATATTAATGTAACATTTGCTGGACTATGCTTGTAATATTCGGTGCTCATGGGTTTTGAATGTAATATATGAATGGTTTTGTAATTCATTTCTTTGCGATGCATGAAACTTTTATGTACATACCATTTTTGAGCCTACGGCGAAAAAACACCTTCCCTTCTTTTCATGCTTCGTAAAGAAGAGCTTTTTTGCTTTGTAAAAAATCCTCCAAGCGTCGCAAAAGCATTAATGCTTCGTCAACAATAGATTTTTTCCTCTACATCAGAGCTGATGAAGCTATATTTCTTCAAAACTTATTTTGTGCCTTAGCACAATTTCACTTTTTCGAAGCATTCTCCGAAGGTCAACATTGTATCACCTTCTTGTGCCATTGATGCAATATGATGTATGATGTTATGTTATGCGAAATGATGTGATGATGTTATGCTATGCAAAATGATATTTATGCCGAAGACAGACACTCACACCCCCATAGTGGAATACACAATCTCTTTGCCGCTTATTTTTCGGCTTCACCACTTATTTTTCGGTGTATCAGCGCTGACTTTTCACTGTAAGTTCTGCATTCCCTTAGGAACGTCTTTTGAACTTCTTTGCCTTCTATTTCGGCGGTATTCGCGTTGACTTTTCGCGCTTCGCCTTATATTTCGGCGGTATTTGGCTCTGCATTCCCTTTGGAACGACTTTTGAGCAGAAAACTTACACTGCGCTCCCTTAGGAACGACTTTTTGTATCTTCGGCAAACTTACGTTGCGTTCCTTAGAACGACTTTTTGTAGCTTCGGTGATACTTGTAATGTGATTTTTAGCCCCGCGTTCCCTTAGGAACGACATTTTTGCTTCAGCGACTTTTTGGACTTCGTGAGTTTGTGGAGAAGATATATTTCACTATGGCGAGAACGAAGCTATTACAAGAAATTGAAAATGACAGAAGAACTAGGTTTTCAATAATTGTTCCTTATTAAAAAAAGAAAATGACAACAAATGTAAAAACTATTTCAGGGGTAGGATATCTCTTAATAGATATGCTTCGAATCTGGCACAGTACTGTTGACTGTGCGAGCTTCGGACTCCTCCCTGAAATCTCGCAGCTGATGGGTCTGTTGGCTCCCTTCTAGCTGCTGGCCACGTGAATATACAGGTTGTAGTGGTGGCGGAGGTGGGGGCTATGGCCAAGATGCCTGTGGCTGACTAGCCGAAGCAACAGACGCTGCAAGATGGTTACCCACATAGTCTGGTATGTAGGGTGAGTGATACGAAGCAGTGTGCATGACCTGCTTCGGCTGGTTCTGCTAAGCTGCGGCTTCTGCTATTTCCTTTTGTTTTTGAATGGTGACATGGCACATCCTTGTAGTATGGCCCTTGTCCTCACCATCGAATAAGCAATAAATTTTTCTAGGCTGATCCCCAAACCTTCCTCCGAAGCCCCTGGCGCCTCTGCCTCTTGGAGCTGGCGGCCGAAAAGAGCTTTATTGCTTCCCCGAAGCTTGTGAGGAATATTGTGGCCTCTGTTGTTGACTTCCTCTGTCGTCACTCTGGGTGGAGTGGATTGACCTGACATGCCTTGGATGGATTCTTCCTCCGAAGCCCCTGGTCATCTTAGAGAACCTGTAGGCTTCCTCCCTTCTTTGACAAAAGCCTGAGCTGTGACTGGTTTCGTCTGAAAACCCTGGAAACTTGTCACCAGCATATCCTTGAGCTTCTGCCATGAAGTAATAGTTCCTCGCCGAAGAGAAGAATACCACGTTTGGGCCACATTCTTAACTGCCATGACGAAGGACTTGGCCATGACAGCTGCATTGCCTCCGTATGAAGATATAGTTGCTTCATAACTCATCAAAAACTGCTTCAGATCTGAATGTCCATCATACATGGGGAGCTGAGGTGGCTTGTATGATGGAGGCCATGGGATAGCCTGCAGTTCTGCTGCCAAGGGAGAAGCATCGTCAAAGGTAAAGTTATCATGATTGAAATCAGCATACCATCCATCCTCGTTGAAGAAGCCTTCTTGGTGAAGCTCCCTATGTTGGGGCCTTCGCTCTTGTTTGTCTTGAGCAAGATGGCGAAATTCTTCAGTGGCTTCGTCAATCTGCCTTTGAAGGTTAGCTAGTCGGGCCATCTTCTCCTTCTTCCTTTGTACTTGTTGATGAAGCATCTCCATATTTCTAATTTCTTGGTCCAACTCCTCCTCCTGGAGTGTTGGACTAGTGGCCTTCCTCTTCTAGCTTCGGGCCTCTCGAAGAGAAAGGGTCTCCTGGTTTGGGTCCAGTGGCTGCAGAGCAGCATCCCCTGTCGCTGAAGCTTCCTTCGGTGGCATGACGAAGGTCAGTGCTTGCCGAAGGTGGTCGAAAAGGATTCACCGGAGGTGGGCGCCAATGTTGGGGACTTGTTCTCAAATGCTTCAAGTTAAGAACAAGGCAACACAAAAAATGTTAAACGTTAACGCCCTTCGTCCTTCAAGACATTATTTCCCTTAGGATATAATGATCTTCAGACGAAGGTCATGAATGACATACCTTCATCATTGCAATATGCGATAATAAAAGGAGAATCATATAGAATGTAAGAGATAGCATGAATAATTATGTATTATTAGCTCATTTCTATTTTATTATCATGGACAAATAGAAATTATATCAAATTACAAGTGTACCTTCGGCTTGATAGAAGGTAAAAGTACAAGTGTGACGCACGAGCAAATACAAGTCAGCGTGAACAGTATGGGAGCACTGTTCATCTATTTATAGGCACGGGACGCAGCCCATGTAAAATTACACCCATGCCCTTTACATTTGCTAATGACTCTATAGTGATCCATCGAGGTCTAAATAGCCTTTTCCCTTTTAAGTCGGTTCCCTTTTCTGCTGTCATGTCGAAGCTCCCTTGCGCGTAGCTTCGGCGCTACGTCAACCTTCGTATTCTTTGTGCTTCTCACACGGTGGTTCTGATCCGAATTCGAAGGTACCTGTTTATGTATTATACTCCAGAAACATAGTTAAATCATGTTTTTGAGGACCTTCGGAAGACGAAGGCCCCCAACACAAGGCTTAGTACATTGTTCAGTTGTGAATGAGTGAAACTCTTATTCTAGATGGATGTTCAACTTAACAGTCTCCATCAAAACACTGGTATATCAAAGGATTGTGATTCTGATACTTCATCATTACAAACCCTAGAGTTTGGTGGAGATTGTTGGATCTTTTATGGGCCTGGCCCATTTATTCAATAAAACTCTATGGTGTGTAATGGTGGAGAATACCAATAGTACCATATTGGAAGTCCAAGGGTCTTTTGGCTTGACTTATATGGTGGGAATTATTCCACTTGATTTGAGAAGTCAAAAAACAATCAAGGGCGTGCCACACGCGCGCGCGCCGCCTCTGCCGGCCGGGCCGGGCTCGGGCCGGGCGTGGCAGGCAGGCAGGCGAGCGGGCGTGGTGTGGTTGTGTTAATTTTTAGCACTCACTATCCGCGGGAGTTTCAGCTCTTGCTCGTCTCTTGGCGTGCCGCATGCGAGACCCTTGTCCTTCAGCTGCCCGTCTCTTGGCGTGCAGCATGCGACCCTTCTCCTTCAGCTTCCCTCTACGAGAGGTTAAGTAGAGGAGAACACCTGGCACTTGGTACACGAGAACAGAATCATTTTCAGAGTCACAGCCCAACCGCAAGTGATAGTATTTCCATCTTATGACTCTGCGCGCATAGAGAAGCGAGAGGGCAGGTGCCTCCGAAGCCCTTGCCGTTCGAGACCTTGCACGGGGATCGGCAATTAGGTTTTTGGGGAGCGTCTACGCGACTGCCCAAAATATCTTCTTCCTGGCGACATGACAAGGGAAGCTGGACAAGGATCTGGATCATTAGAGCGCATGAGAGGGTATGATCAGTTTATTTCCTTACTGTTTTACGTTCTGCAAATTATATATGTTTCATATATTAATCTGTGTTGTTTTATATGTAGCAATGATTTTATCTTATCTGTTCTGTCTTATTATAATATGATATATCTATTTGTTTTAATTTTACAGTCACGTTGTTTATGTCTCTATCTGTTTATTTTCAATTGTTCAGTAAGTTTATATGTTTATCGTATTTATATGATTTATATGATTCATATGCTTTGTGTTCTCATGATCCATATTGTTATGGATATATTTGAGATCATGATTTTTATGGTTAATTATCTTTTATATGTCATCATTATAAAGTTAATTTATGAAATTAAAATGATACGGAAAATGCCTATAATTCTAACAGCCCGAACAATAGCGCATCGATTAGGGGCACATACCTTTGATTGAAGATGGCAGGGAGACTCGGCCGCAGTGCATAGCGACCTCGCAGCGACAATCATGCTCCATTGAACAATTACTGGAGCTCGAGCGACCCTCCTCCCATACAGACGCCACGACCATCTCCCTAACTACACTGCGAAACTCACAACCCATCCTGAAGGCTCTACGATGGTGTGAGTGCGATTTTTGGACTACGGTGGCTTTCACTTCTCTCCCATGGCGGCGGGGAGCTCGTTTCTTTTATGGTGGCGCGTGGTCATGGTTGGATGGGATAAGGAGAAGAGGTCGCAGGGCCCGACTTATAGCCTGGGGCGAGGACGAGCTTGGTCGACCCGGTCTTGAGGCCCGCGCAGATCACGGATGACTGATGAAGTCAGTCCGCATATCACGCTACCAGAAAACGCAATCCCGATTGGGATGGGGAAGAAGAGGAGCAGTGGTTCTAGGTCCCACCCGCCAACTTCTTGCGCGCGATCAAGGTCAAGCTGGGGTCCCTATGAATCATGGTGAAGTTTGTTGCGGCTACAGGGTTGTGGCTGAAATCCCAGGCGGATCCATCGGATTCATTCAGATGCAACAAACCGAGCACGGAGACGGTTCTGTTCGGTGGGCCCCACGGGATAGTGCGTGTAACACCCCGGGGTCCACAAACACCCCGGAATGCTACTGAACTACACTTCTGACATCTATATAAAATTTTGGCAGCATCTCCTTTGCAAAATTGCATAAATGAGGGGGGACAACAGAGTATAAACATATATCATAACAAAAACATACCAAGTATTATTAATCGGCTAGCAAAGGGAAGTTAAACATACGACATGAACTGAATTAACCAGTGCGCACGACTGGCAAAAAAATAAACTTCTTTTGACAACAAGTTTCTAATTAAATCATGGCTACGCCTGGGCAGCGCTATTATGAGAGTGAAAGTGGACGTGCTGCTACTCCCCTCATTCCCAACATGTATCAAGTACCTGCATTGAGTAATGCAAGAGTGAGATGACACATCTCAGCAAGTAAAATAATATCAAACTGTTTAACCACATAAGAATATTGTTTTACCACCACTTGATTTCACAACCTTCTTATTACAAAGGTGCAGCACGTATACAACGTACAACACTCCTAGCTACCACACCTCGCAGGTAGAAACCACAATAGTAACATAGTAATGTCACTCTTCATATATATACCTCATGAGTGCAATGTCTGCAAATGCAAGGATGACTTCTGCCTTCATACCTCTAAGGATATGAAGCCGCATCGTACCCCTCCTCGGGCAACGTACGATGCTAAAAATGTACCGGTATAGTCGGACCATAAGATCACGACATAACTTCAGAATGCAAGATGGATGATGCAATGTGCATGACATGCCTACAACACTTCATATAACGTGATTCAAAAAAAATACTTCAACTCCATCCATGATGGGAATCAACCACATATATCATTACCAAATCATGATCATCCACAATATTAGACAATTGAGAATTAATACTTTCGAACAAATAAACTTCATCATAGAATTCAATGATTAACATATTTAAAACTTATGCATACTCAATGACAGGGAATAGGATGCAAACCAAATGGTAGCAACCACCACTGTATTTACTTGCCTTTACCGGAAGTTTGGGCAAATCCCTAAGTACGATCCGGAAGTCCACCACCTGTTTTTGACACACAACTTAGTGCACCAATTTCACATAACCAGGCTCATAAACGACGCCGCACCTACGCACAAACTCAAACCCCGCCGCGGGTTACATCTCTCCCCACACCCACCAAACTGCAGCGGCGCTGCTTAATAATTTCATAACTTCAAAATTATGACAGCATTGGTAACAAACAAAAACTCCAGAGGCATCTACATAAAATTCCCCACAAGTTTTGTATACAATTTATAATTAAATTCCAACATCTAATTAGCCCAAAACAGTTCACAAGATGAACCCTGTAATCTGTTTTCTCCTCTTTTGGACAGCGACATACCCGGATTCAAACAGCGATATCTTTTAAAATATAATTCCAATTCAAGCGCATAAGTACTCATTGGAAAGATAAGACAAAGCCATACATGATTATCATACTGGTTAGCACTAATTAACCACGAAAAATTCCCAGAAATTACTAATACTACTGCTGTTCACCCACCTGAAAAATCTGTTTTTTTTACAGCAACATACCCGGATTCAAACAGCGATATCTTTTAAAATATAATTCCAAATCAAGCACATAAGTACTCATTGGAAAGATAAGACAAAGCCCTACATGATTATAATACTGGTTAATACTAATTACCCACGAAAAATTCCCAGAAACTGCTAATACTACTGCTGTTCACCCACCTGAAAAATCTGTTTTTTTGGACAGCAACATACCCGGATTCAAACAACGATATCTCCTAAATTATAACTCCGAATCGAGCGCATAAGTACTCGTTGGAAAGGTATGACAAAGCTCTACATGATTATCCCACTGATTCCCACTAATTACCCCACGAAAATTCCCAGAAATCCCTAGAACTACTGCTGTTCACCCACTCACAAAATTCCTGGACAGCACCTCTACCGATTCGCAAAGATAAACACATAATCCAATTGATTGCAGCACAAAAACAACAAAAGTTAATCACAAATTCACCTTAGGTTCTTCCCTTCCTCCTTCCTTCTTCCTCCCTCCAAACTCCAATTGAGATCGCAGCCACACGACGGAGAACCACACGGGAGGGCTGCACCTTGGAGGAGGGGGAGAAATGGGGGGGCAGCTAGGGTTTTGGGTGGTGAGGGCTGCAAAGGTTTGAGGAGGAAGAAGATGGGAGAGGGGGGGGGCGTCCAAGAGAAAGGGGAGGGGAAGGGGCGGCTGCAACAACCCAAGGGGGAAAAGGGGGGGCGGCTAGGGTTAGGGGAGGGTTAGTGGGCCGGATTGCGATTCGCGGCCCAACTCGCTTGCACGACAGCTCCCGACCAACCACTCTACTGCGATACTGGTGAATGTTTTCCACAAATTCTAAATCCCCAAAACGCGACACCCGAACAAGAGAAAAAACAAACAAAAAGAATAACCTTCAACTTCTCTTCTTTGCAAACCGGGTATCACACTCTACCCCCCTTAAAAAGAATTCGACCTCGAATTCCGACGCTTCTATCGGAACGACAAGGAAAGATCAGCGACAACAAAAACTCACCCCATAACGAAAAGTTCGGGGTACTTCTGCCGCATCAGGTCCTCGAGCTTCAAGGATTCTAGGATACGCAGCAGACGACACTCTAGAGTCAGGTCTTGCTACATGGGAATCGACTCTAGCTCGATTATTGATATGGATTTCGCAAATACTTTCTCAACATAGAGACATGGAATACATGGCGTACTCTGATCATAGACTCCGACAATTGCATGTGCTAAGCCAAGCTGCCAACTCGGGCTAAGATAATAGACAGTCCTATATAACCCGGACAAAGTTTTCCTGACACCAAATCAACATTGACACATGCCAGTACTTCAATGAATATATATAATGAAAGCAATACATACTGTGCTCCAATAGCCTAAACCAAACCTATCCAAACAAGAGTAACTTCAAAAGATCAATTTAATGCTTGCATATTTCTAGACATCAGCACAACGGTTAATTGTTTTGCTCATAAACTCACAAAATATGCATCCAACAGTAGTAAACTAGGACTTTATGGAAAGCTTACAAAGTCCACTATACCCTTGGTATTATCATCACCACAAGATTTGACACTTAGAAAGGACAAACAATGCGAAACGTAAATTTTGTCCAGACTTGGACAGAATTCAACTACTCACTTAAAAAATCCATAATTGGAGTCTCAGTCATCCAATTTAGGCGCTCCTAGACTTTTTTGAAAGCCAGTAAAATTGTCTATATTTCATTTATAAACATATCAGGTTAATTCAATGCATATCAAGGTCAAAAGACATAAGAAAGGCTTTGCTGTCCAAATTTGGACAGATTCAAAAATTCCACTTAAAACAGCTGTAGCTTAACTTATAGGTCACCAAAAAGGGTGATCCAATATTTGTTGGAAATCTTAAGGAAAGTACTCCACTTCTTTATAATTTATAAGAACTGATTCAAAGTTTAACTTGGGCAAACAAGGTCAGTTTCAAAATCTGTACAGAATCTGGACAGATTCCAAGACTAGACTTGAGAAAATCATAACTCCCAAACTACTAGACCTATGGTCATGAAATTTTACACAAGTAAGATGAAGAAGTCGGCTACAACTTTTAAATACAACACCTCTACAGAAAACATGGTTTAATTCATTGAACTAGCTGCATAACCAAAACTGGTCATGTAGTCCCAAACAGCAAGCAATAGATTTATTCAGGTTCTATACTCTTCTAAGATTAAGCGTTCATCGAAGGACTAATAACTTTAGGTTCTTCCTTACGAGACACTCAGAGCCAACATAAAGATAGAAGCCATATGCTAACTTTTTAAATCATTTTAAGCCTTATCTCACATCATGGAAGCAAGAATCGATTTAAGCATACTACGCCTGCCCATATATCCATCCACTAACTCACCCAATCTGCATCTAACAAAATTTTGCAAATACAAACTCATTGGAAAGGTTATAACATTCCCTAAAACTTTTATTATAATGAGTGTCTCAGAATTGGTTTCCAAACCGATAAAACAATGCAACTGCTTTGTTGCAAAACTGATAGGATAGAAATATTGGACAACTAAAATTCAAAATCCTATAACTCCTGCTATACTCAACTTAAAACTACAACGAACATGCGTTGGAAAAGTTTGGAAATTGTCCACGACTTTTGCAATAAAGTTGCACCCAAATTTATCTTTATAACCCTCAACTCTGCATGACCTACAGCTAAACTCAACCTGAGATACTGCACATCAGAGATTCGACTTATATCCGGACAACCACCTCTCCCACTCTATTTAATAGTCAATTACAAGTAAATACCCATTAAAAGGTACTTAGAAAAACTAAAAGTTTTTCTTAAAGAGATTTCCCAAATTTGGGCTCTGAAACTATCAGAACACGGTCGATTTATTGGTGGTTTTAACGACACCTAAAGTTCAGACACAACGGTGTAACAACTTCAGAGTAACCTAACTCCAATTATATGCAATGAAAATTACAAACCAATAATCTTTGGAAAGATCATGAAATTACTAAAAGTTTCATAATCCAACAAAAACCAAAATTTACCGTCTTCAATGTCTATACTTCCGTACAAAATTAAGGCTGCTATAGGAAACCCATAACTCTCCAATGTTTAGACCAAACTGGGTGATTGAGCATCCTATGCAAAGATGAAGAAGCCTACTACAAAACATTCTAGATAAGTGAAGCCTGATTCAGCCTCCAACTAATTTAAAATGACTCCAAAACCAAACAACACCTTACCCATAATAAAAAAACAATATAAAATAAAACCCAAGGCATTGGCAGGTGCGATCAACACTAGGATTTTCCACTACCAAATGGGGATGCAACTCCCCAAAGCCTTTAAGCAACACTTTACCTAATAGGTTAGAACACTAAGCACAACAATCAACGAATTAAACAACCTCGTTTGTTAATGCCACTAAGGTCAAACATCCATGTATCGACAATGTATGAAACACCTGACATACCCGTCTCTAGCACTATAAGACATGGTTGTTATTACACTAGAATCCAACTATTAGAGCTCTCCACAACTATTCTGTTGACGTGAAGCAAATGGTGCTCATGTCATGTAACGTCTTTTCCTCCTCTCAAAAGAGATAAAATTTGCAATACTCATAAAGCAATGGAGGGATAACAACAAGAAAAACTAATGTACTTCTTGACACAGACTCATGCAAAAGCTTCATAAATATTACTTTCAATACTAAAATAGCAACACGATACTATGCTCATCAGGAGTAATTGGATGTCAATAAGACAATCCACATAACCAAACTACCTTGATTAACCTCACATACAACAAAACCTACTATTACTGCACTTGAACAATTTGTACCTCGTGATATCACAGGATGCATTCAAAGTAGTAGACATACATGATCTATCAAACCATCATTCATATAAGAAAAATCTCAATCCGATGGAACAACCCCATCATTAAAGAGATAGATGACTAACAAACATAAGCAACTCCCAGTTAAGCATTGACTTTGTTTAAGATAAAGCGGTCCAAATAATGATTCAACAAGCATGCATAGAGAAACTGATCATAAAAAAAAATCAAACTACCATACAATGTTGGCAAATAAAAAAAATAAAATAAAATGGGTTGTTAATATCGTCCACATGACTAGCCTGCAACAACTAAAAATTATGCATAGCCTTTATGGCTATTGAAACAAACCATAGAAGGAAAACATGCACGACATAAAATCCACTTGAAACCACCCTATTTATTGTTAAAAAAATAAGGTTGCACATAATAAGAAAACCTATCAGGTAAACATGGTTGGACTTATCAATCTACGTCATCTTACAAATTCACTTGAGTTCTACCAGTCTCAAGATTTCATAGACATTACAATGTTGCCTTTGCTCTATAGAGACAAACCAATTTTATACTAAGATCAAGTTAGCAAGTAGCCACACTAGCCAAAAAAAGTGAGGCGCAGAGCATTGCACCCATGGAAATATTACATTGATAAGTTGGGTTGTAACCCAACAGTCAATCAAACTCAACAACACCATAAAACTACATTATATAGTGCTTTCACACTACACCAAGTCGGATTAGACCCACTATAGACAAGCTCAATAAACAATCGGTCCTACAAGTACTAGAACCCAAGAATCCTTTTGGAAAAAAACATCCACAGTCAAGCATATAGAAATATATGATAGTAATAGCTCAGAGATTTGAAAACATTGCATCAAAAAAAACATCATGACAATATGTATATAAAACAAGTACAGTAGTAGCTTCACTTGCATAATATCTTCAATAACAACCACATCAAGAAACCAATATTAAATAGAAATAACATATCATATCAAGCATTACGTCATTAATGACGTACCCCATCAAACCATAAAGGAATTTGGAGTAAGGAAGTTTTAGTCATCTATACAATAAAATACTAATATGAAAGATATACGAACCCATACCCTTCCTATATGTGCAAGTGTGTCAAATTTATCTTCAAATTGCGTAGAATCTAAAGCCTATCCTCTGATACCAACTGTAACACCCCGGGGTCCACAAACACCCCGGAATGCTACTGAACTACACTTCTGACATCTATATAAAATTTTGGCAGCATCTCCTTTGCAAAATTGCATAAATGAGGGGGGACAACAGAGTATAAACATATATCATAACAAAAACATACCAAGTATTATTAATCGGCTAGCAAAGGGAAGTTAAACATACGACATGAACTGAATTAACCAGTGCGCACGACTGGCAAAAAAATAAACTTCTTTTGACAACAAGTTTCTAATTAAATCATGGCTACGCCTGGGCAGCGCTATTATGAGAGTGAAAGTGGACGTGCTGCTACTCCCCTCATTCCCAACATGTATCAAGTACCTGCATTGAGTAATGCAAGAGTGAGATGACACATCTCAGCAAGTAAAATAATATCAAACTGTTTAACCACATAAGAATATTGTTTTACCACCACTTGATTTCACAACCTTCTTATTACAAAGGTGCAGCACGTATACAACGTACAACACTCCTAGCTACCACACCTCGCAGGTAGAAACCACAATAGTAACATAGTAATGTCACTCTTCATATATATACCTCATGAGTGCAATATCTGCAAATGCAAGGATGACTTCTGCCTTCATACCTCTAAGGATATGAAGCCGCATCGTACCCCTCCTCGGGCAACGTACGATGCTAAAAATGTACCGGTACAGTCGGACCATAAGATCACGACATAACTTCAGAATGCAAGATGGATGATGCAATGTGCATGACATGCCTACAACACTTCATATAACGTGATTCAAAAAAAATACTTCAACTCCATCCATGATGGGAATCAACCACATATATCATTACCAAATCATGATCATCCACAATATTAGACAATTGAGAATTAATACTTTCGAACAAATAAACTTCATCATAGAATTCAATGATTAACATATTTAAAACTTATGCATACTCAATGACAGGGAATAGGATGCAAACCAAATGGTAGCAACCACAACTGTATTTACTTGCCTTTACCGGAAGTTTGGGCAAATCCCTAAGTACGATCCGGAAGTCCACCACCTGTTTTTGACACACAACTTAGTGCACCAATTTCACATAACCAGGCTCATAAACGACGCCGCACCTACGCACAAACTCAAACCCCGCCGCGGGTTACATCTCTCCCCACACCCACCAAACTGCAGCGGCGCTGATTAATAATTTCATAACTTCAAAATTATGACAGCATTGGTAACAAACAAAAACTCCAGAGGCATCTACATAAAATTCCCCACAAGTTTTGTATACAATTTATAATTAAATTCCAACATCTAATTAGCCCAAAACAGTTCACAAGATGAACCCTGTAATCTGTTTTCTCCTCTTTTGGACAGCGACATACCCGGATTCAAACAGCGATATCTTTTAAAATATAATTCCAATTCAAGCGCATAAGTACTCATTGGAAAGATAAGACAAAGCCATACATGATTATCATACTGGTTAGCACTAATTAACCACGAAAAATTCCCAGAAATTACTAATACTACTGCTGTTCACCCACCTGAAAAATCTGTTTTTTTTTACAGCAACATACCCGGATTCAAACAGCGATATCTTTTAAAATATAATTCCAAATCAAGCACATAAGTACTCATTGGAAAGATAAGACAAAGCCCTACATGATTATAATACTGGTTAATACTAATTACCCACGAAAAATTCCCAGAAACTGCTAATACTACTGCTGTTCACCCACCTGAAAAATCTGTTTTTTTGGACAGCAACATACCCGGATTCAAACAACGATATCTCCTAAATTATAACTCCGAATCGAGCGCATAAGTACTCGTTGGAAAGGTATGACAAAGCTCTACATGATTATCCCACTGATTCCCACTAATTACCCAACGAAAATTCCCAGAAATCCCTAGAACTACTGCTGTTCACCCACTCACAAAATTCCTGGACAGCACCTCTACCGATTCGCAAAGATAAACACATAATCCAATTGATTGCAGCACAAAAACAACAAAAGTTAATCACAAATTCACCTTAGGTTCTTCCCTTCCTCCTTCCTTCTTCCTCCCTCCAAACTCCAATTGAGATCGCAGCCACACGACGGAGAACCTCACGGGAGGGCTGCACCTTGGAGGAGGGGGAGAAATGGGGGGGGGGGGCGGCTAGGGTTTTGGGTGGTGAGGGCTGCAAAGGTTTGAGGAGGAAGAAGATGGGAGAGGGGGGGGCGTCCAAGAGAAAGGGGAGGGGAAGGGGCGGCTGCAACAACCCAAGGGGGAAAAGGGGGGGCGGCTAGGGTTAGGGGAGGGTTAGTGGGCCGGATTGCGATTCGCGGCCCAACTCGCTTGCACGACAGCTCCCGACCAACCACTCTACTGCGATACTGGTGAATGTTTTCCACAAATTCTAAATCCCCAAAACGCGACACCCGAACAAGAGAAAAAACAAACAAAAAGAATAACCTTCAACTTCTCTTCTTTGCAAACTGGGTATCACAGTGCGCGTGTGCGACCAGTGGATTCTGAGCAGCGGGCCCCACAACCTAGTGGACGCCAATGATTCTGCGTGCGCGCAATGCGGCAACTGTCATGGCGGCCCCACTTGTCAGCGTGAGTTTGTGGACTAGACCGCGCACCAATGCTGAGTGGGCCAAGTTCTAGGGATTTTGGCCCAGGCGCCCAATAGGTATGTTTTCTCTTTTTTTCAGTTTTCTATTTTTTGTTTTTCCTATTTCTTTCCTATTTCAAATTTCAATCATTCAAATCAAATTCAAATTTCAAACTGAATTACAAATACAAAAATAAATCCCAGCATGAGATTCTAATGTTTTAAATGTATTTATTAATTACTTTATTAATTTATTAGGCCATGCTTCAAGTATGATCTATATATTATTCTTCATAGGAAATAGTATTTTGAGTGTGTGATAAAATTGTGAGTTTCTTCAAAAATAAATATCCATCAACCATTTAGTTTGAAGGAACTTAACACATACCTTTCAACAAGATTCGATTTAGTTCATGCACACACACAATTAAGATAATACTCTTTTAAATGTATGGTCTGATGAAAGGTACATTTGAAAATTCATTGTTTTACTACTTATTTATTTTTATTTTTTTACACAGATTTTGGGCTTTACACCACGTGTACCTCAGGGTGTCACCAATTCGTGGAATGAGAAGATTCAAAGTTAAAGGCAAGTTATCCCCTCGCTTTATTGGACCCTTCAAAATCTTTAGGCGAGTTGGGGAGATGGCCTACCAGCTCGAATTACCAGATCATCTGTCTGATGTACACGATGTATTCCACATGTCTCAACTCAAGAAGTGTCGCCATGTCCTAGAGTGATAAAAATGTGCAAAGTGCAATGGAGTCACCATGGTGAAGATGAGGCTACTTGGGAGAGAGAAGAAGAGCTTCAAATAGAATTTCCCCACATCTTCCCTAGTTCGTCATAATCTTGAGGTCGAGATTATTTTTAAGGGGAGGGGAGGATTTGTAATACCCAATTTGTAAATAACAAGAAGAGTTGATTTCCTTATATGTTTTGACCTCTATTCATTATAACATGTTAACCTTCACATTTGAAGTGATTAATAGATCTTGTCACTTGAGCTTTGATTTTTTGTGTCGTTTGAGCTCACTTGACCTCATCCAAGGATTGCCCAAATTAAAATTTGAGAAAGATCTTGTCTGTCACCCTTGTCGTCATGGCAAAATGATTGTCGCTTCCCATTCCCCGGTCACCAATGTGATGACCTCGCATCCTGGTGAATTGCTTCATATGGACACAATTGGGCCAGCCAGAGTTTGCTCTTTTGGAGGGAAGTGGTATGTGCTTGTGGTTGCCGACGACTTCTCTCGCTACTCTTGGATGTTTTTATGACGGCAAAGGATGAGGCTTTTACTCATACTCGAGATTTGATTCTTCGGTTGCAAAACGAGTTTCCTAAAAATGCCATGAGAGCTATAAGCAGTGACAATGGCACATAATTCAAAAATACTCAATTTGCAACCTTTTGCGCTTCTTTGGGACTCGAGCATCACTTTTCCTCTCTATATGTGCCCCAGCAGAATGGTATTGTTTAATGCAAAAATCGGATCCTTCTTGAGATGGCCAGGACGATGCTTGATGAGCATAGGACTCCTAGGCGTTTTTGGGCCGAAGCGATCAACACTGCTTGCCATGTGTCCAATCGCATCTTTCTTCGGGCTTTTCTGAACAAAACTTCTTATGAGCTGCGATTTGGACGGCCACCCAAGGTCAGCCATTTGGAGTATTTGGCTGCAGATGCTTTGTGCTAAAACAGGGTAATCTGAACAAGTTTGAGTCCCGGTCTTCTGATGGAGTTTTTCTGGGTTATGCATTACATTCTCATGCTTATCGTGTTTTTAACCTAGAGACGAACATCATTATGGAGACTTGTGAGGTTACATTCGTTGAGACTGCACCTTGTCCATCCCCTGTATTTGAGCCTGCCGGTCTAGATCAGATGGGACAGACCATCTTTGTAGAGGAGGAGCACGACGATGCCGATTGGGTTGCTCTCGATCCAACTCCACCGGCCGCCCTAGTCGAGCTTGCTTCCACTACTATGGCTGATAGACCCGACCCCACTCCTTCCACCACTTGGGGTCCGCTCGAGGTAGCTCCTGCTAAGACTGGAGGAGTTGAAGCTGCTGTTGAGGGGGAGGCCACTTCCTCAAGGGAGGCTCCAAAGTATATTCAGCGCCGTAACCTACCTCAGCAGATGATCGGGGAGCTTCACGAGTGACTCACTCGCTTTAGGTCACAACACATTTCTCATTTTGCTCACTCATCTTTTTTGCTACTTTTGAGCCCCGAGATGTTGGACATGATTTATCTGATCCTAACTGGGTTAATGCTATGTATGAGGAGTTTGAAAATTTTGAAAGAAATCAGGTTTGTGTTTTGGTGCCACCTTCTAACTGCCATCCCATCAGTACAAAATGAGTTTTCAAAAACAGAGTGAGGATGGTTTGGTAGTGAGAAACAAGGCGAGGTTGGTTGCCCAAGGGTATTGCCAAAAAGAGGGAATTGATTATGAGGAGACCTTTGCCCGTGTTGCCCGTTTAGAGGCCATCAGGATACTTTTAACCTTTGCTTTGCATATCGTTCATTTACAAATTTATCGAATATTATTTTTAGCATTAATTCAACTTTGATGAATTATTGGGCTCACAATATACATATATACGCGTTTCTGATCACACAAATTACTTCAGGCCACTGTGTCCTTATTTTCTCCAGGACAGCTCGGACAGGGATTAGCACTACATCTGCCATGCACGCGCTCTAGAAACCACAAATAAGCTCGCAAAATAAAAGTTTTGCATATCGATCATTGACTAATTTATCGAATATTATTATTAGCAGTAATAATTCAACTTCGCTGAATTATTGAGCTCACACTAATGTACATATATGCGTTGCAGAATTAATTTCTACCGGAAATTAATGGTACACATTCTAGCAGCTGGAGACGACGTATGGCTACCCCACCGAAAAATGCCTCCCTCTAGGTGGAGAATCCACATTCTAAAAACCACTACAACCCACTGTAAAAAGGAAATCTTCGTAAAAAAACAAAATCGGTCCTGATATATCCAGCTGTATATCCAGCACTTTCTGCCTATAAATTACGTACCACGCACGCACGTTTAATCGGTAGGGAACCACTCATAGGCCGTGTGCGGCGTTCTCAATAATCTTGTTGCGCCGCCGGCCTCTACCGATCATCACCTTCCTAGCTACACGCCACTGGCCAGTTTCTTTCATTCACCATGACGAAGCTCCTTCCTCTGTTGTTCCTTGCAATGATGATGCTGAACGTCGCTTGCAGTGCGGCACATCACAAGGTGGAATTATTGGTGCACAAGGTGAAGGCGGGGACGACGACGGCGGAGGGGACGTCGGTCGACAATCACCATGCGATACCACGGCCCGAGTATGATAGCTGGAGCAGCCCTGGAAACATGCCGGGAAGTGGCCATGACGTTGGGAGCCAAGAAGTTAAGCCATGAGCAGCCTTCGCTCTATACATTTCTAGTACGTCGTAGCAAAGCTTGCATGCTAGGGTACGTACACATATAATATATATATGCACTATCTATGTATACATGTTGGGTTGTTGTTGCCATATGTCTGGATGATGGTATATCTCTTTGTTTTGTGCACTTGTGCTGTTTGTGTAATAATGGTCATCACTTATTATGTATACCAATGTCAATTCCATACTGAATAAAGAAAATATAGCTCCATTTTAAATGTTTCAGTGATTATTTTTGTCAGTTTGGACTGCCTATATAGATATTGGTCATGCTTCTATACATGTGTGCGCTTCACTAAAAATTGTAGACAAGACTATAAAGACTGTTTTTTTGCGACCCTCTCTATAAGACACAATAAACTATGCCCTCACTATGATTTGAATTGCCTATATATCGACAGGCACTAATGAGTTTCTATTAACAAACAACAATCTGAGGTTGAATTGAAAGCATCAAGATTGACATCCGTAGATACATTTATTTGATGAACACAAAATGTCAATATTAGCTTGCATTAGTCACACAATAATAACGGTATTTCTGAAGTCACGGCATTCATTTATATGTTTATTAGGAACTACAAAATCACATCATCATTATGAAGTAGAAAAGCTAACGGTCTATATGCTAACATGCCCTTTTGATTCATGAAGAATATGCATTGCCAATAAGACTTCTGTTAATAATAAACTGCATGAAACAGCCGAGAAAACATCCTTTTGTTACAGGCTAGATAAAGTACATATAATTATGAACAGATCCAGTTGCACATAGGGCATAACGTTATATTCCCAGAAGAACTAACTTCATGTGTTCAGCTCTTGATAACATTTGCAGTATGCAAGCTGTTCTTGGTTATTAAACTTAAACTTAAGTAACCCTTTCTTTTACGTTCCTATTTGCTATATAATTAAAAGGCAAAAAAAGATGTCTCATATCACAAGCATCACCACTCAAAAATCACTATTATGTAAAAATTCAGGTACAAAACACAAACTGCAACAAAACAAAATTATAAATATTCAAAGACAAAAACCCAGACTATATGCATAAATTAAGTGCATTGCGCCCTTTAGCTTTTCTAATAATCCATTCAATAAGATTGAGGACTATCTGCAGCAGCAGAACATGATTTTAACGGTTCTATAAATTACATGTCTTTATTTTTGTTGCAGTGAATATTATTTTTAATGTTTCCCTAAATACTGTTTGACAAGATTTGTTTTTCTTCTGCATATATATGCTACATTCTGAACAGCTAGATTTATTATCGCTGAATGTCTACCTATAAACTATATCGATCAATAAACTGAAGTTTGATTTATTCATGATGGTGTGCTACAACATCCTTTATCTCTAACATGAACGAACTGATGGCTGGCGAGATCGTAATAGTTTTAAATTATAATGGCTATTAACAAGCTGTTTGGATCTATTGGCTAATTGTGTTAGCCGCAGTAAGCATAGGGAGACAGTAAACCGCCTTATACTAGATGAGTTAATCAGCCTAGAGTTTGATGTCCTATTATACTATGTGTGGTTTTGGATGTCATCGCTCTATTGTTAGCAGCTAAGATTATGCTATGTGATCCAAACAGACCCCCTCAGCATTAGTTTTTATAGAATGTCGGAAGTATGACCTGATTAAGCAGTGCTGTTCTTAATATAAATAAAATGGTTCACATACTATGCATTACTGACTGCATCGAAATAGCACATTGATCTTTTATGAACAGAGAAACAATAATATCACAAAAAAATTCCTTAACGCAATGTTGAAAGAAAAAACGAGTCAATTTTTTAGTGACCACAGCTTCCTCGCGGTCAATGCCACCAGAGGATGGATAATGACCCATTAGTTAGTAGCTAGTATCATAGATTCATAAATAGCTCCCGTCGTATACATGCCAACTTCGCTTAATTTTTTACATGTCCAAACTCAAAATATTAATTAATTGTTCAATATCTTGTGTATATTTTTCTACGAGTAATAATTTGACATAAAGTTTATCCAGTACATACAAGCCAATATGTAGCTTAGTGAATAATGGTACACTGCTAATATTGCGTTTAGTGGGGGTAACCAATATTTCCACTTTTACCTGTATGTTATGTGTAGTGACAACTTTTTATGACCGGGTTAAAGTTCTGGCAGAGTTACTCCCACCAGTAAATAAAATATCAAGTCGCTGACATGAAAAGCAACAACACCACTATCTCAGTGGGGAATACTATTGGTGGTGATATGATTTATACCTAATTTAAGATTTCTTTGACATCGACTGGCATTATTATGGTTAGCACAATCTTTGGCAATAATGATGAATTGGGGCATATTTTATGTTATAATGGCCACAGTAAAAGATAGATTCTAGTTTTCGTGTCATTTTGCACTAGGGCCGGGATTATACTGGTCCCAGCTAGAAACATGCAAATAAAAAGAATTAATAGAATTTTACTATGTATATGACGGTTTCCTTTAATTTATAGAACGTTGCCTTTGACCTCACTATATAAAGCATGCCAGACCAAACCATAGCATTCGAGAAACAGTAGAAGGCTAACGCGCGACGTCCATTCTATCAGCGGAGGCCTTCCAGGTTTGACTAACGACGTCCATTCTATAAGCAGTAGATCTGTGCATGAAAATCAGGATTATGAGTTTTTTTTTCTGGGTATTGTTTTTTGTCCTCGTCAAGATTTTTTGTCATCATGATGGAGGAAATGAAAGCCAGGACGACCAAGTTCGCAGCTATCGTTCTTGTATTTGCTGTAGTCAGCCATGGCCTGATGAGCCCTGCCATGGGGATGCTCGAGAACAAGGGTGCCGGCGGAGAGACGACGACGACGGCCACGGCCAGGTCCGCTTATAAGCCCACCCTTGGTGTTGGCGGCGGAACCGCCGTGGACAACCACCATGCCATCCCACGAGACCAGTACAGCAGTCATGGAGGAGACGACGGAGGGAGTGGTGGTGATACAAACAACTAGTGCGCAAGCATGCAGCTGCTCATGTTCTCTCTGTGTGGTGCCAGTTTCTACATATATGCATGTTGCTCTGTTTGCGTGGAAGACAAAGGATATATATATATATATATATATATATATATATATATATATATATATATATATATATATATATATATATATATATATATATATATATATATATGTAATTTTGCCGAAACACTAGTTTTCGTGATATATCTTGTACATGTATATATGTACAAAACCCTAGTCTTGTAGCATCACAAAATCTACCCTCTGCTTGTACATGTATATACTGCACCGCGCGCTGATTCCTTAAGAGCGGTATATGTATAATACAATATGATAAATTAACGATATTTGTGTAATAATATATTTCAGAAGATATGTGTTTTAACATACTATTCTGAGATCAATGATGTCACAAAATGAACTAAAACCTATACATGTCGAATACAAACTTCATTCTCAAATTCCTGGTTTATATTTGATTTGCAAGATATGCATGTCCATAAGAACCGAAACTATCAACACTAGTATAGAAGTGGTCATAGACCAGGATGGAAAAGGGACTTAGTGTAATAATCAAATTCTATAGAAATAAATAATTTTTTTAGTCATATGATTATATGAATTTCTTGTGCATTAAACAATTATATATGTGAATAGTTGAAGTAGGTAGTAAATAAATAATAAATAAATAAAATGTAATTTTGCATCATGCTAGAATCTTTGGTTGTGCATTTATATCTGAATTTCTAGACAAACACATAATTGAATTCAATTTAAAAATCCAAAATAGAAATTAAAAAGGGAATGTAGAATAGAAAGGAAAGAACACTACACTGGGTCGAATCCTTCACTCCTGGCCCAAACCTCAAGCACGGGAAGCCTCGGAGCAAGTGGAATTGCTCACCAACATCAAGGTGTTGCCGCGTTGCCACATTGTACCATGGACAGACATCAAGGTGAGAACCCCCTGACCGTTTCACATAAGTCTTAGTTACATCTAGCGCTTAGTTTCACATGGAATCGTGCACCCCAGCACTGGAAACGTTCCTCACTAGAGCGCACGCTCTACGACTGCACCACATCGTGGACTAAGCATACTATCGTCCGATCGCCGGTATGAAGCACCCCATGGTGTTTGACATAATGTTAGTTTTCTTTTGCCCCGAAAATTAGATGGATTAGAGGCGGGAAGGATGGATCGTGCATTGGTGAGAGCGCTGACACAAGGCCAGCGCACCGTCGCTCTAGTTAAAAGGAAAACGCTATTGATTATACTTGGAGGTTGATGATGGTGCGTGAGCCATCGATCACAAGTTAAATGGTATTGATTAGACTATGGCGTATCGGTTCAGAGTTGTAATCTAGGCCTCAAATCTTTATATGGATGGCCCAGGAGCGCTCTAGTCCTTTGGCCATGGCAGGTTTTCTAAAGAGACTCTCATGTTTTTAATAAATAACCCGGTGTCCACAGCAAGTCAAAAAGTAATTGCATCCAAGTCCTTCTTTCAAAATGAACACATGGAGTTTGAGAATTAGAATCCACCGTTGTTTGCCACTCGTTTTGAATCGCTTCGAGAGATCAAAAACAAGGCAACAAAGTTAAGCTAAGCTTCATCTTCATCCTTCACTTTTATCTATCTTGGAGGAAAGATAAAATAAAGCATGAAGATATTAATAATTCAGTAGAAAACAAATGTGTTGCTTTGAGTATAAATGTAATAAAAGTATAAAAGTGAAATATACGATTTAACCTTGCTTCTTCATTCTATTTATTATTTAACAAAAGAGGTACAAGAATACCTTTGGCTCCTTGGAGTTACACTGCAAAGGTAAAAAAGATATAGCTTCGTAGGTGGATCCAAAGTGATTCTTCCTGGTCGAAAAAGCCTGAACGATGCATGTCACTGTTCCTCTATTTATAGTCGTGAGATACATTTTGACAAAATTACAGTTGTGCCACTAAGCCTATACATTTGAGCTGTTGGGAGAGCTAAGGGTATTGTTGTTTTTTCCTCTATTTGCCTTTCTAAACATGTCTTGAGAACTTCATATAGTTTCGGCTTGCTTCAACTGTTACGCATGCTCGTCGTCAGTCCGAAGCTAGTGCCTTCGTCTTCGTATCAATGATGGCTCTAGTTGAAGGTGTTCTTTGGCATTTTTCCCATTGCACTTAAAACTGGTTAAAAAGTAACTTGTTAAGTTAGTGTTTTGAGGACCTTTGAAAGAATAAGGCCCCCAACTGTAGCTCCTTACAGTATTAGTTCACTTTTCATAATGAGCTCGAATCGTAAAACAAACGAAGGCCTTGTGTCGATGGTCCGTAAAACAACTTCCTTGAGCTGGTTAACGAAAATGAATTGTTAAAAAATACGTCTTCGTAAAAAACCTGCTAAGAAGGACCCACTGCAGTGATAATCCATCTTTTGAATTTCTTGGCTCCCGCACTTTTCTGGTTTATTATGTATAAAATGGGTTGAGATTAGCATGCATCGAACACGACATTTGTTTGATTTTTGCCATCCTTCCATTGCTATTTGTTGAAACTTCGAAGATTACTTTCGAGAGCTTGATTGCTACATATCTTTGTTCCAATTTTCAAGATTTTTTCTTATGGCTGGAGAGGTGTCACACTCGGATTTAAGGGACAAAGCCGGGCACATCTCATATATGCGCCAAAGAAGACAACACATATAATAACATATTGTATAGAGATAAATGTCATAATATAATCAGAGTACTTATTATATAGCGGAAGTCTTACGAAATAAATTATAAATATAAATCGAACTAAAGTCCATCCTTGGTGCCACAAGTCAACTGGGAGACGCCACCTAGATCAAGTCAAACTCCTCGATACGTGGCTCCTCTTGAACCTCCTGTTCTTCTCCTATGGGGGGTGTGAGACATCAAGGGTGAGCTCACACGTGTTCATCGCTCAACAAGTTGTGGGGAATAATGTGGCATGAACTCACACTACAGGAAACTGGTTAAAGAGCGTGGGTGAAAAACCGTCGAACTTAATGTAATAAGCCGTCGAACTTACCGTAAGAACGTGGGTTTACCGACGATTATAGCCGACGGCGATTTTTGGACGAACTTAGAGAAGTAAGTTCGACGGCCCCATCGAACTTAACCTTAAGAACGTGGGTACCGTCGAACTTAACATTAAAAACGTGGGTACCGTCGAACTTAACATTAAGAACGTGTGTTTTTAAGTTCGACGGGGGCCGTCGAATTTTTTCCCATAAGTTCGACGGCACCCACGTTCTTAAGGTTAAGTTCGACGGGGTCACGTGGCCGTCGAACTTATGTGTCCTGCGGAGGTCTACGCGGACTGAACAATAAGTTCGACGGTACCCACGTTCTTAACCTTAAGAACGTGGGTACCCACGTTCTTAACCCTTTTCCAGAAAAAATAAAAAATACAAAAATGAAAAATTAAACACACATAATATCACATGCAACACAATATATCACATACAATACAGATTTCAAACACATTGATATATGTTCATATCACAAATTCACACAAGTCCAAATATATAAGTTCACAAATTCACATAAGTCCAAATACATAAGTTCACAAATTCACACAAGTTCACATCCATAGTTCACATTTTTAGTTCACAAGTTCAAACATTAACTCCATCGCTCTCGATCAGGACATTGGATTGTTGTTCGTAGTTCCACCACTAGAATTGAGACATCTGTTCGCAAAGTCAACGTGAGGGGGAGGAGTCACTTGATGAGAGCCGGAATCCTACAAAATAAACCAAAATTCTCATAAATACACAACTGGCATTAAATCACATGTACACAAAGATATAGGAAAGCATGATAAACACAAAATGTGGCTTTCATATTTGTGCATGAACATGAACATGAGAGTGAAAACAGACTTTGTTTCAAGACGCAGCACCGTGTTATTTAAAATGATGCATCGTGCAAAGGATCTGCGATGTTAACTGTCCAAGAAACTACTTTGGAAATTCAGACATAGACGCTATTCCAAATCTAAAAATTCAGAATTCAGGCACCTAACAGTCCAAAGCATGTCACAACAAAACAGCTCTCACAATACTAAATTCTAGATTCACTAAAGCATGTTAGGCGCTGGAATATGCAAAGTGATGTAACAAAGAGAGGGAAGTTTCAGTAGGGTCTAACAACCTTCCTCACCATGTCAGGCGCTGGAAGATTTACAGATTGGAAACGACTGGCTAGGCATGTAAAGTCTTAACATAAATATAGCAAAAGAGCATATAACTGAAACAACTGACTACGTATGTAAGGTCTTAACATAAATATAGCAGTTCAATGTCTCAAATATATGGAATCAAATCCTCCAAGGTACAGCGATTTAACAATGACTTACCAGTTGCTTACAAAGTTTTTGGAAGCCACACAACTTGACCAGACCCTCTTAACAGCTGAGCATCATATTGAGAACACCATGTTAAACGGCTCGAAAATTTAAACAATAGACAAGTCAGTTTTCACACTGTTCATGCATATAGACAACTTAAACAATAGACAAGTCAGTTTTTCCAAATGACAAAATTTCATTTGTGTGTGTCAGGGCTACACATAAATCACCTGAAGGGTCCAGTTTAATTTGAAACAGATTATCCATTTGAAGCCTATCTATATTACCTATTACAACCACAATAATTAATTAGATGGATAGATAATGGTATAGCTATTCTGCATAACAAGGATTCTTGGATTCAGGCATTTGTTATACTCAAACTTTCAGATTTGCACAGCACTGCATATGGCATGTGCATAAAAGGCATAATTTGAAACAGATAACCCAACTGCTGTCAAAAATGGTGATGCAGCTTTTGTGTCCCACCTTTTCTGCTGCCTAAAACATGCAACATGCAACTGAAGAATCATAAATGGAATTTTCAGCAGGATAGAAACCATGCATCCTCGATAGGCACACTATTCTATTATAAAAGGATAAAAAAGTAGGATCATATGGACATATGGTACCTTGTTGAAGTTAAATACGATGTCAAGCTCGCATACATTCTTGAAGCATCTGTCCAATGTTTCAATAAACACTGTGTACGAGACAAAGTTAGTATAGAGTAATCAATCTCCTAGAACCAGAGCTGATAAGGCCTTTTAGACAAAAGGAAGACAAAATAAGTCTTCAGTTATAGTGAAGTCCAAAGTGAAAATTTTCAGTAGCTATAAGAATTGATGGACAGAGAAGAAAGTTGAGAACGTGCTAGTGTAGTTACATCAAAATTTGTAGGTACTTCATAACAGAAAAAAATAATGCATCAAATACAAAATAAAAATCTTAAATACAAGGGTGATTGAATACTGAAATAAGCACAATAAATAGCTAATATTTATGCAGTAAGACAGGCCGAACAGGTGAATGGCATGAATATAATGCGTTCTCTTAGAAAAGTGAGAAAGCTTTCCTCTTTCATCAATAAGCCATTGGGTTACCTTGTACGAGGTCGAGCATGGCAAGCTCATTCTCAGAGCTATCAAAGACAAAAACAAAGTATAGTGTGGCCAAATGCTTGTAGACCATTTTTGTTCCCTGCAAAGCGCAAAAAAAGAAAATCATATCTTTGGAACCTTCATCAACTCTGTTGATAATGTGAGCAAATTAACCTAGATAGATCGGCTTAACCATTGGGCAGTTAGCACAAGGAGACAAATGGCATCTGACCAATTAACTTTTGTCCATTCATTAATTGGTAGCATTTATCACATCACTCATTGTGTTAGCCCACTTGATTTTCTCCTGAATTTGATGCAACAGGCTATCTGATGTTCCCAACCTGAACAATGTTGCATTTTCATCAGAACTTGTAACAATGTATTTTAATTTCCATGACTTTCAGCTCATATCGCACAAAAAAGAATGAGTAGCCATAATATATGGACAAATTGCTACAAAATAAATCAGCAAAGCATCCGAAATCACTACCATATGATCTTACTTAGAAAAGGAAGTTGATATTATCTATTTCCAGTTTAACAATAATACCATCATAACAGAAGAAACAATACACATATATCAACTAGGAAGGAATAAAACTTAACATAAAACAATATTATACATTAATTTAGAGTGTTACTCAAACAGACCATGGCTTTTAGAGAACAATACGTTACACAAAGTTTTATCACATCATGATCTAGTCACGTAAAACAGGGTTAAAAGCATCGACCCTTGATCACGGACCTAGGTATACGGGGTCATTTTCAACCCTGCAGTGTAAAAACCTCTCACAAGTAGCCTGCCACATTCCTCGACCCAAGAACTTCGTGATGTGACTATAAACATGGTCATCATGAAGACACCAAGAGTAGGGCAAATAATCAATAGAAAAATAAACATAACACAAAAAGAAGTCGTCTCATGGCAAACAAACCACAATATGACATCGTAACGTTGTACATGAGAAATAAAATTAAATGGCAATTACCAAAACAAGCATTCACATTTTTAGAAGTGGAAAAGTTGTATTAGGCAAGCATGCACATTTACTGTATGTAGAAAATTTCTTAAATAAGCATACAAACCAGTCAGATAAGATCTCTATCATGTTGTTTAGCTGCTCAGGTGTAAGATCTCTTCCAGCTGCAAATTGTACCTAAAACGAATGCAGTATGCAGATAAAAATATCATTGGACAGATAGATAATGATGATGCAGATACAGGCTGCAAGCATCTTACTTCAAAGCATCTTCTCAGTTGATCCAGTTTGCCTCTGACAATACCCTACATGAACATGCATAATCTTCGAGTTCTCTTACGTTGGAAACATCCAACTCTTGCATACATGCACTCATTGATTAGAAAATCTTCGAGTTCTCTTACGTTGGAAACATCCAACTCTTGCATGAGCTGATCATATGGTAGTATCTGAAGAAAAAATTATAATAAAAAAAGGAGTACATTAGAATTCTACAGGAAAAATATAGTATGGAATAGAAAGTAAAAGATTTTGCTACAAGAACGCTTCTCCCAATGTTAAACTAAGAATAATATAGGTCCCTGTATTTCATAGATTTGGCGTACATATAAGGTTAATTTTTCAGCCTTTGGTTAACTGATTGACTAAAGAAAATAACACTTTCCCCCTTCATAATTGGTTCCTACTAGGCTACTACACATAAATATTTGCCATTAGAAGAACAAAGAGGATTAAGAAACCTACATAACAAGATGGGTAGCTACCATTTACATGGCTGCAAGTGATAGCTACAAATAATCATAGCTTTGTGTCATTGGCATGCTACAGATGATTGCTCCAGGTATTAGACAAGTTCTGTCAGAATTTGTACCTTAGTTGACTCTGCCAGAGTTAGCACACTAAGTTGCTTTAGCTTTTGGACCTGGTCAGGCAACAATGCTGGAAGGGATCCCGAATTACCTAAACTTGCATAAAGATACATTAGCAAACAAAACAATGTGCATATCTTGCTATATAGAAGTACCAATAAGTAAGCCAAACTTAGGCATTAACTACTAAATAATAAATAATATGCACACTGACAGCAATGGTATATCAAACAAGCAGAAAAATCTAGAAATGACAAGTGGAGTGCACATTAGATATAAGCCCACAAAGCACAAATATGTCCATGCCTTATTTATATGAACAGTTAAATGAACATTCATAGTAGTAGGTAAAAAGGTGAATTCATCTCAATAGCTCAACCTCTGTTCGCTAGCATGACAGTTTGACATGTGATGTGTTCTCAGTTTGTTGACAAGAAATAAAACTTTAAATTTGAACCATCAGCAACATTCTCTAAAATGTATGATCCCAACAATTGTATCATATATTTAAAAAATACTCTTACTGCAGCACAAATAAGCCGGATAAAATACAAAGCACAATTGTACAAAAAATGATTGGACTCCATAGGCTTCAGACAAAACACACGCTACTAAAGTATTTGAGTAAATTGAACCACAAGCAATCATGTATATTTGATGTTCAGATAACACAATATAGTGAAAACAATACTTTGCAAAATTCAGATTTAAAGAACAAAGACCACAAAAAACTGCACATGAATACAACTAGCTCTGAACAAATTAACACAGAAAAGATTTGGTAACTAAATCCACCATTATATCTGACTAATCCTAGTGAGATACTGAAAACATGAGACAAGGGCACTACTGCATACAGGAATAGCTCTTATAGCAGTCCAGTTGATTGTATTGGCACATGGAACAGATGTTCTGACAAATCGACAAGTTGAACCTACAGACCCATTTTGAGATGAAAGATTGTCCTTTAATATCCACATGTAGTTGAAAGGTTTCTATTTCTCGTGAGTGGATCCACACAAAAGATTGGAAATAAAACTGAACCGCTTTACAAATTGACACGGTAAATCGCTAAATTAGGATAAATAAAGGCTTGGCGACCGCTCCTGAAAAAGACAAGGACTATGTCCCCTAGGAACTTTCATAGTAACAAGCATGGATTGAAGCTTCCACTGTCGTGATCACCAGATTCAAGCTTCCATGGCTGGCAGATACAGATACCCTGAGCTGGGTTCACTCGCTGGACTGACCTGTGAATCTGAGGATGAATTCCGCGACGAGGACAGCCATCGAAGTTCAGGGCCGCCGCACCGAAGTTGGTCACCTTGGATCCCGGATCTTGGTGCGGCTCGGTGGAAGGAAATGCGCTGACTTTGGTGTCGGGCTCCTGCCTCCTGGGGCAGTGGCCACCGCCAAGCCTCGGGTAGCAAATGAGTGCGCAACATCGGCGGCAGATGGGCGCACGGTAGGTGACAACTTCGGCGCTCGGCGGCGGCTATGCGGGCTTCGTTGCGGGCGGGCAGCGTGTGAGGACCGAGGACCGAGGAGCGGCGAAGGGCAAACGCGACTGCGAGATGTTGGCAGATGTAAGGTTCTCGAAGAGTGCATCCAGAAAAGCAGGCGCGCAGGCGCGCGGTGGGGCGGCGGGGCGCGGTGGGCCGGCTGCGCGCGACCAGGTGGAGGCGGGGGGCGCGGGGGGCCGGCGAGGTTGTGGCGGGGGGGGGGGGGGGGGGGGGCGCTGGTGGAGGCGGGCGAGCCTGCGCGCGGTGGGGCGGCGGGGCGGGCGCGAGGTGGAGGCGGAGCGCGCGTGGCGGCGGGCGTGCGCGGCGAGGGGCGGCTGGGCGGGTGCGGGGTGGAGGCGGGGAGTGCGCGACGAGGTTGTGGAGGCGCGCGGCGCTGGCGAGGTTGTGGCGGCGGGCGCGCGGCGAGGTTTTGGAGGCGGGTAGCTTCGGGCGCACACGCGCGGTCTCGACAGGGAAAAGAATAGAGCCGCGCGGGTGGGAAAAATTTAGGTTTTAGGTTAAGTTCGACGGGTCCACGTGGCCTACGAATTTAAGTTAAGAACGTGGGTACCCACGTTCCTAGTACTATAAGTTCGACGGTTTTTCCACGGGCCCACGAATTTAACATAAGAACGTGGGTACCCATGTTCTTAAATTAACCCAAGAACATAACTCAGTTAAGAACGTCGGTACCCACGTTCTTAAATTAACCCACAAACTTTTATTAGTTTCTTGTAGTGTCACCAAACGTGGGAGTTCATGTGATGTGTAAGTATGATCAACAATAGGGGTTAAAGCTGAGCATTGCTTTTAATAAGTTGGTCAAATTTTATTAGCAGTTACTAGATGTAAGTAAATACCAAACCATAATAAGAATAATAGAACAAAATTAATAAATAATCCCATGCAGTGCATATGACAAATTGAGTTTAAGTTTCATAATTTGATCATGTGGGAGTCCAGAGCTGCTCATGATCGTGAGCTCGGCTATTATACCAGTTTTACACTCTGCAGAGGTTGTACCCTGTATCCACAAGTCATGTTACCCATCTACCAAGGGGTCATGAATCCCATACACCTCTACCAAGGATGCGAGGCAGGGTAACACTACGAGGCCTTTACAAAGTTCCACTAGCTTCCGAACATCCGCTACAGTTATGGGAAGAGCACTTGCAAGAATCTCTCGTCTGACCGCCATCGCAGCAAAATCAACCTGAGAACCTCCCTGCATGAAATTCCCCTACTGCCCTTGCCCCTTTTGGGTAAGGTAGTTGTCGGCGTTTCGACCCCGGGGGGTCCCTGGACCGACGAGTAAATTGTCGCCGCGTGTCCCAGCCCAGATGGGTCGACGCGAGGCGGAGCACGAAGGGGGGAAGAAACAGGCAAAGGGGAAACCCGCGGCCTTCATGTTGCCCTGCGCCCAGGTCGGGTGCGCTTGCAGTAGGGAGTTACAAGCGTTCGCGTGGGAGAGAGAGAGAGCGAGAGCCTTACGCATCGGCCCGTTCTCCCGCGCGGCCAACCTTCTCGTACGAGAGCCCTGGACCTTCCTTTTATAAGCGTAAGGAGAGGGTCCAGGTGTACAATGGGGGGGTGTAGCAGTGTGCTAACGTGTCTAGCAGAGAAGAGCTAGGGCCCTAAGTACATGTCGTCGTGTCAGTCGGAGAGGTTTTGGCACCCTGTTCATGCGATGTCGTGGCCGTCGGAGGAGAGCTGGAGCCCTGCGGAAGGACAGCTGTCAGGGCTGTCGAATCCTTGCTGACGTCTCCTTGCTTCCGTAAGGGGCTGAGAGCCGTCGTCGTCATGGAGCACGCGGGGCGCCATCATTATTTGTTTACCAGGGCGAGCCAGATGGGACGCCGGTCTTGTTCCCCGTAGCCTGAGCTAGCTAGGGGTAGGGTAATGATGGCCCCCCCCTGTGACGTGGTCGGTCCGAGCCCTAGGTCGGGCGAGGCGGAGGCTCCTCCGAGGTCGAGGTTGAGTCTGAGTCCTGGGGTCGGGCGAGGCGGAGTCCATCATCTTCCGGAGCCGAGGCTAAGTCCGAGCCCTGGGGTCGGGCGAGGCGGAGTTCGTCGTCTTCTGAAGCCGAGGCTGAGTCCGAGCCCTGGGGTCGGGCGAGGCGGAGTTCATCGTCTTCCGGAGCCGAGGCTGAGTCCGAGCCCTAGGGTCGGGCAAGGCGGAGTTCGTCGTCTTCCGAGGCCGAGACGGGGGCCGAGCCCTGGGGTCGGGCGAGGTGGAGCTTCCTATGGCGCCCGAGGCTGGACTTAGCTGCTGTCAGCCTCACTTTGTCGAGTGGCATAGCAGCGACGCAGGCGGCGCTGTTTTCTTGTCAGGTCGGTCAGTGGAGCGGCGAAGTGACTGCGGTCACTTCGGCTCTGTCGACTGAAGAGCGCGCGTCAAGATAAGGTGTCAGGCGATCCTTGCATTAAATGCTCCTGCGATACGGTCGGTTGGCGTGGCGATCTGGCCAAGGTTGCTTCTCTGCGAAGACTGGGCCTCGGGCGAGCCGAAGCTGTGTCCATTGCTTGAGGGGGGCCCTCAGGCGAGACGTGAATCATCCGGGGTCGGCTGCCTTTGCCCGAGGCTGGGCTCGGGCGAGGCGAGATCGTGTCCCTTGAGTGGACTGAGCCTTGACCTTAATCGCGCCCATCAGGCCTTTGCGGCTTTGTGATGATGGGGGTTACCAGCTGAGATTAGGAGTCTTGGGGATACCCCTAATTATGGTCCCCGACAGTAGTCTTCCATTCGTTTTCCTAATTAGTCAGTCAAGGGCGTCCCATTCCACCCTTGTGGTGGCACGTGTTTCTCAAGTTAAGCTCCATGTTCCAATTAAAATAATATAATGATCTTGACATGAACATAAATAACATAATAGAGTAATTGGAACATGGATATAATGAAATATTAACCCAAAACCATATAAAGCAATAGCAAACTACCCAAGTGATTTAGGGGTAAACAAGGTAAAAGATAATCAGACTAGGGTGACCTATTGGGTCCCATCAAAAATTAAACCTATGCATGAATAAGTGATATTAAAGAACATTATTGGGTAATAATTGTGGTCAAGGGCACAACTTGCCTGGCACTTGAGACTCCAGGTACTAGGGTAATTCTTGAGATCCTCGTGACCTCACTGCTAGTCTTAGCAATACAAACTGACATGGTATATACAAAATTAACATCACACCAAACATAAGAATAAACTGCATCATAATGATCTACGCGTCGCTACGAGATCGAGGGTTCAAGAATGGCTAAAATCGGAATCATGGTTAAGGAGTTATGATCTATGGAAAGATCTACGTGGTTGTAATATTAAATTATAAATTGATTATTGTACATCATATGAGAAAATATGCCCTTAATAATTAATTCATCTTTAATATAGATTATACTTGACTAGAGATCATATTTTAATCAAAGTATAATTATGGACAGTTAAATTTGGTTTAGAAGAGCTAATCTAGTGAACATAGGATAAATAAATATAAAAGTATACGAAAAGGTATTAATCAATGTTGTTACTGTGTAGTAAATATTTATATGAAGCTAACGCAACTGGAACGAGTCAAATCTGAATTAAAACGAAGAAGTTATGAATTCCCGAAGTTCGTATGTGCTTGCTACAAAATTAATTGAGTAATCAATTCTGGTATGGGTTTCATGCTAAAACAATGTTACCATGTAATAGACAATATTAATACAAAATTATAGGAACCAAAATAGACTAAAAATAATTTAATATGAATTTTTTATGATTTATATGTATAAAGAATGAATTTAAAATGAATTTCTCCGATTTTATTCGCTGTCTGGACTGTGCATGAATACAGAGAATAATAGGGGCTAACACGTAAATCTCCTTAGACTCAGAGTACAGTTGCGAGGGACGGCGGGTTGATTACTAATTTCTGTGGGGTATCCTATGCAAATTTATCAGCCGAAGGGGTATCAGCCAGATCTGGCCGTCCGATCGGAGACAGACGCGCTAGATTAGATTAGGCCAGTTATAAACCTGCATTCATTTCTGGTCACCGGATCAGAGATCCACGACACAGATTTAATGTTGCGAAGGGGTAAGATCGATTCGATCCGCACCGTCGATCGGGATTCAATGACCGGCGAAGATTTTAAAATCCTATGGAGCTATTCTCCATCGCCCGATGCATAATCGACGACAAGAAGTCAACGGCCCAAGCGGTACCCGATCCTCTAATCTCAATCGTGCCTTCGGCGATCAAGGGTCAGGGACAGACCTCCACCCACAGACACCAACACGGCAGCGCCGGTAACCCGCCGCGGTGGAGCGCCACCAGTGACCCGTAGACCTGCTCCCCCTCGGCCTTACTCCATACACTAGGATTAGCGCTAAACGAAGCGATCGGTGTCATGGTCAAAGGTGCACATACCAATGGTCAAGGCGCAGACGACGCTGCCCACGGCAGCTGAGGAATCAAAGACGGCGTTCGTACTCCGTCGAGCAATTGGTGCAGCTCGGTCGGCTTTCTCAACAGCGAAGACCACGGACGCCTCCCCCGGGGGCTTGGCAGGGGCTCCAACCAGTCGCCGAGGATCTACCGACGCCGGTAGCCAGTCGCGCACGGCGGCGGCGCACTTCCCCTCTCTAGAATCTCTCTCCCAATGGCTACCCGCGCAACGGTGATGGTGGGGCTCGATCCGAGGGTTGTGGAAGCCACAGGACGCTTGGTTTTTGTAGTTGGGGGGGGGGTATGACCAGGTCTGGAGGCGGCCCGCGATTCCCAGGGAGATCCACCGTGCGATCCGCGCGGGTTGTTGATGCGTGGCCGGGATGACAGGTGGGCCCCAGACACAGCGAACGCGCGCAAGAGAGGGATCAAGGGAGACTGCTTCGTGGGCCCACCAGTTGGTGAAAATCTCAGCCACGGCGCGCGCGTTGGGCGATGGACAAATCGGGCCCGCATGTCAGCGAACACAACTGGTTGGCTGGGCCGCGCAGATGGGGTTAGAGATGGGCCGAGAGCAGTGGTTTTGACCCACGTTTGGTATAGCTCTTTTTCCTTTTTCTTTTAATTTTATTTTCTGTTTTTCTTTATTCATAATTATTTTGAATCCAAATTTGAATTTTGAATCTTTTATGAGTTTCACCTTTGAGTCAAATGTACACATCCAAATCCTAGTGTAGGAATTATATTCATTTATACATTTGTTTTATCTCATTTGTTTATTGTTTTCTTCCCTTTCCTCAAACCATAGAATTTTCTTTTCTAATTCAAAGTTCTCACTTCAAATTCAATTCAAATTCAAATCATGTTTTGAACTTCCAAGTTTCCAAATATCAAACTTAACTCTATACAAGTCATAACATCTACTATTTCTTAATATTATTATTTATTATTTCCCATGCCATTTATTTATGGGGAAAATTAAATGGGTTCATAAACATTTTCCTTTCTCATTTTCTATATTATGATCTTATTTAGAATTGGAGGTCAAGTTTATGTTTTCCATAAAATGCCTCACCTCAAAATCAACAAGAGGTCAACCTTGCTTTATCTTTTTATTGGTCGCTTAACTAATTTAGCATTATTGTTCGAATATGATGAGGGAGAGTTCTAATAGATTTTTCAAAGGTCTTAAAAATTCTCAAAACACTATCATATATTTTTATTTCTTCATATATTTATTTTATTATTTTTTTCTTATACAAATTTTGGGCCTTACAAGTGGGGAAGAGTGACGAGCTCACCTTGGTGGCGTATTACGATGCTGCGGAGAAGTGTTGGGTCGATAAGATCAGTGTAGAAATAATGACTAGTATGTCTGATGATTCTGATGACAGCAGAGAGTTTGATTTTGAAGATTATATCGATGATGCTGAAACCCGGCCTTGGAAACAAAGGCATGATGTCTTCGGCAAGTCGTTCATGAAGAAGGGGCATATCGAGGTGATGAAGCACAATTATTTTCATGATATTTCTATTGCGAGACTTGGTGGAGAGGACACAGTCCTGCATCCTAAGTAAGATGAGGTGGTGGTGTTCCGAAGCTTTTATGAGGGGTGGGCTTCAATTCCCACTTCATAAATGTTAGTGGAGGTCTTGAAGAAGTTTGATATTTATCTACATCAGCTAACCCCAAA
Source organism: Zea mays (assembly GCF_902167145.1). Lineage (NCBI taxonomy): Eukaryota > Viridiplantae > Streptophyta > Magnoliopsida > Poales > Poaceae > Zea > Zea mays. The sequence continues at coordinate 102,453,036 of NC_050097.1, forward strand.
TTCTTTGGTGAGGATGGGGATTTTTATTTGAGCGGTGAGAAGCCAAGTGAAAGTCGCCTAGAGGGGGGGGGTGAATAGGGCGAAACTGAAATTTACAAAGTTAATCACAACTACAAGCCGGGTTAGCGTTAGAAATAATAATGAGTTCGCGAGAGAGGGTGCAAAACAAATCGCAAGCGAATAAAGAGTGTGACACGCGGATTTGTTTTACCGAGGTTCGGTTCTCGCAAACCTACTCCCCGTCGAGGTGGTCACAAAGACCGGGTCTCTTTCAACCCTTTCCCTCTCTCAAATGGTCCCTCAGACCGAGAGAGCTTCTTCTTCTCAATCAAACGGGAACAAACTTCCCCGCAAGGGCCACTACACAATTGGTGCCTCTTGCCTCGGTTACAATTGAGTTGTTCACAAGAAAGAATGAAACAAAGAAGCAATCCAAGCGCAAGAGCTCAAAAGAACACAACAAATCTCTCTCACTAATCACTAAAGTTTTGTGTGGAGTTGGGAGAGGATTTGATCACTTGGGTGTGTCTAGAATTGAATGCTAGAGCTCTTGTAAGTAGTTGGAAGGTGGAAAACTTGGATGACTTGAATGTGGGGTGGTTGGGGGTATTTATAGCCCCAACCACCAAACTAGCCGTTTGGTGGAGGCTGCTGTCGCATGGCGCACCGGACAGTCCGGTGTGCCACCGGACACTGTCCGGTGCGCCAACCACGTCACCAGGCCGTTGGGTTTCGACCGTTGGAGCTCTGACGTGTGGGCCCGCCTGGCTGTCAGGTGGCGCACCGGACAAGTCCTATAGACTATCCGGCGTGCCACCCGCGCGTGCTCTACTGCTCTGCGCGCGCTGGCGCGCATTTAATGCGTTGCAGTCGACCGTTGGCGTGAAGTAGCCGTTGCTCCGCTGGCTCACCGGACAGTCCGGTGAATTATAGCGGAGCGGATTCCCGAAGCTGGCGAGTTCAGAGTCACTCTACCCTGGAGCACCGGACACTGTCCGGTGGTGCACCGGACAGTCCGGTGAATTATAGTGGAGCACCTCTGAGAATTCCCGAAGGTGAAGAGTTTGGCTTGGAGTCCCCTGGTGCACCGGACACTGTCCGGTGGCACACCGGACAGTCCAGTGCGCCAGACCAGGGCAGCCTTCGGTTATCCCTTGCTCTCTTTGTTTGAACCCATTCTTGGTCTTTTTATTGGCTTAGTGTGAACCTTTGGCACCTGTATAACTTATATACTAGAGCAAACTAGTTAGTCCAATTTATTTGTGTTGGGCAATTCAACCACCAAAATCATTTAGGAAATAGGTGTAAGCCTAATTCCCTTTCAATCTCCCCCTTTTTGGTGATTGATGCCAACACAAACCAAAGCAAGTATTGAAGTGCATAATTGAACTAGTTTGCATAATGTAAGTGCAAAGGTTACTTAGAATTGGGCCAATAGAAATACTTATAAAATACGCATGGATTGTTTCTTTTATTTTTAACATTTTGGACCACGCTTGCACCACTTGTTTTGTTTTTGCAAATTCTTTTGTAAATCCTTTTCAAAGTCCTTTTGCAAATAGTCAAAGGTAAATGAATAAGATTTTGCGAAGCATTGACAAGATTTGAAATTTTCTCCCCTTGTTTCAAATGCTTTTCCTTTGACTAAACAAAACTCCCCCTCGATAAATTCCTCCTCTTAGTGTTCAAGAGGGTTTTGAAGTTAATTTTGAAGAGGGTATACCAATTTGAAAAATCCTTCTTTAAAACCAATTGAAAGACTAAAATTTTGAAATTGGTGGTGGTGCGGTCCTTTTGCTTTGGGCTCATGCTCTCTCCCCCTTTGGCATTAATCGCCAAAAAACGGAATCATTAGAGCCCTTTTATAACTACTTTCTCTCCTTTGGCAAACAAAATATGAGTGAAGATTATACCAAATGCGGAGAGTTGCTCGGAGCGACGGCGAAGGATGAGTTATGGAGTGGAGTGGAAGCCTTTGTCTTCGCCGAAGACTCCAATTCCCTTTCAATATACCTATGACTTGTTTTGAAATTCACTTGAAAACACATTAGTCATAGCACATGAAAGAGACATGATCAAAGATATATTTATGAGCTATGTGTGCAAGACATCAAAAGAAATTCCTAGAGTCAAGAATATTTAGCTCATGCCTAAGTTTGTTAAAGTTTGTTCATCTAGTGGCTTGGTAAAGATATCGGCTAATTGATCTTTAGTATTAATGTATGCGATCTCGATATCTCCCTTTTGTTGGTGATCCCTTAGAAAATGATACCGATTGGCTATGTGTTTAGTGCGGCTATGCTCAACGGGATTATCCGCCATGCGGATTGCACTCTCATTATCACATAGAAGAGGAACTTTGGTTAATTTGTAACCATAGTCCCTAAGGGTTTGCCTCATCCAAAGTAATTGTGCTCAAAAATGGCCTGCGGCAATATACTCGGCTTCGGCGGTAGAAAGAGCTACGAAATTTTGCTTCTTTGAAGCCCAAGACACCAAGGATCTTCCCAAGAACTGGCAAGTCCCCGATGTGCTCTTTCTATTAATTTTACACCCCGCCCGATCGGCATCCGAATAACCAATTAAATCAAAAGTCGATCCCTTAGGATACCAAAGCCCAAACTTAGGAGTATAAGCCAAATATCTCAAGATTCGTTTTACGGCCGTTAGGTGAGCTTCCTTAGGGTCGGCTTGGAATCTTGCACACATGCATACGGAAAGCATAATGTCCGGTCGAGATGCACATAAATAGAGTAAAGAGCCTATCATCGACCGGTATACCTTTCGATTGACAGATTTACCTCCCGTGTCGAGGTCGAGATGCCCATTGGTTCCCATGGGTGTCTTGATGGGCTTGGCATCCTTCATCCCAAACTTGTTTAGAATGTCTTGAGTATACTTTGTTTGGCTGATGAAGGTGCCCTCTTGGAGTTGCTTCACTTGAAAGCCTAAGAAATACTTCAACTCCCCCATCATAGACATCTCGAATTTCTGTGTCATGATCCTACTAAATTCCTCACATGTAGATTCGTTAGTAGACCCAAATATGATATCATCAACATAAATTTGGCATACAAACAAATCATTGTCAAGAGTTTTAGTAAATAAAGTAGGATCGGCTTTTCCGACTTTGAATCCATTAGTGATAAGGAAATCTCTAAGGCATTCATACCATGCTCTTGGGGCTTGCTTGAGCCCATAAAGCGCCTTAGAGAGTTTATAAACATGGCTAGGGTACTCACTATCTTCAAAGCCGGGAGGTTGCTCAACATAGACCTCTTCCTTGATCGGTCCATTTAGGAAGGCACTCTTCACGTCCATTTGATAAAGCTTGAAGCCATGGTAAGTAGCATAGACTAATAATATACGAATTGACTCAAGCCTAGATACGGGTGCATAGGTTTCACCGAAATCCAAACCTTTGACTTGGGAGTATCCCTTGGCCACAAGTCGAGCTTTGTTCCTTGTCACCACACCATGCTCATCTTGCTTGTTGCGGAAGACCCACTTGGTTCCTACAACATTTTGATTAGGACGTGGAACCAAATGCCATACCTCGTTCCTAGTGAAGTTGTTGAGCTCCTCTTGCATCGCCACCACCCAATCCGAATCTTGTAGTGCTTCCTCTACCTTGTGTGGCTCAATAGAGGAAACAAAAGAGTAATGCTCACAAAAATGTGCAACACGAGATCTATTGGTTACCCCCTTATGTATGTCGCCGAGGATGGTGTCAACGGGGTGGTCTCGTTGGATTGCTTGGTGGACTCTTGGGTGTGGCGGCCTTGGTTCTTCATCCTCCTTGTCTTGATCATTTGCATCTCCCCCTTGATCATTGCCATCATTTTGAGGTGGTTCATCTCTTTGATCTTCTCCTTCATCAATTTGAGCCTCATCCTCATTTTGAGTTGGTTGTGATGCTTGCGTGGAGGAGGATGGTTGATCTTGTGCATTTGGAGGCTCTTCAGATTCCTTAGGCACACATCCCCAATCGACATGTTCCTTAGCGCGATGCATGGAGCCTCTTCATCACCTATCTCATCAAGATCAACTTGCTCTACTTGTGAGCCGTTAGTCTCATCAAACACAACGTCACAAGAAACTTCAACTTGCCTAGAGGACTTGTTAAAGACTCTATATGCCCTTGTGTTTGAATCATATCCTAGTAAAAAGCCTTCTACAGTCTTAGGAGCAAATTTAGATTTTCTACCTCTTTTAACAAGAATAAAGCATTTGCTACCAAAGACTCTAAAATATGAAATATTGGGCTTTTTACCGGTTAGGAGTTCGTATGATGTCTTCTTGAGGATTCGGTGTAGATACAACTGGTTGATGGCGTAGCAGGCGGTGTTGACCGCCTCGGCCCAAAACTGATCCGAAGTCTTGTACTCATCAAACATGGTTCTTGCCATGTCCAATAGAGTTCTATTCTTCCTCTCCACTACACCATTTTGTTGTGGGGTGTAGGGAGAAGAGAACTCATGCTTGATGCCCTCCTCTTCAAGGAAGCCTTCGATTTGTGAGTTCTTGAACTCCGTCCCGTTGTCGCTTCTAATTTTCTTGATCCTTAAGCTGAACTCGTTTTGAGCCCGTCTCAAGAATGCCTTTAAGGTTTCTTGGGTATGAGATTTTTCCTGCAAAAAGAACACCCAAGTGAAGCGAGAATAATCATCCACAATAACTAGACAGTACTTACTCCCGCCGATGCTTATGTAAGCTATCAGGCCGAATAGGTCCATGTGTAGGAGTTCCAGAGGCCTGTCAGTCGTCATGATGTTCTTGTGTGGATGATGAGTACCAACTTGCTTCCCTGCTTGGCATGCGCTACAAATCCTGTCTTTCTCAAAATGAACATTTGTTAATCCTAAAATGTGCTCTCCCTTTAGTAGCTTATGAAGACATGGGCTAGTCGGCGGTGCCAGAGCCAACCCATGTTAGTCTTAGCAATTAAGCAAGTGTCGAGTTCAGCTCTATCAAAATCTACCAAGTATAGCTGACCCTCTAACACTCCCTTATATGCTATTGAATCATCACTTCTTCTAAAGACAGTGACACCTACATCAGTAAAAAGACAGTTGTAGCCCATTTGACATAATTGAGAAACGGAAAGCAAATTGTAATCTAAAGAATCTACAAGAACAACATTGGAAATGGATTGGTCAGGTGATATAGCAATTTTACCCAAACCTTTGACCAAACCTTGGTTTCCATCCCCGAATGTGATAGCTCTTTGGGGATCTTGGTTCTTCTCATAGGAGGAGAACATCTTCTTCTCCCCTGTCATATGGTTTGTGCACCCGCTGTCGATGATCCAACTTGAGCCCCCGGATGCATAAACCTACAAAACAAGTTTAGTTCTTGACTTTAGGTACCCAAATGGTTTTGGGTCCTTTGGCATTAGACACAAGAACTTTGGGTACCCAAACACAAGTCTTTGACCCCTTGTGCTTGCCCCAACATATTTGGCAACTACTTTGCCGGATTTGTTAGTTAAAACATATGATGCATCAAAAGTTTTAAATGAAATGCTATGGTCATTTGATGCACTAGGAGTTTTCTTTTTAGGCAACTTTGCACGGGTTGGTTGCCTAGAGCTAGATGTCTCACCCTTATACATAAAAGCATGGTTAGGGCCAGAGTGAGACTTCCTAGAATGAATTCTCCTAATTTTGCTCTCAGGATAACCGGCAGGGTATAAAATGTAACCCTCGTTATCCTGAGGCATGGGAGCCTTGCCCTTAACAAAATTAGACAATCTTTTAGGAGGGGCATTAAGTTTGACATTGTCCCCCTTTTGGAAGCCAATGCCATCCTTGATGCCAATGTGTCTCCCACTATAAAGCATACTACGAGCAAATTTAAAATTTTCATTTTCAAGTTCATTCTCGGCAATTTTAGCATCTAATTTTGCTATATGATCATTTTGTTGTTTAATTAAAGCCATATGATCATGAATAGCATCAATGTCAACATCTCTACATCTGGTGCAAATAGAAGTGTGCTCAACGGTAGATGTAGAGAGTTTGCAAGATTTCAATTCTACAACCTTAGCATTCAATATATCATTTTTACTTCTAAGGTCGGAAACGGAAGCATTGCAAACATCTAATTCTTTAGCCTTAGCAAGTAATTTTTCATTTTCATTTCTAAGGCTAGCAAGAGAAATGTTCAATTCTTCAATCTTAGCAAGCAAATCAACATTATCTTTTCTAAGATTTGGAATTGAAACATCACAAACATTTGAATCAACCTTAGCTAACAAATTAGCATTCTCATTTCTAAGGTTGTCAATAGTCTCATGGCAAGTGCTTAACTCACTAGATAGTTTTTCACATTTTTCTACTTCTAGAGCATAAGCATTTTTAACCTTAACATGCTTTTTGTTTTCCTTGATTAGGAAGTCCTCTTGGGTGTCCAAGAGGTCATCCTTCTCATGGATGGCACTAATTAATTCATTTAACTTTTCCTTTTGTTGCATGTTTAGGTTGGCAAAAGGGTACGTAAATTATCCTCCTCATCACTAGCATTATCATCACTAGAGGACTCATATTTAGTGGAGGATTTGGATTTAACCTTCTTCTTTTTGCCGTCCTTTGCCATGAGGCACTTGTGGGCGACGTTGGGGAAGAGAAGACCCTTGGTGACGGCGATGTTTGCGGCGTCCTCGTCGGAGGAGGAGTTGGTGGAGCTCTCGTCGGAGTCCCACTCCTGGCAAACATGGGCATCGCCGCCCTTCTTCTTGTAGTACTTCTTTTTCTCCTTTCTTCTCCCCTTCTTGTCGTCGCCCCTGTCACTGTCACTAGAAATAGGACATTTTGCTATAAAGTGACCGGGCTTACCACACTTGTAGCAAACTTTCTTGGAGCGGGGTGTTGTAATCTTTCCCCTTCCTTTGCTTGAGGATTTGACGGAAGCTCTTGATGATGAGCGCCATCTCCTCGTTGTCGAGCTTGGAGGCGTCGATGGGTGTTCGACTTGGAGTAGATTCCTCCTTCTTTTCTTCCGTCGCCTTGAATGCGACCGGTTGTGCTTCGGACGTGGAGGGGCCGTCAAGCTCGTTGATCTTCTTTGAGCCTTTGATCATCAATTCAAAGCTCACAAAATTCCCGATTACTTCCTCGGGAGTCATTAGCGTATATCTAGGATTGCCACGAATTAATTGAACTTGAGTAGGGTTAAGGAGAACAAGTGATCTTAAAATAACCTTAACCATTTCGTGGTCATCCCATTTTTTGCTCCCGAGGTTGCGCACTTGGTTCACCAAGGTTTTGAGTCGGTTGTACATGTCTTGTGGCTCCTCCCCTTGGCGAAGTCGGAAGCGACCGAGCTCCCCCTCGATCGTTTCCCGCTTGGTGATTTTGGTCACCTCGTCTCCTTCGTGTCCCAAATCTCCTTGGCACCTTTCAACCCTTGCACCTTATTATACTCCTCTCGACTTAGAGAGGCGAGGAGTATAGTTGAGGCTTGGGAGTTGAAGTGTTGGGTTTGGGCCACTTTGTCCTCATCATAGTTTTCATCCCCTACGGATGGTACCTGTTCACCAAACTCAACGACATCCCATATACTTTTGTGGAGTGAGGTTAGATGAAATCGCATCAAATCACTCCACCTAGCATAATCTTCACCATCAAAAGTTGGTGGTTTGCCTAATGGGACGGAAAGTAAAGGCGTATGTTTAGGAATGCGAGGATAGCGTAAGGGTATCTTACTAAACTTCTTGCGCTCATGGCGCTTAGAAGTGACGGACGGCACGTCGGAGCCGGATGTGGAAGGTGATGAAGTATCGGTCTCGTAGTAGACCACCTTCCTCATCTTTTTTTTCTTGTCTCCACTCTGACGCGACTTGTGGGAAGAGGCTTTCTTCTCCTTCCCCTTCCCCTTGTTGCTGGACTCTTCCGATGAAGCCTTCCCGTGGCTTGTAGTGGGCTTGTCGCCGGTCTCCATCTCCTTCTTGGCGTGATCTCCCGACATCACTTCGAGCGGTTAGGCTCTAATGAAGCACCGGGCTCTGATACCAATTGAAAGTCGCCTAGAGGGGGGAGGTGAATAGGGCGAAACTGAAATATACAAAGTTAATCACAACTACAAGCCGGGTTAGCGTTAGAAATAATAATGAGTCCGCGAAAGAGGGTGCAAAACAAATCGCAAGCGAATAAAGAGTGTGACACGCGGATTTGTTTTACCAAGGTTCGGTTCTCGCAAACCTACTCCCCGTTGAGGTGGTCACAAAGACTAGGTCTCTTTCAACACTTTCCCTTTCTCAAACGGTCCCTCGGACCGAGTGAGCCTCTTCTTCTCAATCAAACGGGAACAAACTTCCCCGCAAGGGCCACTACACAATTGGTGCCTCTTGCCTCGGTTACAATTGAGTTGTTCACAAGAAAGAATGAAAGAAAGAAGCAATCCAAGCGCAAGAGCTCAAAAGAACACAACAAATCTCTCTCACTAATCACTAAAGCTTTGTGTGGAGTTGGGAGAGGATTTGATCACTTGGGTGTGTCTAGAATTGAAAGCTAGAGCTCTTGTAAGTAGTTGGAAGGTGGAAAACTTGGATGACTTGAATGTGGGGTGGTTGGGGGTATTTATAGCCCCAACCACCAAACTAGTCGTTTCGTGGAGGCTGCTGTCGCATGGCGCACCGGACAGTCCGGTGCGCCACCGGAAACTGTCCGGTGCGCCAGCCACGTCACCAGGCCGTTGGGTTCCGACCGTTGGAGCTCTGACGTGTGGGCCCGCCTGGCTGTCCGGTGGCGCACCGGACAAGTCCTGTAGACTATCTGGTGTGCCACCCGCGCGTGCTCTGCTGCTCTGCGCGCGCTAGCGCGCATTTAATGCGTTGCAGTCGACCGTTGGCACGAAGTAGTCGTTGCTCCGCTGGCCCACCGGACAGTCCGGTGTGCACCGGACTTGTCCGTGAATTATAGCGGAGCGGATTCCCGAAGCTGGCGAGTTCAGAGTCGCTCTCCCCTGGAGCACCGGACACTGTCCAGTGGTGCACCGGATAGTCCGGTGAATTATAGTGGAGCGCCTCTGAGAATTCTCGAAGGTGAAGAGTTTGGCTTGGAGTCCCCTGGTGCACCGGACACTGTCCGGTGGCACACCGGACAGTCCGGTGCGCCAGACCATGGCAGCCTTCGGTTATCCCTTGCTCTCTTTGTTTGAACCCATTCTTGGTCTTTTTATTGGCTTAGTGTGAACCTTTGGCACCTGTATAACTTATAGACTAGAGCAAACTAGTTAGTCCAATTTATTTGTGTTGGGCAATTCAACCACCAAAATCATTTAGGAAATAGGTGTAAGCCTAATTCCCTTTCACCAAGGCTTAGAGCCAAAATTTGACTCGTACTCCAACGACGTCCACGAGCTCCACTACCAAATGAAGGCGACTCGAAAGGAGCAACTCCACAATAACTTCGGTTGTTATACCTTCGCATATTGAAAAGATGCTGGGTACCCTGCTCTGGCGTACCAAAGTAAGTGGCTAGCTGCTTGGACAAAGGAATGGTTTTACGTAAAGAATGACATGGAAAAGAGAGAAGACAACAGGGGAATCATTCAAAGGCTCGTGGTGTCTTGTTTCGGTATAAAGAAAGAAATGATTGTCATGATTGATGAAGCACAACCTTGTTTGGTGGTGTTCGGTGCCTATTATGACAAAGGTCCCCATTTAACCTTCACTTCGACACTGTTGGGGGTCTGCTTCGTCGCCGAAGGTCCTGTAAGAAGAAACACCTTCGGAAGATCAGCACAGAAATAATGTCGAAGGTACCTTCTAGGGAACTTCGGCGTAACAACATGACTTGATACGAAGGGTTGCACTGACCTAAAGATGAAAAGACAGATCGGCCCATGATAATTTGTGTCTTGATTGTAATCGGTTGTAAAGGGTATAAATGTAAATTTACACAGGTTGCGCCCTATGCCTATAAATAGATTAACAGTACCCCCGTACTGTTCAGCCTGGCTTGTACTTGCTCGTGTGTTACGCTTGTACTCTCACCTTCTGTCAGGCCAAAGGTATAAATGTAATCCTATGTTATTCTTATTCATTCATGATTATATAATAAAAGATATATTATGATAGCATATGATTATCCATGTTATTTCTCATGTTTCATATGCTTCGTCTTTCATTGACATATGCTGTGATTATGAAGGTACGTCCTTCATAACCTTCATCCGAAGATCGTTATATCCTTTGGGAAATAATGCTTCAAAGGATGAAGGGCATTAACCATTAACCTATTTTTGTGTTGCCTTGTTCTTAATTCATAGCATTTGAGAACAAGTCCCCAACATTGGCGCCCACCTCCGGTGAACTCACTTCCACTTTTGAGCTGATAGCTTCGTTCAGCAACCAAGTCGAAGCATCTTCGGCTACGAAGCTGGGCTTCCAATAATAGGTGGCTCAGGTTCAGAGCCGGCTAACAAGAAGCAGAAGAAGGAAGCACAGAGAAGTGTACAACATGTTGGGGTGCAAGGACCCTTCATCAAGTCAAAATGGTCCCACATCCCAATCATCTTCTCCCAGGAGGACCTTCAGCTCAAAGATTACCCTCATAATGATGTTATGGTCATATCTTGTGTCATCAAGTGATTTCTGGTCCATAATGTTTTGGTTGATACAGGCAGTGCAGCGGATATCATATTTGCTAAGGCCTTCAGACAGATGCAAGAACCAGAGAATAAGATTCATGATGCTACACATCCTCTATGTGGCTTCGGAGGAAGGCAGATTGTAGCACTCGACAAAATCACAATGCCAGTGACCTTCGGCTTTGTTCATAACACAAGGACTGAACAGGTTGTATTTGACATTGTTGACACTGAATATCCCTATAATGCAATCATTGGTCGTGGGACACTTAATGCTTTCAAAGAAATACTTCATCCAGCATATCTATGCATGAAGATACCTTCGGAACAAGGGCACATTGCTGTTCATGGGAGTCAAGAAGCTGCCAGGAAGGCCAAAGGAAACTGGACAGATTAAAAGGCAATCCATAACATAGATGGAGCCGAAGCCTGTGAGCATTATAGATACAAAAGAGAGAAGGCTGCTTCGGCGGATCAGCCGAAGCCTATGCTTTTATGTGAAGATATAGCAGAACAAAAGGTACTGCTGGGGTCTCAATTATCTGAAGAGCAGGAAAAGAATTTGCTAAGATTTCTATTCAACAACAAAGATGTCTTTGCTTGGTCGGCCAATGATCTTTGTGGTGTCAACAGAGATGTCATTGAGCATTCACACAATGTGGATCCATCTTTCAGGCCAAGAAAACAAAGGCTTTGGAAAATGTCTGATGACAAAGCTGAAGGTGCTCGGAACGAAGTGAAGAGGCTTCTTAGCGCTGGGGTTATCAGAGAGGTCAAATGCCCAGAGTGGCTAGCCAACACTGTTATGGTGAAGAAGGCCAACGGTAAATGGAGAATGTGCATTGATTTTACAGACCTTAACAAGGCTTGTTCAAAGGATGAGTTCCCATTGCCAAGAATATATTCTCTAGTAGATGCTGCGGCTTCGTCAGAGCTCATGAGTCTACTAGATTGTTACTCAGGCTACCACCAAATCTGGATGAAGAAGGAAGATGAGCCGAAGACTAGCTTCATAACCCCCAATGGCACATATTGCTATCTTCGGATGCCTGAGGGGCTTAAAAATGCTATTGGAAGCTTTAGCAGAATGACAGCCAGAGTCCTTCATTCTCAAATAGGCAGGAATGTGCTGACCTATGTTGATGATATCATAGTTAAAGGCACGAAGCAAGAAAATCACATTGCTGATCTACAAGAGATATTTGCCAACTTCAGGCAAGCTGGTTTGAAGTTAAATCCAGAAAAAATGTGTTTTTGGGTAAAGAAGGGCAAGTTCCTTGGCTGTCTAGTATCAACGAAGGGAATTGAAGCTAACCCAAGCAAGATTGAAGCTATCCTTCGGATGGAACCGCCAAGTACAAAGAAAGGGGCTCAATGGCTGGCAGGTAGACTAGCATCATTAAACAGATTCATATCTAGACCAGTAGAAAGAAATCTGCCATTCTTTGAAATATTGAAGTCAGCCGAAGTCTTTCAATGGGGCTCGGCTGTAATACCCAATTTGTAATTTACAAGAGCTAATATCAAAGGGAGAAACAAGTTCACTTTATCTAAGTGGGAGTTTGAACTTTTTGTGCCATCACATGTGAACACCATATTTTAAAACAGATAATTATAAAATACATGCCACTAAATCATTGCATCATGGTGAGACTTTTATTTTGTGTGCATTTTGTGACAATATAAAACTAAAGTAAACAGAAATATATTAAAATCCAAATTTGGAGATTCAACCCTAATTTGCAAGTTGGAGTTTAGAGAAGAGAAAGAAAATGTTATGTAAAAATAAAGAAATATGTATATAAAAAATAGTTAGGCCCTTCTATATTAGTATATTCAGATTGTACATTTAAACTGAGTATAAGTTCGTAGTTACAATTGAATTCAAAAATTTGAATTTGAAAATCTAAAAGGAAAAGAGAAAGGGAAATAAAAAGAAAAGAAAAATAAAGGCAGACCTCACTTTGGGCCAAAGTCTCCCTCTCATCCCAGCTCGGCACACATCCGTGCAGCCCGTTTCCCCCATCCGCGCTTGCCCTAGTATACCGCCATGTGGGGCCGTCATTCCAGTCTCACCCACCTGGCCGTGCCCGCGCCTCAAGCCACCGCCATCTGGGCCCCCTCGGCTGACAGGCTTCTTCTCCGTGGGGATCGGATCGCGCTAACCCCAAACGACCACGATCTCAGGTGCGTGCCCACCTACGTCCGCGCATCTCGCTCTCATCCGATCGATTTCCCCCAAAAATCGGACGCGGCTCTAGTATAAATCCCAAGCTATACACCGCCATGAGTACGAGCGTGAGAAGACCGCCGCCTCGGATGAGCTCGATTTCCTTCGGCCGCAGGGAATCCTGTGCTTCACGCGCATCGTGGCGGAACTTCGCCGCGGCAAATTGCACCTGGAACCTCACCTCCTCCGCACCAGGCGTACACACCGTGCCGACGTCGTGGGAGATCGGGAGCCTCTGTACTATCACCGGAGAACGCCCCGCCATAGCGCCTGCTCGCTCCGTAGCCGACTTCTCTGCGACATCATCGCCGGTAAGATGCTAGAGCCAAGTTCGCCGTCATTAATGCTTTGCGTAGCTTTCGTCGAAGCAGTATTTGGGCGATTAGGCGCGTGGGGGAGGAGGATTCCGGTGAGCGGCGCCGGTGCGGGCAGGGGCCTCCCACGTCCGGCTGCCTTTGTGGGGTAGAAGACGAGCCGGGGCGGTTCGATCTTTGTTGAACGGCTGAGATCAAGAGCTGGGTAACGATTCGATCTGGGATGGTTAAGA